>NC_135236.1:536355462-536658492 GCF_051348905.1 Ranitomeya variabilis
GTTGACAATGGGCTTAATTAAGTATATAACATCTGGCGAAAAGTGTCCTGCAATGTCAGGATAGGAGGCTACAGGAGCGTGGTTGGATATATAAGGACAACAACTTTGCGGGCGCTACACCTTGAGAAAGAGGGACGTTGCCCTCGAAACGCGTCGGGATTGGCCCCTTGCTTACGTCCGTCAGGTACGGACGGGTGACGTCACCAGTTTCACCACGCCCCCCGCTCACCTCGCGACGCTGTCGGCGGCGCCATCGGCCGTGGCTCCACGCTGACACACAGCGTCGCAGTTTGTGTTTTCGGGGGATTACTATCACAGGGAGGACGCTCCCATTTGCTTCAGGCTTCCTGGTCTGGCAGACGGGACACCGCCAGACAAGTACTACTTCACACAGAGGACGTCACTACGTTGTGTAAGTGCCGTTCAGCGCGGCAACCTCTTTCACATCTATTAAGTCTCATTTTGCTAGCGCTCCCATCCTACATCGCCCCGATGCAGATAATCCGTTTATAATGGAGGTGGATGCCTCTTCCGTTGGTGCTGGAGCAGTCCTCTTCCAAAAGGATGTCAAGGTTGGAAGCATCCTTGCTTCTTCTTTTCCAAGACCTTCACACCAGCAGAGAAGAATTATTCCATTGGGGACAGGGAGTTGCTAGCAATGATGTTGGCTTTCTCAGAATGGAGACATCTTTTGGAGTGGGCTTGCTTTCCCTTCCAAGTATTCACAGACCACAAAAATTTGGTCTACTTACAGACAGCCCAGCGGCTAAATTCTCTCCAGGCCAGATGGTCCTTGTTCTTCTCCCGATTCCATTTCACCCTCCACTTTCGCTCTGAGGAAAAGAACATTTGTGATCTCGCTCCGTTGTATCATCTGAGGAGGAGGAAGAGGAGCCTCGGCTTATTGTACCTTCTGAGAGCCTGAGAACCATGGCTTCAGTTTTGCTAGAGTCTGTGCACCCGGGCAAGACCTTTGTACCATCACATCTGCGACCGGAGGTTCTCACTTGGGCTCACTCGTCCAGTTTGGGTGGACACTTTGGGACCAAAAGGACGTCTGAGCTTCTGGCGAGGACTTACTGGTGGCCATATATGGCTTGTGACATCGGAGACTATATTTGGGCATGTGTCTCCTGTGCCAAGAATAAGTCCCCTTGACAACGGCCATCTGGGTTGCTTTACTCCCTGCTGGTGGCAGACAGGCCCTGGGAGATGGTCGGGATGATTTTGTGGTGGGCTTACCCAAGTCTCGTAGCTGCACCATTATTTGGGTGATCACCGACCATTTTTCCAAAATGGTGCACTTGGTGCCTCTTCCATGGCTACCTTCTGCACGGCCTCTGGCAGCATTGTTTATTAAACATATCTTTCGCTAACACGGTATGCCGGACAAAACTGTCAGTGACCGGGGTCCCCAGTTTTTGTCTTGGTTCTGGAGAGAGCTTTGTCGTCTACTCAGCATTGAGTTGAATCTCTCTTCAGCATATCATCCCGAGACGAATGGCTTGGTAGAGAGGGCCAACCAGACCCTGGTCACATATCTGCAACATTTTGTTTCTGCTAGGCAGGATGACTGGGCATCCTTGCTACCGTGGGCGTAGTTTGTGCTTAACAACGCCGTAGCTGACTCCATGTCAGGACTCTGAACCTTTTTATTACCTTTTATGCATTACTGCCCTTTTTCAAGATGGCGTCTTTGGTCTCATGTGCACTTGTCTTTCTGCTATAAAACTCCACCCCAGCCTTCAGTCTGTGCTAGAGTATTCTGCTTTGCATCCAGCTCCTGATTACTCCCTGGCATTGCACCTGCACCTGCTCCTGTGAACCTGTGTTGGAGATCCTGCCACTCTGCTCTGAGTTCCTGCTGCATACACCAGTGTTCAGTAATCCTCCTTCATCTGCTGCTCATGGTACTTCCATCTGCATTTGCTGGACATGTTAGCTGTTTGCTGCTCTGCAAAACCTGAGACTATTAATCAGGCCTCCCTGGTTGAGCTAAGTTATGATTTGAACTTCCTTATAAGCATATCGATCTGTGTCTGGACTAAAGACAAGGATTTATTCGTGTCAAGTTTCCTCAAGAATAACTGCTTCATAGACTTTCTGTTTGTTTGCATCTACCTCTGAAGTTTCCTATTGACTGCTAAGCTGCATTTATTATTTGCACCAAGTGTAGTGGACTTGAGTTTCTCTCTGCACCTGTTTGAATCACCGTGTGATGATATAAACTTTACCACTTATAAAAATGTGTCCTGTTGTCTTGTTCCACGCAAAGAGTCTCCTGAATTACCCCCTATAATTATTACACTCCACTGGTCAGACTCCATTCCTCCTTTATTATGGCCAGCATCTGCGGGTTCCTGTGCCTATCCCCGTGTCTTCCGCTGACTCCAGGGTGGTAGACTGGGCCGTGGAGGCACGGGACATTTGGGACCGCACTCAGGATGCCATCCGGGCCTCCAAGGAGAGAATGAGGTCCACCACAGATGCTCATCGGTGCCCTGCTCCGACCTTTGCTCCTGGGGACTTAGTGTGGCTCTCCACTAATAACATCTGGCTGCGAGTTGAGTCCACTAAGTTTGCACCTCGCTACTTGGGTTCCTTCAAGGTTCTCGAACAGGTTAACCCTGTGGTCTATCGTCTGGCCCTTCCTCCATGCCTAGGTATCATCAATACCTTTCATGTGTCCCTCTTAAAGCCCGTACACATGTCCCGGTTTTCCAAGTCATCAGCCGGGACATCGGGTTAGTCTACGGACGATTACGAGGTGAATGCTATTTTGGGGTGCAAGGTGGTACGTGGCAAAAAATTTTATTTGGTGGACTGGAAGGGTTATGGTCCAGAGGACAGGTCCTGGGAGCCTGCTGAGCACATTCGAGCTCCCCAGCTCTTTGCTGCCTTCGTGCGTAGCGAGGTCTAAGGAGTGGGGGGCCCCAGGAGGGGGGGAAATGTTAGGTGTCGAGTTGGAGGTGTGTACTGTATCCATGTAGTGACTCAAAAATCCAGGTGTTAAATTGAGTCCTAGTGTCAACGAATTAAACATATTCATTAGTTTGTATTCCCAAAATTTTTCTTTCCCTGTGTTCCTTAAAATGACCTTTTAGTACTAAGACTTTTAAATCTGTCATACTGTGTCCAGGTCAAGAGAAATGTTTTCCCACAGGTGTGTCCATTTCATTCCTGATTGTGTGTCTGTGTAGATTCATCCTAGTTTGTAGTTTTTGCATGGTTTCCCCATTATAGATACCTCCATGGCACCTCCTACATTGTATCATGTACACCACATTGGAGGATGTACAAGAAAAGGAACCCATGAACTTATAGTCCTGATTTGTGTTTGGTACACAGACTGTACTTGTTGGTAATATGTGGGTACAAGTTTTGCATTTTTTATTGTTACAGGGGAATGTGCCAGTCACTGATGGTGATGAGAGGACACTTCTATCAAGGAGATTCCTTAAGTTAGGGGGCTGTTTGTAGGAGAGAAGTGGTAGTTCTGGGAATATGTCTTTCAATTTGTTATCTCTATGGAATATGGATTGGAGATCAGCACCAATTTTGCTTATGATGCTCATGTGGGGGTAGTATGTGACCACAAGAGTAACCCTGTTGTTATCCTCTCTCAGTTTGTAATCCAGGAGGCTGTTTCTTGGGATCCTTGTGGCCCTGTGGATCTGCTCCTATATTACCAGTGGATGGTATCCTTGTTACAGGAATGTATTTCTCAGTGATCGCAGCTGTAGTTCCCTGTCTTTGCTGTCTGAACAGATCCGAATATACCTCAGAGCTTGACTGTAGATGATCAGTGGCGTAACTACAAAGTTATGGGCCCCGGTGCGAACTTCCAAATGGGGCCCCCCCCTACCCCCCCCTACCCCCCCCACCTTCCCCCGCCCCCTACCCCACCCTACCCCCCCCACCTTCCCCCGCCCCCTACCCCACCCTACCCCCCCACCTTCCCCCGCCCCCTACCCCACCCCCTACCCCCCCACCTTCCCCCGCCCCGCTTCCCCTAGATACGCCTCGGACTGTTGCAGGAATCTCCTGCACTGCAACATGGTGTTGGGTGCGAGCACAGCCCACACAGTGGTATATCCAGCACAGCCCGCACAGTGGTATATCCAGCACAGCCCGCACAGTGGTATATCCAGCACAGACCGCACAGTGGTATATCCAGCACACACCGCACAGTGGTATATCCAGCACAGACCGCACAGTGGCATATCCAGCACAGACCGCACAGTGGTATATCCAGCACAGACCGCACAGTGGTATATCCAGCACAGCCCTCACAGTGGTATATCCAGCACAGCCCGCACAGGGGTATATACAGCACAGCCCGCACAGGGTTATATACAGCACAGCCAGCACAGGGGGTATATAGAGCACAGCCCTCACAGTGGTATATCCAGCACAGACCGCACAGTGGTATATCCAGCACAGACCGCACAGTGGTATATCCAGCACAGACCGCACAGTGGTATATCCAGCACAGCCCTCACAGTGGTATATCCAGCACAGACCGCACAGTGGTATATCCAGCACAGCCCGCACAGTGGTATATCCAGCACAGCCCGCACAGTGGTATATACAGCACAGCCCGCACAGGGGTATATACAGCACAGCCCGCACAGGGGTATATACAGCACAGCCCGCACAGGGGTATATACAGCACAGCCAGCACAGGGGGTATATACAGCACAGCCCTCACAGTGGTATATCCAGCACAGCCCGCACAGTGGTATATACAGCAGAGCCCGCACAGTGGTATATACAGCACAGCCCGCACAGTGGTATATACAGCACAGCCCGCACAGTGGTATATACAGCACAGCCCGCACAGTGGTATATACAGCAGAGCCCGCACAGTGGTATATACAGCACAGCCCGCACAGTGGTATATAGAGCACAGCCCGCAGTGGTATATAGAGCACAGCCCGCACAGTGGTATATAGAGCACAGCCCGCACAGTGGTATATAGAGCACAGCCCGCACAGTGGTATATACAGCAGAGCCCGCACAGGGATATATACAGCAGAGCCTGCACAGTGGTATATAGAGCACAGCCCGCACAGTGGTATATACAGCAGAGCCCGCACAGGGATATATAGAGCACAGCCCGCACAGTGGTATATCCAGCAGAGCCCGCACAGTGGTATATCCAGCAGAGCCCGCACAGTGGTATATACAGCACAGCCCGCACAGTGGTATATACAGCACAGCCCGCACAGTGGTATATACAGCACAGCCCGCACAGTGGTATATACAGCAGAGCCCGCACAGTGGTATATACAGCACAGCCCGCACAGTGGTATATAGAGCACAGCCCGCAGTGGTATATAGAGCACAGCCCGCAGTGGTATATAGAGCACAGCCCGCACAGTGGTATATAGAGCACAGCCCGCACAGTGGTATATACAGCAGAGCCCGCACAGGGATATATACAGCAGAGCCTGCACAGTGGTATATAGAGCACAGCCCGCACAGTGGTATATACAGCAGAGCCCGCACAGGGATATATAGAGCACAGCCCGCACAGTGGTATATCCAGCAGAGCCCGCACAGTGGTATATACAGCACAGCCCGCACAGTGGTATATACAGCACAGCCCGCACAGTGGTATATACAGCACAGCCCGCACAGTGGTATATACAGCAGAGCCCGCACAGTGGTATATACAGCACAGACCGCACAGTGGTATATAGAGCACAGCCTGCAGTGGTATATAGAGCACAGCCCGCACAGTGGTATATAGAGCACAGCCCGCACAGTGGTATATAGAGCACAGCCCGCACAGTGGTATATAGAGCACAGCCCGCACAGTGTTATATACAGCAGAGCCTGCACAGTGGTATATAGAGCACAGCCCGCACAGTGGTATATACAGCACAGCCCGCACAGTGTTATATACAGCAGAGCCCGCACAGTGGTATATAGAGCACAGCCCGCACAGTGTTATATACAGCAGAGCCCGCACAGTGGTATATACAGCACAGCCCGCACAGTGGTATATACAGCACAGCCCGCACAGTGTTATATACAGCACAGCCCGCACAGTGGTATATACAGCAGAGCCCGCACAGTGGTATATACAGCAGAGCCCGCACAGTGGTATATAGAGCACAGCCCGCACAGTGTTATATACAGCAGAGCCCGCACAGTGGTATATACAGCACAGCCCGCACAGTGTTATATACAGCAGAGCCCGCACAGTGGTATATAGAGCACAGCCCGCACAGTGTTATATACAGCAGAGCCCGCACAGTGGTATATACAGCAGAGCCTGCACAGTGGTATATACAGCAGAGCCCGCACAGTGGTATATACAGCAGAGCCCGCACAGGGATATATACAGCAGAGCCCGCACAGGGATATATACAGCAGAGTCCCCACAGGGGTATATACAGCAGAGCCCGCACAGGGATATATAGAGCACAGCCCACATCTCATCTCATCCCCCCCCGATAATGGCCCCACAGTCCGGTTAAAAAGAAAAAAAAAAAAAAACTCTCCTCACCTTTCCTTTTGCCCGCGCTGCTCCTGGCGGCTGAAGTCTGCCCAGGACACTGCAGGTGCGCGATGATATGACGTCATCGCGCACCCACAGTGTACTGTCAGAGGCAGAGCGGGGAATGATGGGAGAGGAAGCGTCAGGTGACGCTCTCTCCTCCCATCATTGCATTGAACTATACCGGTGTCATAGACGCCGGTATAGTTAAATGCGGCGGCGGCGGCGGCACTGGGGGGGGGTTCCGGGGGAGGAACAGTGCAGCGGCCCACTACTGGCATCGGCTCTTCTGGCATTTGCCAGAAGTGCCCGATGGCCAGCCTGGCCCTGCTCAGACCTGCCGGCCCGGGGCCCCTGACCTGCGGGGCCCGGTCGCAATGGCGACCGCTGCGACCGCGGTAGTTACGCCCCTGTAGATGATGGATTTATTTGGGGAACACAAACTAATGAAGATGTTTAATTCGTTGACACTAGGACTTAATTTAACACCTGGATTTATGAGTCACTACATGGATACAATTCACACCTCCACCAGATGGACTCAGGATAACTAAGAACATTATTCCCACTGCCTCTCCATTTGTAAGAAAATGCCTAATTTGATTACCTTGGCTTATCTTTAGGATGCATCACACTTTCCCACCCCCCAGAGCAAATGTATTGCTGTAGTATTATCTAAATGTTGTGCTTGTTTCTTATTAATCTATTTGTAATCCTGCCTGAAGAAGGAGCCACTGTGCTCTGAAAGCTTGCAAACATATTATTTTCTGTTTAGCCAATAAAGGTATCACTCCTAGAATACTTCTGTCATCATTGGGCAGAGAAGTATTCGCTTTCATATTTTTGAAAACTTTTTTTTCTACTTTTTACTTGCTTCAATAGTCTCCATAAGAAGCTGGGATCTTCTTAATGTTTTTGCTAAGTATAACAGGGCTTCTGCCCTGCTCTGTGCAGCAGAAATGCACATCTGCTATGAACGCCGGTCACGCTTCCAGCATGAGCACATTAACAGCTGCGGGTGGAACGCAATTCCACTCGTGGCTGTTAGGAGACAAATGACAGCTGATCAAATCAGCTGTCATATGCTGGAAAAGGTGCAACTCATCGCCAGAGCCTGAATCAAAGGGGGATACATGACATATGATGTGTATACAGTATATACATCATATGTTGTGAAGGGGTTAATATAGGTATGTTCATGGGCAGAAGCCACAATAATCTGGCAGACTGTAAAGCAAAATACTATTATTAATATCTACTATGTACTATTTTACCAGCATTCTTTTATCCTTGGTTAATTAAAAGTTGCATTGTGTGGCCCTGTTCTTATTTGTATAGAAGCCTTTTACTGTTTGACTTGACAGCAAGCATTGTATTTCTCAGTGCACCTATCTATTAATCTCTGTGCATTTCGGATGCTGGGTGGGACTGTCATTTCAACAGCAGGTGACTCAAGCTACATTTCTTAGCATGCTTTCATAGCTTAAAAAGTCTCCCTAATGATCAAGAACATGTGCAGCAACACCATTCACAAACAGGAACAAGAAACCTATTATGTTTTGGGATTTGTGGTTTAAGAGATGGAAAATGTTCTACTTTTGATTTAAAAGGCAATGCTGTACTTCACTTACCGCTGCTGCTGCTTTGAATATTGACTAAGCTTATTCCACTAGAGGGAGCTGTTTGCGCACATTCAGGGAGATCTGAAAATAAATATAGCGTCGTTTTGCATAATTACTGGTATGGCTCATATTATATATATATATATATATATATATATATATATATATATATATATATATATATATATATATATTAAGCAAAATTTGTTTTGAACATAGCTTACTATCGATGGATAACATGATATATTTTCTTAGTATGGGAACCCGTGGTAATGAAAACTTCCCTTGTTTGTAATCAAAATGAGATGAATTTGTGGGAAACATAACGAATAGTGAAAGTGCCTAGGACTGCTAGGGATAACAAATAGTGAAAGTGCCTAGGACTTCGAGGGTTAAAGTTTTCTACAACAATGATTGTTATTAATGATGAGCGAATGTTCTCAGATATGGTCTTATCTGAGGGTGCTAACCGAGTGTCTTCGGCATGCTTGAATACTATGTTCGAGTCCCGGTAGCTGCATGTCTCACGGCTGTTAGGGTATGTGTCCACGTTCAGGATTGCATCAGGATTTGGTCAGGATTTTTCATCAGTATTTGTAAGCCAAAACCAGGAGTGGAACAATTAGAGGAAAAGTATAATAGAAAAACATGCACCACTTCTGCATTTATCACCCACTCCTGGTTTTGGCTTACAAATACTGATGAAAAATCCTGACCAAATCCTGATGCAATCCTGAACGTGGACACATACCCTAAGGGTATGTGTCCACGTTCAGGAAACGCTGCGTTTTTGACGCTGCATTTTTCCGCAGTGTCAAAAACGCAGCGTCCAGATGTTACAGCATAGTGGAGGGGATTTCATGAAATACAGACTCCACTATGCGTTAAAAAACGCATGCGTTTTTGCCGCGAAAACGCATGCGTGGTGCGTTTTTTCAAAACGCAGCATGTTGCTACTATGAGCAAAACACGCAGGTACACCGCAGGTGACCTGCCAGTGACCTCAGGTGCAGTTTTGGTCAGGATTTTACTTGCATAAAATCCTGACCAAAGCCTGATGCAATCCTGAACGTGGAAACATACCCTTAGACAGCAACAACACATGCATGAATCGCTAAGGGTATGTGTCCACGTTCAGGAAACGCTGAGTTTTTGACGCAGCGTTGAGCAGCATGCATAAAAAACGCAGCGTCCAGATGTTACTGCATAGTGGAGGGGATTTAATGAAATCCTGTCTCCACTATGCAGTAAAAAACGCATGCGGCAGACCCGAGAAAACTCACATGCGGCGCGTCTTTTAAGAATGCAGCATGTCCTTACATTGCAGAAAAAAACTCAAGGACAACGCAGGTGACCTGCCAGTGACGTCGGGTGCAGATTTGGTCAGGATTTTACCTGCATAAAATCCTGACCAAATCCTGAAGCAATCCTGAACGTGGACACATACCCTTAAAAAGCAGATAATCCCTGCATGTGTTGCAGCTGTCTAACAGCCATAAGACATGCAGCTGCGGGGACTTGAAAATAGTATTCGAGCACGCCGAAGACTCTCGGTTAGCACCCGAGCAAGCTCAGAAAAAAAACTTATCTGAGCACGTTCACTCATCACTAATTTTTATATTTGCAGTGCATGTGCAGGATGTCTGATTGGTTTTAGAGCTATGAGGGAGGGTCATAATGGGTTTATAATGTGAGGGAAGGGATCAAGCCCGCCTGTTGGTTCCTCAAGAGAGGAGCATCATCATCGCCATCCACGAGATCAGATCCTGTGGAGAAGATTTTCCTGGTGCAAGGAAATGCTGGTGAGATGCCAGCAACATGAGGAGGGCCCCATGGTCAGCAGCTGCTTGGAATCAATGGCCACATGTGGCAGGCTGCATCGCCAGTCCCATCCGCTATCCCGCCTGTCACTGAGCCCATGTCGGAGGCCCTGAAGTCATCCAGAGGTCCCAATATTCTAATCCAGACCCTGTTTGTGAACCGATTACTGATTACTGTCAGGAACTGATAGCTGTTTTGCCTACTAGTTTTACAGTCATGTAATTTAGAGTTCCATTTCTTTGATCAAAATGTATAGGTTATTTGCTTGCTATGGACCGGATCAGATAAGGACTTTGTCCTCCTGAAATTAGTCATCCCCAATGGTTTCCCTTTATCATCCCTTTTTTTAAAAGGCAACAGACCGACAATGGGGCAAATCTCCTGCAGGAAGGTTCCCATTTACTGACCAGGGAAGGTTTTGGGCTCCACTCAAATTGGTTTACCCGACTGTGACCCTTGGCGTAATTAATAATATAATAATAATAATAATAATCTTTATTTATATAGCGCCAACATATTCCGCAGCACTTTACAATTAAGCGGGGACATGTACAGACAATAAATTCAATACAAGTTAAGACAATTTAAACAGTGACATTAGGAGTGAGGTCCCTGCTCGCAAGCTTACAATCTACAAGTAAATGGGGGGACACAATAGGTGAAAAGTGCTTGTTATTTCAGGTCTGGCAATTAGAATAAATAGGGATTTGCATATAAAGCTGCATGATCCGGTCGTCAGCCCGTGTGTTTAAGTGCAATAGTCAAGTTTCAAGTGCAGTTATCATGTGCATGGAGGGTGTGGAGACAGATGAATAGTAGGGTACAGATTTCGAATAATATTTGGAAGGAGGGAACAGGGCAAAGTTAGTTTACTGAGTAGTTGATGTGGTAGGCTTGTTTGAAGAGATGGGTTTTTAGAGCGCGCTTGAATAGGTCGGGGCTAGATATCAGTTTGATCGTCTGGGGAAGTGCATTCCAGAGAGCTGGCGCAGCATGAGAGAAGTCTTGTAGACGGAGGTGCGAGGTTCGGATTACGGGGGATGTTAGCCTTAGGTCATTTGTAGAGCAGAGGGCACGTGTAGGGCGATAGACAGAGATGAGAGAGGAGATATAAGGCGGTGCGGAACTGTGGAGAGCTTTGCGGGTGAGAGAGATGAGTTTATACTGGACCCTGTAGCGAATGGGTAGCCAGTGTAATGACTGGCACAAGATGGAAGCATCGGTGAAGCGGTTGGACAGAAATATTACCCTGGCTGCCGCATTCAAGATGGATTGGAGAGGAGAAAGTTTGGTAAGAGGGAGACCGATCAGAAGAGAGTTGCAGTAGTCCAGACGAGAATGAATAAGAGTGAAAGAAAGAGTCTTACCAGTTTCAAAGGTGAGAAAAGGTCAGATTCTGGAGATGTTTTTAAGATGCAGGTGACAAGAGCGAGTGAGTGATCGGATATAGGGGGTAAAGGAAAGATCGGTGTCGAATGTGTAATTCCTCGTAATTCCTTTGCAATTTTGTAGCTTTTTTATTAATGATTTCATTCTCAAATTATTACGCTTATCAGTGGGAGATGTATCGAGATGTAGATATTCCCTACAATCACTAAATCAAGGTGTGATCAAAGAATTAAATGCTGTTCAAATGCTAAATGAAATTATCTGCCGAAATTGGGAAGCTGATTGCTACCTTAATCTTAAAAGTGCCTGAAAATTGCCAATGAGCATTAAAAACAATTGTTATTGTACAGACCCTTATGAAATTGAGATTGCACACTTATAATCTTGATCACTCAGATAGGTATCCAAAAGAAAAGAAAGGCTGACAGCACTCACTTATTGGGGTGCCTGTTCCAAATCCAGGGAACTTTCCTGGATAGTCCAAGCAATCAAAAAAGTAAAAGAACAGTGCTGCATCCGGGTGTAGTAGTTCAAGAGAAAAAGTTTATTCTGCCATAGTGAAGCAACATTTCGACCATAGAGGTCTTTTTTTAAGCATGAAAAAGACCTATATGGTCGAAACGTTGCTTCACTATGGCAGAATAAACTTTTTCTCTTGAACTACTACACCCAGATGGAGCGCTGTTCTTTTACTATTTTGATCACTCAGATAGGTATGACTTGAAGCAGTTCAGAGTAGGTGAAACCACAATACCTTACAGATGATAGGAGAAACACTTCATCCAAAATGAGGTTTGTAGTCAGAGTGGTGCAGTCAAATGATTGTGTTTGTAGTGCTGCCAAATAACAGCCTCGGCCAAATTATTTCCACAAAGGGATGCTGCTACTCTCCAACAGGGAAGCCAGGCTTCTATTGGTTAGAATTCAACTAGCCCTTCAACATGTGAAAATAAATCAAAATGCCTCAAAATTGCCAATCAAAATTAAAAACTATTGAAATTGTTCAGGCCATTATAAAATTGAGATCACACAAACCCTTATAAACTTGACCATCGTCATTCGCCGCTTAGCATGCACCACTACCTGAGGTGAGTTGAACACCTTTTCTCCCTCCACTTACGCGCTGTGACATTCTTCAAATGGAGCGCCCTCTCTTTTGGCTTATTTTCACATGTTTGATGGACAGTTGTTGCTGTTATTTGGCAGCGCTACAAATACCATGAGTAGTTTGTGTGAACTACTCAGAACTGTTTAAAATCATACTTATTTGAGTGATCAAGTTTATAAGGGTCTGTACAATCTCAATTTTTTTTATTTTATTTAATTTTGAGGCATTTTTTAAGATTAATGTAAAATCACCTACCCAATTGCAACAGATAATTTCATTTAGCATTTGAACAGCATTGCGTTCTCTATACATTAGGAATTGTTTGATCACACCTTGATTTAGTGAGTGTACTTTATTACAATTTTTTGACAGGTAAATTTAATGTGATAGAAAATTTTGTTTTGGTCTTTCACCTGAATTAAATCATATCCTTGAGGGTATGTGCACACGTCCGGATTTCTTGCAGAAATTTCCTGAAGAAAACCGGAAATTTTCTGCAAGAAATCTGCATTTTTTTTTTGCGTTTTTTTTGCGTTTTTTTTAGCATTCTGCCAGCGTAATTAGCTTGCAGAATGCTAAAGCTTTCCAAGCGATCTGTAGCATCGCTTGGAAAACTGACTGACAGGTTGGTCACACTTGTCAAACATAGTGTTTGACAAGTGTGACCAACTTTTTACTATATATGCTGCCTATGCAGCATCAATAGTAAAAGATAGAATGTTTAAAAATAATAAAAAAAATAAAAAAATGGTTATACTCACCCTCTGCAGACAGCCAATCTCCTCAGCGGCGTCCTTTCCTATAGATGCCGGTGTGGTTCAGGACCTTCGATGACGTCGCGGCTTGTGATTGGTCGCTCACGTGACCAATCACAAGACAGTGATGTCATCACAGGTCCTGAACCACACCATCTATAGGAATGGAAGAGAGAGCATGCACCGGAGAGGCGGGAACACTTTGGGGGCCATCAGAGGGTGAGTATAGGACTATTTTTTATTTTAATTCTTTTTTTTACCAATTATATGGTGCCCAGTCCGTGGAGGAGAGTCTCCTCTCCTCCACCCTGGGTACCAACTGCACATAATCTGCTTACTTCCCGCATGGTGTGCACAGCCCCGTGCGGGAAGTAAGCAGATCAATGCACTCCTAGGTGTGCAGAATCCCCGCAATTCCGCATTTTAATGAACATGTTGTTTTTTTTTCCGCAATGAGATTTGTTCGCGGAAAAAAAGGCTACATTTGCACAAAAAATGCGGAATACACTGTAAATAATAGGAGGCATATGTTAGCATTTTTTTTGCATTTTTATCATGTTTTTATAGCGAAAAAAACGCGAAAAATACTGAACGTGTGCACATGGCCTGATAGTTAGAAAGTTCTTAAATATTAATGTGGTGTATATTCACAATTATCTGTACAAGTCCAATCTTACTAATTTTCTAGCTTAAAATCTCCCCTAAGTTCTCTGATGTAACCGAAGGAGATTTCTGATCCCGGCACTTGGACTATATTAAGATTTGAAGCTCTATACGTGAAGCATTGATTTCTGCTGGCTGTGGGGGGATTGGTTTCTGATCCATTATCACTAGCCCAGGTGGAATCTATCTGGGTCTTTATCAGCTGATAGTTTAAAACAGATGACGGATCAGACAAACCATTATATCTTATATTTAGGGACTCTGTAGCGACAAGGTCTGTTCCACAGGACTGGAGCATAGCAAATGTGGTACCAATATTCAAAAAGGGCTCTAAAAGTGAACCTGGAAATTGTAGGCCAGTAAGTCTAACCTCTATTGTTGGTAAAATATTTGAAAGTTTTCTCAGGGATGTCATTCTGGATTATCTCAATGAGAATAACTGTTTAACTCCATATCAGTATGGGTTTATGAGGAATCGCTCCTGTCAAACCAATCTAATCAGTTTTTATGAAGAGGTAAGCTATAGACTGGACCAAGGTGCATCATTGGATGTGGTACATCTTGATTTTTCCAAAGCGTTTGATACCATGCAACACAAGAGGTTGGTACACAAAATGAGAATGCTGGGTTTGGAGGAAAATGTGTGTAAATTAGTAAGTAACTGGCTTAGTGATAGAAAGCAGAAGGTGGTTATAAATGGTATATTCTCTAACTGGGTCGCTGTGACCAGTGGGGTACCGCAAGGGTCGGTGTTGGGACCTATTCTTTCCAACATATTAACGATCTGGTAGAAGGTTTACACAGTAAAATATCGATATTTGCAGATGATACAAAATTATGTAAAGCAGCCAATACAAGAGAAGATAGTACTCTGCTACAGATGGATCTGGATGAGTTGAAACTTGGGCCGAAAGGTGGCAGATGCAGTTTAACAATGATAGATGTAAGGTTCTACACATGGGAAGAAGGAATCAATATCACCATCATGCACTGAATGGGAAATCACTGGGTAAATCTGACATGGAGAAGGACTTGGGGATCCTAGTTAATGATAAACTTACCTGGAGCAGCCAGTGCCAGACAGCGGCTGCCAAGGCAAACAGGATCATGGGGTGCATGAAAAGAGGTCTGGATACACATGATGAGAGCACTATACTGCCTCTGTACAAATCTCTGGTTAGACCGCACATGGAGTACCGTGTACAGTTTTGGGTGTTATGTTTGGCTGGTGGTTAGGAGCACTAGAAATGACCAGATGAGCAAACTAGCAATACAGGACGAGCTCTGGGAAGTGGGAGCTCTGCTGACCGCAACCCCTAATCCTATCACAAAAACTAGAAATAGCCGTGGAGCATTCCTGACTCGGCCTAGACGCCTCTTCACAGCCTAAGAGCTAACTACCCCTAAAGATAGAAAATACAGCCTACCTTGCCTCAGAGAAATTCCCCAAAGAAATAGGCAGCCCCCACATACAGGTCCTTCTCAAAAAATTAGCATATAGTGTTAAATTTCATTATTTACCATAATGTAATGATTACAATTAAACTTTCATATATTATAGATTCATTATCCACCAACTGAAATTTGTCAGGTCTTTTATTGTTTTAATACTGATGATTTTGGCATACAACTCCTGAAAACCCAAAAAACCTGTCTCAATAAATTAGCATATCAAGAAAAGGTTCTCTAAATGACCTATTACCCTAATCTTCTGAATCAACTAATTAACTCTAAACACATGCAAAAGATACCTGAGGCTTTTAAAAACTCCCTGCCTGGTTCATTACTCAAAACCCCCATCATGGGTAAGACTAGCGACCTGACAGATGTCAAGAAGGCCATCATTGACACCCTCAAGCAAGAGGGTAAGACCCAGAAAGAAATTTCTCAACAAATAGGCTGTTCCCAGAGTGCTGTATCAAGGCACCTCAATGGTAAGTCTGTTGGAAGGAAACAATGTGGCAGAAAACGCTGTACAACGAGAAGAGGTGACCGGACCCTGAGGAAGATTGTGGACTGAGTCTGGTGTGGAAACATCCAGAGCCACCGTGCACAGGCGTGTGCAGGAAATGGGCTACAGGTGCCGCATTCCCCAGGTAAAGCCACTTTTGAACCATAAACAGCGGCAGAAGCGCCTGACCTGGGCTACAGAGAAGCAGCACTGGACTGTTGCTAAGTGGTCCCAAGTACTTTTTTCTGATGAAAGCAAATTTTGCATGTCATTCGGAAATCAAGGTGCCAGAGTCTGGAGGAAGACTGGGGAGAAGGAAATGCCAAAATGCCTGAAGTCCAGTGTCAAGTACCCACAGTCAGTGATGGTGTGGGGTGCCATGTCAGCTGCTGGTGTTGGTCCACTGTGTTTCATCAAGGGCAGGGTCAATGCAGCTAGCTATCAGGAGATTTTGGAGCACTTCATGCTTCCATCGGCTGAAATGCTTTATGGAGATGAAGATTTCATTTTCCAGCACGACCTGGCACCTGCTCACAGTGCCAAAACCACTGGTAAATGGTTTACTGACCATGGTATTACTGTGCTCAATTGGCCTGCCAACTCTCCTGACCTGATCCCCATAGAGAATCTGTGGGATATTGTGAAGAGAAAGTTGAGAGACGCAAGACCCAACACTCTGGATGAGCATAAGGCCGCTATTGAAGCATCCTGGGCCTCCATAACATCTCAGCAGTGTCACAGGCTGATTGCCTCCATGCCACGCCGCATTGAAGCAGTCATTTCTGCCAAAGGATTCCTGACCAAGTATTGAGTGCATAACTGAACATTATTATTTGATGGTTTTTTTGTTTGTTATTAAAAAACACTTTTATTTGATTGGACGGGTGAAATATGCTAATTTATTGAGACAGGTTTTTTGGGTTTTCAGGAGTTGTATGCCAAAATCATCAGTATTAAAACAATAAAAGACCTGACAAATTTCAGTTGGTGGATAATGAATCTATAATATATGAAAGTTTAATTGTAATCATTACATTATGGTAAATAATGAAATTTAACACTATATGCTAATTTTTTGAGAAGGACCTGTATATTGACTGTGAGTTAAGATGGAAGTCACAAACACAGGAATGAAATAGGTTTCAGCATAGGGAGCCAGACTAACTAAACAGACAGAGGATAGAAAAGGTATCTTTGCGGTCAGCATAAAAAACTAACAAAAAAACCACGCAGAGTGTGCAAAAGAAACCACCACACCGACTCACGGCGCGGTGGTGACACTCTGCCTCCTAGAGCTTCCAGCTAACAAGATTAAATCATCATAGCAAGCTGGACAAAAACACAGTGGTAACAAATAAGCTAGCAGGGACTTAGCTTTTGCTGAGATAGACAGGTCATCTGAAAGATCCAAGAGAACTGAACCAGTACTAGGACATTGACAGCTGGCATCAAGTAAAGATCTGAGTGGAGTTAAATAGAGCAGCCAGCCAAGGCCTGAACGAGATCAGCTGGAGAAGGAATCTCAGAACCAGCAGATCCACTCACAGCCGCCAGAGGGAGTCCATGAACAGAACTCACCGAAGTACCATTCATAACCACAGGAGGGAGTTCGAGAACAGAATTCACAACAGTACCCCCCTTGAGGAGGGGTCATCGAACCCTCACCAGAGCCTCCAGGCCGCTCCGGACGAGCCAAATGAAAGGCACGAACAAGATCGGCAGCATGAACATCAGAGGCAACCACCCAGGAATTATCCTCCTGACCATAACCTTTCCACTTGACTAGGTACTGAAGTTTCCGTCTCGAAATACGAGAATCCAAAATCTTCTCCACCACATACTCCAACTCCCCCTCAACCAACACTGGGGCAGGAGGATCAACGGAGGGAACCATAGGAGCCACATATCTCCGCAACAACAACCTATGGAACACATTATGGATGGTGAAAGAAGCCGGAAGGTCCAAACGAAATGACACAGGATTAATAATTTCAGAAATTTTATAAGGACCAATGAAACGAGGCTTAAACTTAGGAGACGAAACCTTCATAGGAACAAAACGAGACGACAACCAAACCAAATCCCCAACATGAAGTCGGGGACCAACACAGCGACGGCGGTTAGTGAAACGTTGAGCCTTCTCCTGGGACAATGTCAAATTGTCCACTACATGAGACGAAATTTGCTGCAACCTGTCCACCACGGAATCCACACCAGGACAGTCCAAAGGCTCAACCTGCCCTGAAGAAAAACGAGGGTGGAAACCAGAATTACAGAAAAAAGGCGAAACCAAAGTGGCCGAGCTGGCCCGATTATTAAGGGCGAACTCAGCCAAAGGCAAGAAGGATACCCAATCGTCCTGATCAGCAGAAACAAAGCATCTCAGATATATTTCCAAAGTCTGATTGGTTCGTTCGGTTTGGCCATTTGTCTGAGGATGGAAAGCTGAAGAAAAAGACAAATCAATGCCCATCTTAGCACAAAAGGACCGCCAAAATCTTGAAACAAACTGGGAACCTCTGTCCGACACGATGTTCTCCGGAATGCCATGTAAACAAATCACATGCTGGAAAAACAATGGAACCAAATCGGAGGAGGATGGCAATTTAGGCAAAGGTACCAAATGGACCATCTTAGAGAAGCGATCACAAACCACCCAGATAACTGTCATCCTCTGAGAGACAGGGAGATCCGAAATAAAATTCATGGAAATATGCGTCCAGGGCCTTTTCGGGACTGGCAAGGGCAAAAGCAACCCACTGGCACGAGAACAGCAGGGCTTACCCCGAGCACAAGTCCCACAGGACTGCACAAAAGAACGCACATCTCGTGACAAGGAAGGCCACCAAAAAGATCTAGCCACCAAATCTCTGGTACCAAAGATTCCAGGATGACCAGCCAACACCGAACAATGAGCCTCAGAGATAACTCTACTAGTCCATCTATCAGGGACAAACAGCTTCTCCGCTGGGCAACGGTCAGGTCTATCAGCCTGAAACTCCTGCAGCACCCGCCGCAAATCAGGGGAGATGGCAGACAAAATTACCCCCTCTTTGAGAATACCAGCCGGCTCAGGAACTCCCGGAGAATCAGGCACAAAACTCCTTGAAAGGGCATCAGCCTTCACATTCTTAGAACCCGGAAGATACGAAACCACAAAACTGAAGCGGGGGAAAAACAGCGACCATCGAGCCTGTCTAGGATTCAACCGCTTGGCAGACTCGAGATAAGTCAGATTCTTGTCATCCGTCAAGACCACCACGTGATGTTTGGCTCCCTCAAGCCAATGTCGCCACTCCTCACTTCATAACCAACAACTCTCGATTACCCACATCATAATTGCGCTCAGCAGGCAAAAACTTTCTAGAAAAGAAAGCACATGGTTTCATCACAGAGCCATCAGAACCTCCTTGAGACAAAACAGCCCCTGCTCCAATCTCAGAAGCATCCACCTCGACCTGAAACGGGAGCGAAACATCTGGCTGACACAACACAGGGGCAGAAGAAAAACGACGCTTCAGCTCCTGAAAAGCCTCAACGGCCGCAGAGGACCAATTGACCACATCAGCACCTTTCTTGGTCAAATCAGTCAATGGTTTAACAACACTAGAAAAATTAGCGATGAAGCGACGGTAAAAATTAGCAAAGCCCAGAAATTTCTGAAGGCTCTTCACAGAAGTAGGCTGAGTCCAATCATAAATGGCCTGAACTTTAACAGGGTCCATCTCGATAGTAGAAGGGGAAAAAATGAAGCCCAAAAATGAAACCTTCTGAACTCCAAAGAGACATTTAGACCCCTTCGCAAACAAGGAATGAGCACGAAGGACCTGGAACACCATTCTGACCTGCTTCACATGAGACTCCCAATCGTCCGAAAAGACCAAAATATCATCCAAATATACAATCATGAATCTATCCAGGTACTTTCAGAAGATGTCATGCATAAAGGACTGAAACACAGATGGAGCATTAGAAAGCCCGAATGGCATCACCAAGTACTCAAAATGGCCCTCGGGCGTATTAAATGCTGTTTTCCATTCATCGCCCTGTTTAATACGCACGAGATTATACGCCCTTCGAAGGTCTATCTTGGTGAACCAACTAGCCCCCTTAATCCGAACAAACAAATCAGACAGTAGCGGCAAAGGGTACTGAAATTTGACGGTGATTTTATTAAGAAGGCGGTAATCTATACAAGGTCTCAGAGAACCATCCTTCTTAGCCACAAAAAAGAACCCTGCTCCCAACGGTGACGACGACGGGCGAATATGACCTTTCTCCAAGGACTCCTTTTTATAACTCCGCATTGCAGTGTGTTCTAGCACAGATAAATTGAACAGTCGGCCCTTCGGAAACTTACTACCAGGAATCGAATTAATAGCACAATCGCAATCCCTATGAGGAGGTAAGGCACTGGACTTGGGCTCATCAAATACATCCCGGTAATCTGACAAGAACTCAGGGACTTCAGAAGGATGGGAAGATGAAATAGACAACAATGGGACATCCCCATGTACCCCTTGACAACCCCAACTGGATACAGACATTGATTTCCAATCCAATACAGGATTATGGACCTGTAGCCATGGCAAACCCAAAACGACCACATCATGCAGATTATGCAACACCAAAAAGCAAATATCCTCCTGATGTGCAGGAGCCATGCACATGGTCAATTGAGTCCAGTACTGAGACTTATTCTTGGCCAAAGGTGTAGCATCAATTCCTCTCAATGGATTAGGATACTGCAAGGGCTCCAAGAGAAAACCACAGCGTCTGGCAAACTCCAAGTCCATCAAATTCAGGGCAGCGCCTGAATCCACAAATGATATAACAGAATAGGACGACAAAGAGCAAATCAGAGTAACGGACAAAATAAATTTTGGCTGTACAGTACCAATGGTGGCAGACCTAGCGAACCGTTTAGTGCGCTTAGGACAATCAGAGATAGCATGAGTGGAGTCACCACAGTAAAAACACAGCCCATTCTGACGTCTGTATTCTTGCCATTCAGCTCTGGTCAAGGTCCTATCACATTGCATAGGCTCAGGCCTCTGCTCAGAAGATACCGCCAAATGGTGCACATTTTTGCGCTCACGTAAGCGTCGATCGATCTGAATGGCCAAGGACATAGACTCATTCAGACCAGCAGGCGTGGGGAATCCCACCATAACATCCTTAAGGGCTTCAGAAAGACCCTTTCTGAAAATTGCCACCAGGGCACACTCATTCCACTGAGTAAGCACAGACCACTTTCTGAACTTCTGACAATATACCTCCGCTTGATCCTGACCCTGACACAAAGCCAGCAAAATTTTCTCTGCCTGATCCACTGAATGTGGTTCATCATAAAGCAATCCAAGTGCCAGAAAAAACGCATCTACATTACGCAATGCAGGATCTCCTGGCGCAAGGGAAAATGCCCAGTCTTGAGGGTCGCCACGTAGCAAAGAAATAATGATTTTTACTTGCTGAATGGGGTCACCAGAGGAGCGGGGCTTCAAAGCAAAAAACAGTCTACAATTATTTTTGAAATTCAGGAACTTAGATCTATCCCCAGAAAACAGGAATTGGAATTGGAATTCTGGGTTCTAACATCGGGTTCTGAACTTCATAATCTTGAATGCTTTGTACTCTTGCAGTGAGTTGATCCACACAAGAGGACAGACCTTTAATGTCCATATCTACACCTGTGTCCTGAGCCACCCAGAGGTTAAGGGGAAAAGAAATACAAAACACACTGCAGAGAAAAAAAAATGGTCTCAGAACTTCTCTTATCCCTCTATTGAGATGCATTAACACTTTGCGGGCCAGCTGTACTGTTATGTTTGGCTGGTGGTTAGGAGCACTAGAAATGACCAGATGAGCAAACTAGCAATACAGGACGAGCTCTGGGAAGTGGGAGCTCTGCTGACCGCAACCCCTAATCCTATCACAACAACTAGAAATAGCCGTGGAGCGTTCCTGACTCGGCCTAGACGCTTCTTCACAGCCTAAGAGCTAACTACCCCTAAAGATAGAAAATACAGCCTACCTTGCCTCAGAGAAATTCCCCAAAGAAATAGGCAGCCCCCACATATATTGACTGTGAGTTAAGATGGAAGTCACAAACACAGGAATGAAATAGGTTTCAGCATAGGAGGCCAGACTAACTAAACAGACAGAGGATAGAAAAGGTATCTTTGCGGTCAGCATAAAAAACTAACAAAAAAACCACGCAGAGTGTGCAAAAGAAACCACAACACCGACTCACAGCGCGGTGGTGCCACTCTGCCTCCCAGAGCTTCCAGCTAACAAGATTAAATCATCATAGCAAGCTGGACAAAAACACAGTGGTAACAAATAAGCTAACAGGGACTTAGCTTTTGCTGAGATAGACAGGTCATCTGAAAGATCCAAGAGAACTGAACCAGTACTAGGACATTGACAGCTGGCATCAAGTAAAGATCTGAGTGGAGTTAAATAGAGCAGCCAGCCAAGGCCTGAACGAGATCAGCTGGAGAAGGAATCTCAGAACCAGCAGCTCCACTCACAGCCACCAGAGGGAGTCCATGAACAGAACTCACGAAGTACCATTCATAACCACAGGAGGGAGCTGGAGAACAGAATTCACAACATTTGGGCACCGGTGCTCAGGAAGGATATAACGGAACTACAGCGAGTACAAAGGAAGGCAATAAAATAAAGGGGATGGGGGAACTACAATACCCAGAGAGATTAGCAAAATTAGAATTTTTTAGTCTAGAAAGAAGACGACTGAGGGGCGATCTAATATCCATGTATATACAAGGGGATAATACAAATATCTCTCTGAGGATCTGTTTATACAAAGGAAGGTGACGGTCACAAGGAGGCATTCTCTGCACCTGGAGGAGAGAAGGTTTTTAAACCAGCATAGAAGAGGATTCTTTACTGTTAGGGCAGTGAGAATCTGGAATTCCTTGCCTGAGGAGGTGGTGATGGCAAACTCAGTTGAGGGGTTCAAGAGAGGCCTGGTTGTCTTCCTGGAGCGTAACAATATTGTATCTTACAGTTATTAGGTTCTTTCCAAGGACGTAGATCTGGGGATTTATTCTGGTGGAATATAGGCTGAATTGGATGGACAAATGTCTTTTTTCAGCCTTGCTAACTATGGTTCTTCTTAGGAAAACAAAAATCTCCAGAATATGTTGAAGTTGTTGAGGAACTGCTAAATGCATACCAATGTCTTGGATGTCGCATGTCTCTTTCTTCCCTCAAAATCTTGGGGATGTGAGCGATGAACAAGGCGAGCGGTTTCACCATGACATTAAAATAATGGAACACCGCTACCAGGGTTTTTGGAATTAATCAATGATGGCAGATTGCTGTTGGATGTTATATAGGGCCAACCCTAAAAAATGGTATCAATGACAGTCTAATATAAAGCACATTTAAGTTCTGCTCATATTGTGGTTTCTGTTTTGAATGTGAAATTATTTTTGTGAAGAATTTTTTCTGAAATGTAGATTACTGTTTTCTTAATGTCACCAGTATATTTCCTATACCTTATAATAATGATGCTGCTCCATGTAAACTATACGTGCTACAGAAAAACTATATACATTTTTGAAATCAGGACAAAAAGATGATTCAGAAAAGTACACAGTCACCTATCAGGAAAAAAAGATGATTCAGAAAAGTACAAAGTGACCTGTGTTGAAGGCAAAAGATATTTTTTTGAAGACCTGTGTTGTGTTACGTTTGACCATTCTTGAAAATACAGTCATATGAAAAAGTTTGGGCACCCCTATTAATCTTAAGCTTAATGTTTTATAAAAATGTTTTTTTTTGCAACAGCTATTTCAGTTTCATATATCTAATAACTGTTGGACACAGTAATGTTTCTGCCTTGAAATGAGGTTTATTGTACTAACTAGTGTTGAGCATTCCGACACCGCAAGTATCGGGTATCGGCCGATATTTGCTGTATCGGAATTCCGATACCGAGATCCGATACTTTTGTGGTATCGGGAATCGGAATCGGAAGTTCCCAGTGTATGGTTCCCAGGGTCTGAAGGAGAGGAAACTCTCCTTCAGGCCCTGGGATCCATATCCATGTAAAAAATAAAGAATTACAATAAAAAATAGGGATATACTCACCCTCTGACGCGCCCTGGTAGTAACCGGCAGCCTTCTTTGCTTAAAATGCGCGCGATTACTGCCTTCCGTGACGTCACGGCTTCTGATTGGTCGTGTGCCGCCCATGTGACCGCGACGCGACCAATCACAACAAGCCGTGACGTAATTTTCAGGTCCTGAATGCCTAATTCTAGAATTTGGCATTCAGGACCTGAAAATTACGTCACGGCTTGTTGTGTTTGGTCGCGTCGAGGTCACATGGGCGGCACGCGACCAATCAGAAGCCGTGACATAATTTTCAGGTCCTGAATGCCTAGAATTCGGCATTCAGGACCTGAAAATTACGTCACGGCTTGTTGTGATTGGTCGCGTCGCGGTCACATGGGCGGCACGCGACCAATCAGAAGCCGTGACGTCACGGAAGGCAGTAAACGCGCGCATTTTAAGCAAAGAAGGCTGCCGGTTCCCTCGATAAGGTGCAGGCTGCGTCGGAGAGGTGAGTATATCAATATTTTTTATTTTAATTCTTTATTTTACACATTAATATGGATCCCAGGGCCTCAAGGAGAGTTTCCTCTCCTTCAGACCCTGGGAACCATCAGGGATACCGTCCGATACTTGAGTCCCATTGACTTGTATTGGTATCGGGTATCGGTATTGGATTAGATCCGATACTTTGCCGGTATCGGCCGATACTTTCCGATACCGATACTTTCAAGTATCGGACGGTATCGCTCAACACTAGTACTAACAGAAAATGTGCAATCTGCATTCAAACA
This sequence comes from Ranitomeya variabilis, assembly GCF_051348905.1. NCBI lineage: Eukaryota > Metazoa > Chordata > Amphibia > Anura > Dendrobatidae > Ranitomeya > Ranitomeya variabilis. The sequence goes on from NC_135236.1 coordinate 536,380,159, forward strand.
AAATTTGAAAGGTGCATAAGTATGGGCACCCTTATCATTTTCTTGTTTTAAATACTCCTACCTACTTTTTACTGACTTACTAAAGCAAAAGCACTTTTTTTGGTTTTGTAACCTCATTGAGCTTTGAACTTCATAGCCAGGTGTATGCAATCATGAGAAAAGCTACTTAAAGTGGCCACTTGAAAGTTGTTCTCCTGTTTGAATCTCCTCCGAAGAGTGGCATTATGGGCTCCTCAAAACAACTGTCAAATGATCTGAAAACAAAGATTATACAACATAGTTGTTCAGGGGAAGGATACAAAAAGCTGTCTCAGAGATTTAACCTGTCAATTTCCACTGTGAGGAACATAGTAAGGAAATGGAAGAACACAGGTACAGTTCTTGTTAGACGCTTGGGAGACGCTTCAATTACACGAGGGGCAAGCTCATCCTCTTGAGAGACACGCAAACTCTCTCCAACAGTGGGTGAGATCTAACAGTTTATACAGGGCTCTATGGTGTGAGATACACACATTTTGATGCCCGGGGCTAACAGTGCCTGAAACATAAGAATGGTGGCTGCACTGTGGTAACTAATAGGGACGCCTATGTTAAGTTTACATGGGGCAATATGGTCCCTGAATATTGACCAAGCAGTGATTTGTGTTTTAGCCACATAATGTTTACATAGCCTCTCTCTTGCTGCTACAAATTTCTGACAGTACCTATCATATAATGGGAATATATGAGGCTTTTATTTTTGTCCATGACTGAACATGTCAGTTTCATCTTAGGTGACATTAAGTGACAGTTGGTTTTTTGTTCACTATACATGATCACATGACTTGTTGCCACAAAAGTGGATTGATAAATAAGATATAACTGGCGACAAACGTGGTTGAAATCCACTACCTGTTCCTAACAAATATCTCCAGTAGAGCCTCACACATATAGGCCTGTTTCATGGAGAATTGGGACATAGCCCAGTATACATTATATATTTGAGTGTATCCTGTATGGAGCACAGAAGGAAGGAGATTTAGGGAACCATTGTTTCCACTACACGCATGGCCTAAAGGAACTCCTTGGTACTGTCAGATGTGTTTGTTTTTGTCTTTTAACATAGTCCTTTTTTTCTATTCTGTGTTTGGTAGGGTTCACCTAAACACAAGGGTTCTCTTTTCATTCGTCATTGTGGTGTGATTTATGTTTGAGTATTTTATACAAACATATTAAAGGTTAAGTTTTATCCAATTGCTATTTATCATATTACTTCCATTGGAATAAGTACCCAGTTTGCTCATATACAGTTCTTGTTAAGGCCAGAAGTGGCAGGCCAAGAAAAACATCAGAAAGGCAGAGAAGAAGAATGGTGAGATCAGTCAAGGACAATCCTCAGGCCACCTCCAGAGAGCTGCAGCATCAACTTGCTGCAGATGGTGTCACTGTGCATCGGTCAACTATACAACACACTCTGCACAAGGAGAAGCTGTATGGGAGAGTGATGCGAAAGAAGCCGTTTCTGCAAGCACGCCACAAACAGAGTCGGCTGAGGTATGCAAAAGCACATTTGGAGAAGCCAATTTATTTTTGGAATAAGGTCCTGTGGACTCATGAAACCAAGATTGAGTTGTTTGGTAATACAAAAGGGCGTTATGCATGGCGGCAAAAAAAACACAGTGCGTTGTATAGTTGACCGATGCACAGTGACACTATCTGCAGCAAGTTGATGCTGCAGCTCTCTGGAGATGGTCTGAGGATTGTCCTTGACTGATCTCACCATTCTTCTTCTCTGCCTTTCTGATGTTTTTCTTGGCCTGCCACTTCTGGCCTTAACAAGAACTGTACCTGTGTTCTTCCATTTCCTTACTATGTTCCTCACAGTGGAAATTGACAGGTTAAATCTCTGAGCTTTTTGTATCCTTCCCCTGAACAACTATGTTGAATAATCTTTGTTTTCAGATCATTTGACAGTTGTTTTGAGGAGCCCATGATGCCACTCTTCAGAAGAGATTCAAACAGGAGAACAACTTGCAAGTGGCCACTTTAAGTAGCTTTTCTCATGACTGCATACACCTAGCTATGAAGTTCAAAACTCAATGAGGTTACAAAACCAAAAGTCAGTAAAGTAAGTAAAGTAAGTCAGTAAGTCAGTAAAAAGTAGGTAGGAGTATTTAAAACAAGAAAATGATAAGGGTGCCCATACTTATGCACCTGTCAAATTTTGTTTGAATGCAGATTGCACATTTTCTGTTAGTACAATAAACCTCATTTCAAGGCAGAAACATTACTGTGTCCAACAGTTATTAGATATATGAAACTGAAATAGCTGTTGCAAAATAAACCATTTTTATAAAACATTAAGCTTAAGATTAATAGGGGTGCCCAAACTTTTTCATATGACTGTATAAGTGAGACCAATCTGAATTGGACACAGAGGATGGATAACAAAGAATCCTTCTAGATATATAAGTTGGCTACTTTACATCCAGAGGGTTTGAACCTTAGTATTGAGCACACCCACTGATTGAACATCACATAGCTACACTAGGTGAGATACGGATTAACAGTAGTATTACATTTATGGGATCTGTCTACTAACACACATAAATATTGCTAAACAATTTTTGATCTAAATCTGATGGATTCTCCCTGAGGGATGCGTTCTTAGGAGTAATTGAATTGTATTTATATATATTTTTTTTTCTTCTCTTTCCAACAATTAATTTTTAGTGTGATATTGATTTTTATTATTGTTTTGTACTATATGATTTGTAATCATGTAATTTTTTATGCATATTCATGATTCAATAACATTAGTGCTTGTCTCTTTAAAGCACTGACCATGGTATACATTTTGTAATCTCCTGATGAATGGAACAGATAATCCCAGAAATGCATTGTCTGTTGAATAAATTGACTTTTCTTATCTGACCTGGGTGGTTCCTGACTCAGAGTGTGGCGCCCTATAGATATCCACCACTTCCTTTCATCATTTTTCACTGTATCACAGCTCCTGAGCAGGACATCACTAGTACGCAGAAAGTGCTGCAGCGCTCCAGGACTGCCATCATTCACTACCTAGCTACAGTGACGGATTTAAGAGGTGGGTGGCCCGGGGTCCATTTTGAAGGGAGGCCCATTTTTCAATGTGTTGCAACATGTAATACAAAAACACAAAGTGAAAACAAACCCAAACACAAAAGTCATTTACGCAGAGTAATTCAGGTAAAATCATTAATTTTTTACAATCCAGGCACTTTCCTTGATTTTCGTGCTGCAAAATCACTAATGATGTTACTAAAGTCCAATTTACGCAGTATATCTGACTCGATGCTCATGATAACCAAACTCACAAGTCGTTCCTGCTTCATGGATGTCCTTAATCGGTTTTCAACTAATTTGAGTTTTGAGAAGGAACGCTCACCACTGCAGTTTGTTACCATCAAAATTAGGTATATCATTAACTCCTTTACCCCCAAGGGTGGTTTGAACGTTAATGACCGGGCCAATTTTTACAATTCTGACCACTGTCCCTTTATGAGGTTATAACTCTGGAACGCTTCAATGGATCTTGGCGATTCTGACACTGTTTTCTCCTGACATATTCTACTTCATGATAGTGGTAAAATTTCTTTGATATAACTTGCATTTATTTGTGAAAAAAACAGAAATTTGGCAAAAATTTTGAAAATTTCGCAATTTTCCAAATTTGAATTTTTATGCCATTACATCACAGAGATACGTCACACAAAATACTTAATAGGTAACATTTCCCACATGTCTACTTTACATCAGCACAATTTAGGAACCAAATTTTTTTTTTGTGACGGAGTTATAAGGGTTAAAAGTTGACCAGCAATTTCTCATTTTTACAACACCATTTTTTTTAGGGACCATATCTCATTTGAAGTCATTTTGAGGGGTCTATATGATAGAAAATACCCAAGTGTGACACCATTCTAAAAACTGCACCCCTCAAGGAGCTCAAAATCACATTCAAGAAATGTATTAACCCTTCAGGTGTTTCACAGGAATTTTTGGAAAGTTTAAATAAAAATGAACATTTAACTTTTTTTCACACAAAATTTATTTCAGCTCCAATTTGTTTTAATTTTACCAAGGGTAACAGGAGAAAATGGACCCCAAAAGTTGTTTTACAATTTGTGTAGAGTATGCTGATACCCCATATGTGGGGGTAAACCACTGTTTGGGCGCACTGCAGAGCTCAGAAGGGAAGGAGCGCCATTTGACTTTTCAATGCAAAATTGACTGGAATTGAGATGGAACGCCATGTTGCGTTTGGAGAGCCCCTGATGTGCCTAAACATTGAAACCCCCCACAAGTGACACCATTTTGTTAAGTAGACCCCCTAAGGAACTTATCTAGATGTGTGGTGAGCACTTTGACCCAACAAGTGCTTCACAGAAGTTTATAATGCAGAGCCGTAAAAATAAAAAAATCATATTTTTTCACAAAAATGATATTTTCGCCCCCAATTTTTTATTTTCCCAAGGGTAAGAGAAGAAATTGGACTCTAAAAGTTCTTGTACAATTTGTCCTGAGTACGCTGCTACCCCATATGTGGGGGTAAACCACTGTTTGGGCACAAGGGAGAGCTCGGAAGGGAAGGAGCGCCGTTTGACTTTTCAATGCAAAGAATTGACTGGAATTAAGATGGGACGCCATGTTGCATTTGGAGAGCCCCTGATGTGCCTAAACATTGAAACCTCCCACAAATGACACCATTTTGGAAAGTAGACCCCTTAAGGAACTTATCTAGATGTGTGGTGAGCACTTTGACCCAACAAGTGCTTCACAGAAGTTTATAATGCAGAGCCGTAAAAATAATAAATTATATTTTTTCACAAAAAATATCTTTTCGCCCCCAATTTTTTATTTTCCCAAGGGTAAGAGAAGAAATTAGACCACAAAAGTGGTTGTGCAATTTGTCCTGAGTACGCTGATACCCCATATGTGGGGGTAAACCACTGTTTGGGCGCATGGTAGAGCTCGGAATGGAAGGAGCGCCATTTGACTTTTCAATGCAAAATTGACTGGAATTGAGATGGGACGCCATGTTGCGCTTGGAGAGCCCCTGATGTGCCTAAACATTAAACCCCCCACAAGTGACACCATTTTGGAAGGTAGACCCCCTAAGGAACTTATCTAGATGTGTTTTGAGAGCTTTGATCCCCCAAGTGTTTCACTACAGTTTATAATGCAGGGCCGTGAAAATAAAAATTCTTTTTTTTTCACAAAAATGATTTTTTAGCCCCCAGTTTTGTATTTTCACAAGGGTAACAGGATAAATTGGACCCCAAAAGTTGTTGTACAATTTGTCCTGAGTACGCTGATACCCCATATGTGGGGGGAACCACTGTTTGGGCGCATGGCAGAGCTCGGGAGGGAAGGAGCGCCATTTGGAAAGCAGACTTAGATGGATTGGTTTGCAGGCGTCACGTTGCATTTGCAGAGCCCCTGATGTACCCAAACAGTAGAAACCCCCACAAGTGACCCCATATTGGAAAATAGACCTCCCAAGGAACTTGTCTAGATGTGTTGTGAGAACTTTGAACCCCCAAGTGTTTCACTACAGTTTATAACGCAGAGCCGTGAAAATAAAAAATATTTTTTTCCACAAAAATGATTTTTTTAGCCCCCAGTGTTGTATTTTCCAAGGGTAACAGGAGAAATTGGACCCCAAAAGTTGTTGTCCAATTTGTCCTGAGTATGCTGATACCCCATATGTGGGAGGGAACCACTGCTTGGGCACATGGCAGAGCTCGGAAGGGAAGGAGCGCCATTTGGAATGCAGACTTAGATGGATTGGTCTGCAGGCATCACGTTGTATTTGCAGAGCCCCTGATGTACCCAAACAGTAGAAACCACCCACAAGTGACCCCATATTGGAAACTAGACCTCCCAAGGAACTTATCTAGATGTGTTGTGAGAACTTTGAACCCCCAAGTGTTTCACTACAGTTTACAACGCAGAGCCGTGAAAATAAAAATCTTTTTTTTTCCCACAAAAATGATTTTTAGCCTCCCAAATTTATATTTTCCCAAGGGTAACAAGAGAACTTGGACTGCAAAAGTTGTTGTCCAATTTGTCCCGAGTGCGCTGATGCCCCATATGTTGGGGTAAACCCCTGTTTGGGGGCACAGGAAAGCTCGGAAGGGAAGGAGCACTGTTTTACTTTTTCAATGCAGAATTGGCTGGAATTGAGATCGGATGCCATGTCGCGTTTGGAGAGCCCCTGATGTGCCTAAACAGTGGAAACTCCCCAATTCTAACTGAAACCCTAATCCAAACACACCCCTAACCCTAATCCCAACGGTAACCCTAACCACACCCCTAACCCAGACACACCCCTAACTCTAATCCCCACCCTAATCCTAACCGTAAATGTAATCCAAACCCTAACTTTAGCCCCAACCCTAACCCTAACTTTAGCCCCAACCCTAACCCTAACCTTAACCCTAGCCCTAACCCTATCCCTAACCCTAACCCTAGCCCTAACCCTAGCCCTAACCCTAGCCCTAACCCTAACCCTAGCCCTAACCCTAATGGGAAAATGGAAATAAATACATTTTTTTAATTTTATTATTTTTCCCTAACTAAGGGGGTGATGAGGGGGGGTTTGATTTACTTTTATAGCATTTTTTATAGCGGATTTTTATGATTGGCAGCCATCACACACTAAAAGACGCTTTTTATAGCAAAAAAAGTTTTTGCATCTCCACATTTTGAGACCTATAATTTTTCCATATTTTGGTCCACAGAGTCATGTGAGGTATTGTTTTTTGCGGGACGAGTTGACATTTTGATTGGTAACATTTTCGGACACGTGACAGTTTTTGATCGCTTTTTATTCCGATTTTTGTGAGACAGAATGACAAAAAAATCTATTCATGAATTTCTTTTGGGGGAGGTGTTTATACCATTCCACATTTGGTAAAATTGATAAAGCAGTTTTATTCTTCGGGTCAGTACGATTACTCTTTAATCTTTTTTTATGTTTTGGCGTTTTTATACGATAAAAACTATTTTATAGAATAAATAATTATTTTGGCATCGCTTTATTCTGAGGACTATAACTTTCTTATTTTTTCTTTGATGATGCTATATGGTGGCTCGTTTTTTGCGGGACAAGATGTCGTTTTCAGCGGTACCATGGTTACTTATATCTGTCTTTTTGATCGCGTGTTATTCCACTTTTTGTTCGGCGGTATGATAATAAAGCGTTGTTTTTTGCCTCGTTGTTTTTTTTTTTTTCCTACGGTGTTCACTGAAGGGGTTAACTAGTGATATAGTTTTATAGGTGGGGTCGTTACAGATGCGGCGATACTAAATATATTTGTACTTTTATTGTTTTTTTAATTTAGATAAATAAATGTATTTATGGGAATAATATTTTTTTTTCCTTTATTTAGGAATTTTTTATTTTTTTTTACACGTGTGGAAATTTTTTTTAAACTTTTTTACTTTGTCCCAGGAGGGGACATCACAGATCGCCAATCTGACAGTTTGCACAGCACTCTGTCAGATCAGCGATCTGACTTACAGGGCTGCAGGCTTACCAAGCGCTTGCTCTGAGCAGGCACTCGGTAAGCCACCTTCCTCCCTGCAGGACCCGGATGCCGCGGCCATCTTGGATCCGGGCACCTGCAGCGAGGAGGAGGTAAGAGACCCTTGCAGCAACACGATCACATCGCGTTGCTCCGGGGGTCTCAGGGAAGCCCGCAGGGAGCCCCCTCCCTGCGCGATGCTTCCCAGTACCGCCGGCACACCGCGATCATGTTTGATCGCGGTGTGCCAGGGGTTCTTTGCCGGGGGTGGTCCCTGACCGCTCCTGGCACATAGTGCCGGATGTCAGCTGCGATAGTCAGCTGACACTCGGCCGCGCTCCCCCCGTGAGCGCCGCTGATCGCGCTGGACGTACAATCCCGTTGGTGGTCATACTGGCCCACCCCAGCTCGACAGGATAGTACGTCCAATGTCAGAAAGGGGTTAATGCTATCTCAGTAGTCTCAACACAGACACACACACACACAGACAGAGATCATACTCACCCACCGCGACACTGTGAAGACTGAACCACTTCACCTCTGGATCTTCAGTGAATGAAGATCCAGAGTGAAGTCCTGCCGTTTTCCACGGTGGAGAATCCTCTTCTCAAGCTGTCATCGTGGCTCCGCCTCCTTCCTCAATGGTAGCTGAACAAACCCTCATCTGATCTAATTCAAGGGAGCGATCATATAGCTGAATAGGTAGCGGCTAGAAGCTTCTGTTGCCGCATGCCATAAGCTAAGCATTAGGTACAGGGAGGGTACTAAGGAAGTCTGGCTAGGCTAGCCAGGTCAGTGGATGCTGACGCAGGTCAGGTGCCATGACTCTGCCGCTCTGCGCTAGCCACTGAGATGTAGGACCGTAGCCAGGTCCCTACACTTTCAATAGTTTCTCTTTTGTTAAATGTTCCTTATCATTAGAGACAGTTCACAGCAAAGAGATTTTACATGTTTTGAGATATTTATCCCTATATTGGTGGGAGGCCCCCACTTGGTGGGTGGCCCAGGGCCCAAGCCCCCTGCCCCCCCCTAAATCTTGGCCTGCCTAGCTGTCACGGATATGTCAGTGGCTGCAGTCCATTACACTGCATCTGTCTGCAGGAGGTCTCAGTAGTTTGCTTTGCAGAAGAGTGGCCACCTCCCCAGTGCTAGTAGCCACACCTGGACCTAAGTGCTGATATATTTCCTGCTTGCATGCTTGGGTGTTATTTTCTATTTGAACTTCCCTGTTGAGGTTTGGTGCTGCAGCAGTCGGCTAGCGTCCTCTTGGAGTTTGAAGGATGACAGTGTTTCTTCTCTCTGTTTCTACTTAAGCTAAGTGTTAGCTTGTTTTGTGTATCCTAGCTGTCTTTAGTGGTAGTGAGGAAAGACTAGCTCTATTCTGTCCCTCCCGATGCAGGGTTTATTGCCTTGGTCAGGCAGGGATTAGGTATCCTGCACGGCGAAAGATGCGGATCGTATATAAGGACGTTAGGACAGACAGGGTGATGTTGGATCTGTTCAGTGGTCTTCATACCCCCCTTCCTTAGTGTGTGGTTCCCTTTCCCTTATCTCTTTGTGTTGCACTTATTCTGTCCTACACTGTGCGTCACATTATCACCCGCCATTCACGTTTGTAAAAGAAAAATAAGAAAAGGAAACCTGGGTGTTTTTTTTTTCTTTTGCTGAGTTCATGGATCCCGTTTCTATGCTAGCAGAGCAGCTGCAAAGATTGGCACTGGAGGTGACTGACCTTTGTTCTGAGGTTCAGCAACAATGGCAGCAACTGGAGGCTCCTATTGTGGGGAACCCTGCAGGTAGTTGAGTCCAGTTTAAACCCAAACTTGCTCTCTCAGACAGGTTTTCAGGAGGTAGGGACAAGTCTTTTGAGTTTAAATAGGCAATCAAATTGTACTTTAAACTGTCTCCTTAAGGTACCTTCACACGAAACGACTTTACAACGAGAACGACAACAATCCGTGACGTTGCAGCATCCTGGATAGCGATATCGTTGTGTTTGACACGCAGCAGCGATCTGGATCCTGCTGTGATATCGCTGGTCGGAGCTAGAAGTCCAGAACTTTATTTGGTCGTCAGATCGGCGTGTATCGTCGTGTTTGACAGCAAAAGCAACGATGCCAGCAATGTTAAACATGGAGCTAACGACCTGTGAGAATGATAAGTGCGTCACCGCTACGTCACAGGATCGCTCCTGCGTCGTTCTGGAGCTGCTGTGTTTGACATCTCTACAGCGATGTAAACAGCGATGCTGCAGCGATCAGATCGTTGTCGTTCTCGTTGTAGAGTCGTTTCGTGTGAAGGTACCTTTACTCCTCTGAAGATGAGGAGCAAAGAGTAGGAATTGTTATTTCACTGTTGCAGGGGCAGCTCCAGTCCTGGACTTTTTCGCTACCACATGATCCTATGTGTCTGCAGTCTGTGGAAGAGTTTTTCAGGGCCCTAGTCCTTATATATGATGATCCTTGTAAGGAGGTCAACGAGATGATGGGTACCTGCGTGCTGGGTCCAGAACTAAAAGGGTTGCATCCTCTGTTTCCGAGGGGGGAGTTTGGGAGAGCCGGACCTTCCCCTGCAACCTGGTGGAAGCCCTAGCAAGACAAAGTTTCCTGCTGTCCCAGGGGGAACGGGAGAACCTAAAAATGGTGTGCAGCAGGGAAACAAAAAAAGTGCTTGAAGCAAGAGAGCATGGTGCCGGCGGAGGGCAGTGCAGAGGGCAGTGCAGAGAGTAGCATGCAGAGCGGTGAGTGGCACACCCTGCTTCCCCCACCAGAGGGTACTGGTGTGGCAACGGGCCATATAGAAGGAGCCCCGGTCACCAGCAGAGAGAGCCGTGCCAGTGGAGAAGGTGCAGTGCTTGGCTGAGGAGAGTGAGAGCTCTTGCTTCGGGGCATCTAGCAGCTAAGGCATGCACCCGGCTATGAGAGAGACAGACGGCAGAGATTCTGAAGAGAAGCCCATCGTATGCAGGTCGGCATCTGGGCATCGAGGTGCCAATGGCTCTATAACAGTCAGTGCTGCTGCGCATGTGCCACCTGACAGACTGTGACTGTGACCAGGTACTGCTGTTTCCTGAATCCTCGGTGCATATTCATCGAGCCTCACCTAATTCTGACAGGACTGTCACATATGCCTTGCCAGCCACCGGAATCTCTTTACTGTGGACTCCAAGGGACATTTCACAGACTTAAAGTTGCCAGCAGGGAATCGATCAACACTTTCTTCCGGAACACACCGGATCCACATTGGTGCCATTATCTACTCCGGAACCATTCCTGTCAGGAAGACGCCTGACGGATAAGTGACTTTATTGAGAATTACTTTCTTTGTTTTACCTGTGTTGATTTTTTTCCCAACCAAACCCCTGTATTCCCTATTCTGCCTACATTTTACTTCACGTTTTCCCTATTCTGCCTACATTTTACCTCATGTTTTCTCTATCTCCCTGCGTGGAGTAATACCTTGTTTATTAAAACCTGTTAACCCTTGATCTGCCTCCAATTCCCACAGGGCTCTCTGAAAGGTTAAAGGATGAATTACCAGTGTATGAAACTCCTGTGTCTCAGGAGGCTGCCATGTCCTTGGCTATTCGGGTGGATAGATGCCTGAGAGGCAGATGGGTAAGACCACCAGCTTCTGAACTCTCTTTTTGGGACAAGATCCCAGTGTTGGAGGAAAGGTCCAGGGGTGAACCTATACTTGCGGATTTAGAGGAACATTATTGGCAAAGTCCAATATAGAATCGGCTTTTCGCTTGTTACCGGTTTATCCGATGTGTTACCATCTACTGGGTTGTTTTTTAGATGTTCCTTTTTTGTGGAAATGTGTCTGGCGATTGGGTGTTCTATCTCGTGTTACTAAATGTTTGCATAATTTCTTAAATTGATGGTTCAGTTCGAATAAGGTTACCTGATTCATTAATTGGATGATTTTTTTTATTTATAGGTCCCAGTGACAACAATATGTACAAATATTTGTTGTATATTTTTTGGCAGCTAATGCAGCACATAGGCACTTCTAATGCCGAGGAAAAAACAGAAGGTCTACAATTAAGCTTTCTTTCTGGGTATTGAGATTGACACAATCTACTTGGTTTTTCAACTTCTAAGAAAAATAGTGCAGAGAATGGTGGAATGGTGTCCCTCCATGATCAGTTTATGGCAGTGAAGAAGGTAAAATTGAGAGACGTGAAGTCGTTATTAGGTGTTTTAGTTTTGTGTCTTGTGTAATACCTATGGGCTGGGATTTTTCGAGACATGTGTTTTTAGCAACGTGTGGAGTACAAAGACTCGATAATTTTATTTGTATTATTCAAGCAAAAAGGAAAGACTGGTATGTGTGGCATACTTTTTTTTAAATTAATTTCATGGTAGGCTAATATGCCAGGAGAATGAGTAAACATGCCTCTCCTGGGTTACAAACTTGCACAATAAAGTAAGCTGGTAGGAAACAAAGTTGATTACAAACACCCTTGAGCTGATGGGCGGAGTGCAGAGTCAGAAAGGAGGTAACAACCTCCAATGGATAACTGCATAGAACAAATAACCTGACCAGCACCTCCATATAGTATGAACAGGTGCCTACTGCAATGAAAACATAACTTGCAAAAAGGAGGAACGCAGCAGCACTCTGTAGAGACCAATATAGAAGAGGCATGTTTGCCCATTCACACAGTAGATAGCATAAGAATGACATTTATTAGATGATAGGACCCATCAGGGAAGTGTCACCTTGTCGCCGTTGATGGGCTCACATGAATTGGCCAATTTATGCGCTAAGAACCTTCACTTTCGTAAGTAATTTTTTAAATTTTTTTTTTACTTTTTACTACAGTTTACTTAGCATTTCTGATAGATTTTGTGTTCCCATATATATTGGTCTCTACAGAGTGCTGCTGTGCTCCCCTTTTTGCGGTAAGTTTTAGTAATGACATGTCCATCGACAATATCTACCTTTACATCTAAAAATTCTAATTCATTGCTCTCATAGTGTGATGTAAATTTCATATTTTCCCCGTAGTGTGGAATCTCTACCCAGCCCCTTGGCAACGAGCCCAATGATCCTGATTCCTTGAAAGAATTTCCCTAGCACTTTTCTCCTGGATGCTTACCACATAGCAATGCTTGAAAAAGACTCAGGATTGGGTCGAAACGTTGCTTGCTTACTGCTATCTACTAATCCATCAATTTTTGTTACATTACTAGTGTGGTGACTAGTGTAAATAAAACTTTTCACATTTTGCATTCACTTATGAGTGCGGCTGTTATTCCTACTTGTGCTAATTATTCACCTGGACCCATAGAAGCATTAGAACAACAAGAAACGGCAGTCGTCTACATCCACATCCCTGTACCCCCCTGAACTCCCTGCATACCCTGTCCATGTCCTGAAATATGGAAAAAAAGTCTTAATTTTCATCGAAATGTTGAGTGCCGCTTTCTTTATTCTATATTGTATATTGAATAAAAAAATAAAGTTATCTTTTTAAAACATATGTTCAAAATGTTTAATGCAATTGAACAAGACTCCTGGCACCATTTTATTGGAAATAAGGTATTTCTTCCTATTTCACTTAAACAAAAGTGATCACAATGGATAAAATCTCATTGACCAAAAAAACTATCAACATGGGCAAGTGGTGTTCAAAAAAATGCTCATACAATGCTGGGTGTTGCACTTTTGATAGTAGTTGTGCCTCAACATGTAACTAATTTTCACTGCTTCTGAGATATAATAAACGTATTGGGCACAGATCTTTTTAGTTGTTATTAGAAACAGTAAAAAGTTTTGTCAGTGTGAAGATATTTTCTGTCAGCTCTCACAAGCTCTTACAACATACCTGTTATCTCAAATAACTTTTCAGTATAACCTGTCTTGTGTCTATACATGATGATAAACATTATCTCTGACAGTTTTATTACCTGTATTCTGAATATTTCACCAGTTCTCCCGTATACAGACTTTATCTCTAATTTTCAGTTTTCTTTGACTTAGTAGGTGCTGGCTAGCTGCATTGATTTCTCCCATACACTGCACACCAAAATATATCGCTACTTACAATAGGTGGCGCTATAGAGTTCAAGTTCTATTTTTCTCTGAATAGGCAATTTGCATATTAAAGTTCCCAAAGGAGCATTGCATAGCGAATAAGCCTCCTTACCTTGACAAGCCAGAGATGGTATGTCACTCTCCACAAGGAGAAACCTTACCCCTTAGACCTCAGTCCAGAGCCTCTCACCTAGCCAAATCAGTTCTTATGCTTTGCACTGACGAGGGCCAACAGCCTGAAACACCGTGTCTGCAAATTGAGATACTGATTTGGCTCTTACCCTAAAGGTACCATTACACTAAACGATTTACCAACGATCACGACCAGCGATACGACCTGGCCGTGATCGTTGGTAAGTCGTTGTGTGGTCGCTGGAGAGCTGTCACACAGACAGCTCTCCAGCGACCAACGATGTTGAAGTCCCCGGGTAACCAGGGTAAACATTGGGTTACTAAGCGCAGGGCCGCGCTTAGTAACCCGATGTTTACCCTGGTTACCATTGTAAATGTAAAAAAAAACAAACACTACATACTTACATTCCGGTGTCTGTCACGTCCCTTGCCGTCAGCTTCCCGCACTGACTGTGCCGTTGCAAGGTCTGGTACAGGTTTCTTGCGGGACACATGTAGATTTGCAAGAAAGTGCTCCTCAACCCAACAGAAGCAGTGAATTGACACCTGGAACATTGGCCCACATGGCTGAGTATGCCTTGCATATCCTAAAAAGGGACCCCCGCATTGTCAAAATGATGACCAATGACGATTACTGGTTGGCCTGCCTACTGGATTCACGCTACAAAGGAAAATTGCAAAATATCATGCCACATGAGAACCTAGAGCAAATATTGGCTACCAAACAAGCAACTCTTGTAGACCGTTTGGTTCTGGCATTCCCAGCACACAGCGGCGGTGATGGTTCTCACACGAGCCGTAGGGGGAAACATGGCAGAGGTGTTAGCGGTGCGGAAATCCGAAGTGGCATTGGACAGAGGGGTTTTATGACCAGGTTGTGGAGTGATTTTTCAATGACCGTTGATATGACAGGGACAGCTGCATCTATTCAAAGTGACAGGAGACAGCATTTGTCCAGTATGATTACAAACTACTTTTCCTCCCTTATCGATGTTCACCCTCACAGGTCATTCCCCTTTGATTACTGGGCATCTAAACTAGACACCTGGCCTGAATTGGCAGAATATGCATTACAGGAGCTCGCTTGCCCTGCTGCCAGTGTGCTATCAGAAAGAGTCTTCAGTGCTGCTGGTTCAATACTGACCGAAAAAAGGACACGTCTGGCTACCCACAATGTTGATGATCTAACCTTCATTAAAATGAACCAATCATGGATTACAAGTTCTTTTGCCCCACCTTCCCCTGCTGACACGTAGCTTTCCTTAAAAAAGGTCTTGCTTTTGGACTCCTCTTACTGACTGCTCCAATTCCTTCATTTGCTGCTGATGAATGTCCACCATAGGTCATTTTTAACACCTCCCCTAAGTGGGCTGACTCCCCCCATGGGCCCGTGGTCACCACTTGGCGCAAGCACCCGTGTGAGTGCCGTTTGCCTGGACAGGTGGGTGTGCCCACTTTCGGCCAACGGCACTGGCACAGGGTACCTCATAGTACAATTAAGTGTCTCTGGCGGTGGGGGTGCACAACCAACATCAGACACACCATCGTAATATGAGGGGCCCTGGACCAGTACAGCCGCCCACGAGAGAGTGTCCCCCCCAGCTCAAACAGTGCTCCACTGTGTTTAGTCGGTGCTGTTAAATCCTCCAATGGCACTGCCAATACAAATTGAGAGATGATAGTAAATATATACAGGGACCATGCCCTCCATTTTGACCAGTGAATACAGTGCGCGAACTACCACTATCTGGTACTCAGCAGAGGAACCCACCCTTGTACGTTTCTTTGCCACCTGTTTATTTACGAACATTTTTTTGGCAGACATTTAGCCCGCTTTACAATTTTGGCCAACGTACTGTGTCAGCCACTTATTCCAGTTGTCCTCCACAACAAAGCAGTGCCACCAGTTTACTCTTGTTACCAGTTTAGAACTGCATTGAGCCAACTTTTTTATTTTAGGCCTAGTAAGTCTGTCTGCGCCACTCCTAATAATCGTCCTCCGCTGACCAAACCAGTGCTGCCTGTGTACCCCTGTTACCCATTTTAAACTGCATTGAGCCTACTTTTTTATTTTAGGCCTAGTAAGTCTGTCTGCGCCACTCCTACTAATCGTCCTCCGCTGACCAAAACAATGCTGCCTGTGTACCCGTTACCCATTTTGAACTGCATTGAGCCTACTTTTTTTATTTTAGGCCTAGTAAGTCTGTCTGCGCCACTCCTACTAATCGTCCTCCGCTGACCAAAACAATACTGCCTGTGTACCTGTTACCCATTTTGAACTGCATTGAGCCTACTTTTTTAATTTTAGACCTAGTAAGTCTGTCTGCGCCACTCCTAGCAATTGTCCTCCGCCTAACAAAACAATGCTGCCTGTGTACCCCTGTTACCCATTTTAAACTGCATTTAGCCTACTTTTTTATTTTAGGCCTAGTAAGTCTGTCTGCGCCACTCCTACTAATCGTCCTCTGCTGACCAAAACAATGCTGCCTGTGTACCTGTTACCCATTTTGAACTGCATTGGGCCTACATTTTTTATTTTAGGCCTAGTAAGTCTGTCTGCGCCACTCCTAGCAATCGTCCTCCGCCTAACAAAACAATGCTGCCTGTGTACCCCTGTTATCCATTTTAAACTGCATTGAGCCTACTTTTTTTATTTTAGGCCTAGTAAGTCTCTCTGCGCCACTCCTACTAATCGTCCTCCGCTGACCAAAACAATGCTGCCTGTGTACACGTTACCAATTTTGAACTGCATTGAGCCTACTTTTTTTATTTTAGGCCTAGTAAGTCTGTCTGCGCCACTCCTAGCAATCGTCCTCCGCCTAAAAAAACAATGCTGCCTGTGTACCCCTGTTACCCATTTTTAACTGCATTGCGCCTACTTTTTTATTTTAGGCCTACCAAGTCTGTCTGGGCCACTCCAGTCCTGACAATCATCCTCCGCTTAACAACGCTCTGCCGCCTGTGTACCCCTGTAACCAATTTTAAACTGCATTGAGCCAACTTTTTTAAATTTAGGCCTACTACCTGTGTCTGTCTGCGCCACTCATTACAGCTGTCTTTCACTGCACAAAGCAGAGCCTCAATTTACAGCCGATATCACATATTAATGTGCATTTGGCCTGCTAGTTTGGTTGGGCCTACTAACGGTGTCTGCCGCTCCTTGGTATTCTCCTGTGTTTTTCTCCTGACCTTCCATCTTCAGGCTTTCGGCCTGTAGGAATTTAAAAACTGCATTTGGCCTACTGGTTTGGTTGGGCCTACTAACGGTGTCTGCCGCTCCTTGCTGTTCTCCTCCACTGAACAAAGCAGTGCTGCCTGTTTACTCCTGTTACCAATTTTGAACTGCATTTCGCCTACTTTATTCTTTGGGCCTATATCTGTGTTTCCTCCTCATCCTGCCCAATGCCCAGCCACTGCTAGATGAGTCTGCTGGTACATTGACCCAGACCACTACATTCCCCTTGCACTCTACATAGCCAGTATCTGACCCTGCAGAAAGTCTGGTTCCCCTTCCCGCATACTATCCCACCTTACATGGGGACAAAGAGGAAGGTGCAGATGAAAGTGCCGGTTCCTTCAACAGGTGGGGGGGCATACTCATTGGCGATGTCACTGGCACAGGGCCCCTCATAGTACGCAAAAGTGTCTCTGCCGGTGGGAGGCGCCCCCGCTGTCAAACACACCGCCGTACTTTGAGGGGCCCTGTGCCAGTGCCAATGTGAACGAGTGTGCCCCCCCTGCTTGCTCAGGATCACAGCACTTGCAAAGTTGAAATACTTACCTCTCCCTGCTCCACCGCCGTGACGTAGTCCTCGTTTCCTGGGCCCACAAAAAACGTGAGCCAGCCCTACTCCTCCCACAACTGTTGCCAAATGACCCCCAAATTTTCAATGGCTAACTATTATTATAAGGTAAATTAAGATTGACAAGCTTAAGTAACAAGAATTGATGTTTTTGGCATTAAAATGGGCTCTGTTGGTGTTTTCCTGTCCTCCACTCACTGCCGACATTGATTCTCCATTGACTTGCATTGGGTTTCGTATTTCTGTCGGATCCCCGACTTTTCGCAATAATCGGCCGATTTCACCCGACCCGACTTTTGACAAAGTCGGGTTTCACAAAACCCGAAACGATCCTGAAAAAGTAAAAGTCGCTCAACCCTAGTAATCACTATATTTATGTAATCTTTATATGTACTTATTAACCTTTGTTTGTTAACATATACAAAAGTGTACACATTCACACTATTGAATCATACCATTCCTTGAATTTTGTAGTTCGCAATAAAATTGCGTTGTATTGCAAGTGTTAGCCTTTTTTTAAAGCCACATCTGAACCTTAGTGTTAAAAACATGGCAAATAAAATTACCAAATTCTCCTGTAAATAATTCTGCAAAGAGGGAACCATCATACCATTACAAAATACGAGTGGATTTTCATTGGCCCATCCAGTATGTGGCTTCTAAGGCGTAATGGGGTGCATATGACTGACTATGCAGCTGGGCTGGCCTTGCTGCCAATGTGTCAATCAAAGGAGTACCGGAGTACAAAATGCATATTGTGAAGTGGATTTTCATGGGCCCATCCAGTATGTGGGCTCCAAGGCGTAATGGGGTGCATATGACTGACTATGCAGCAGGGCTGGCCTTCCTGCCAATGTGTAAAACAAAGGAATACGGGAGTACAAAATGCATATTGTGAAGTGGATTTTCATGGGCCCATCCACTATGTGGGTTCAATGGCTTATTGGGGTGCATATGAATTGGTAGCAGGGCAGGCCTTGAATTCAATGCAACACTTTTTCAGGAGTCCCCCTGGACATCTTATGATAGGGGTATTGTGATGCATCGTAATTGTTGGAAGCCCATCCACTCACAGCATAGGTTACAACAGCTTAGGAGACACACTGTTTCATAATGGCCCTTTAAGAAGATTAATGACGCCTGATGCACCAGTACAAATAGGCTCTGTGACTTTAAGAGTCCGTCCTTCGTAAATGAAACAAGGTGGGTCTGCTTATGTGTCACACACCACATGGCCAGCTAGGGTTGTTAAATGTTACAGTGACATTTCCCAGTGAATGCATTTGTAGTGGTTGAAAGCAATGTTAAAGTTGAAAAACGCTTCAAAAATGCTACGTCTGAACTAAGCCTAAATGGGGGGAAATTTTTGGTCTGCGGTTAACCCCTTTCTGACATTAGACGTACTATCCCGTCGAGGTGGGGTGGGCCCGTATGACCACCGACGGGAGAGTACGTCATACGCGATCGGCCGCGCTCACAGGGGGAGCGCGGCCGATCGCAGCCGGGTGTCAGCTGCATATTGCAGCTGACATCCGGCACTATGTGCCAGGAGCAGTCACGGACCGCCCCTGGCACATTAACCCCCGGCACACCGCGATCAAACATGATCGCGGTGTGCTGGCGGTATAGGGAAGCATCGTGCAGGGAGGGGGCTCCCTGCGGGCTTCCCTGAGACCCCCGGAGCAATGCGATATGATCGCGTTGCTCCGAGGGTCTCCTACCTCCTTCCTCGCTGCAGGTCCCGGATCCAAGATGGCCGCGGCATCCGGGTCCTGCAGGGAGGGAGGTGGCTTACCGAGTGCCTGCTCAGAGCAGGCGCTTGGTAAGCCTGCAGTGCTGTGAGGCAGATCGGTGATCTGACAGAGTGCTGTGCACACTGTCAGATCACCGATCTGTAATGTCCCCCCCTGGGACAAAGTAAAAAAAACAATAAAAGTACACATGTTTAGTACCGCCGCGTCCGTAACGACCCAACCTATAAAACTGCTCCACTAGTTAACCCCTTCAGTAAACACCGTAAGAAAAAAAAAAAAAAAAGAGGCAAAAAACAACGCTTCATTACCATACTGCGGAACAAAAAGTGGAATAACACGCGATCAAAAAGACAGATATAAATAACCATGGCACCGCTGAAAACGTCATCTTGTCCCGCAAAAAACAAGCTGCCATACAGCATCATCAGCGAAAAAATAAAAAAGTTATAGTCTGAGAATAAAGCGATACCAAAATAATTATTTTTTCTATAAAATAGTTTTTATCGTATAAAAGCGCCAAAACATAAAAAAATGATATAAATGAGATATCACTGTAATCGTACTGACACGATGAATAAAACTGCTTTATCAATTTTACCAAACGCGGAATGGTATAAACGCCTCCCCCAAAAGAAATTCATGAATAGCTGGTTTTTGATCATTCTGCCTCACAAAAATCGGACTAAAAAGCGATCAAAAAATGTCACGTGCCTGAAAATGTTACCAATAAAAACGTCAACTCGTCCCGCAAAAAACAAGACCCCACATGACTCTGTGGACTCAAATATGGAAAAAATATAGCTCTCAAAATGTGGTAACGCAAAAAATATTTTTTGCAATAAAAAGCGTCTTTCAGTGTGTGACGGCTGCCAATCATAACAATCCGCTAAAAATCCCGCTATAAAAGTAAATCAAACCCCCCTTCATCACCCCCTTAGTTAGGGAAAAATAAAAAAATAAAAAAAATGTATTTATTTCCATTTTCCCATTAGGGTTAGGGCTAGGGTTAGGGCTAGGGCTAGGGTAAGGGCTAGGGTTATGGCTAGGGTTAGGGCTAGGGTTAGGGCTAGGGTTAGGGTTAGGGTTATTGCTAGGGTTAGGGCTAGGGTTAGGGCTATGTTTGGGGCTAGGGTTAGGGCTAGGGTTAGGGCTAGGGTTAGGGCTAGGGTTAGGGCTAGGGTTATTGCTAGGGTTAGGGTTAGGGCTAGGGTTAGGGCTAGGGTTAGGGCTAGGGTTAGGGCTAGGGTTATTGCTAGGGTTAGGGTTAGGGCTAGGGTTAGGGCTAGGGTTGGGGCTAGGGTTAAGGCTACAGTTAGGGTTGGGGCTAAAGTTAGGGTTAGGGTTTGGATTACATTTACGGTTGGGAATAGGGTTGGGTGTGTCTGAGTTAGAGGTGTGGTTAGGGTTACTGTTGGGATTAGGTTAAGGGGTGTGTTTGGATTAGGGTATCAGTTATAATTGGGGGGTTTCCACTGTTTAGGCACATCAGGGGCTCTCCAAACGGGACATGGCATCCGATCTCAATTCTGCGTTGAAAAAGTAATACAGTGCTCCTTCCATTCAGAGCTCTCCCGTGTGCCCAAAACAGGGGTTTACGCCAACATATGGGGTATTGGCGTACTCAGGACAAATTGGACAACATCATTTGGGGTCCAATTTCTCCTGTTACCCTTGGTAAAATACAAAACTTTGGGCTAAAAAATAAGTTTTGTGGGAAAAAAAAAGAGATTTTTTATTTTCACGGCTCTGCATTGTAAACTGTAGTGAAACACTTGGGGGTTCAAAGTTCTCACAACACATCTAGATAAGTTCCTTGGGGGGTCTAGTTTCCAATATAGGGTCACTTGTGGGGGGTTTGTACTGTTTGGGTACATCAGGGGCTCTGCAAATGCAACGTGATGCCTGCAGACCAACGCATTTAAGTCTGCATTCCAAATGGCGCTCCTTCCATTCCAAGCTCTGTCATGCGCCCAAACAGTGGTTCCCCCCCACATATGGGGTATCAGCGTACTCAGGACAAATTGGACAACTTTTTTGGTCCTGATACCCTTGTGAAAATACAAAACTGGGGGCTAAAAATCATTTTTGTGAAAAAAAATTTTTTTTTATTTTCACGGCTCTGCGTTATAAACTGTAGTGAAACACTTGGGGGTTCAAAGCTCTCAAAACACATCTAGATAAGTTCCTTAGGGGGTCTACTTTCCAAAATGGTGTCACTTGTGGGGGTTTTTACTGTTTAGGCACATCAGGGGCTCTCCAAACGCAACATGACGTCCCATCTTAATTCCAGTCAATTTTGCATTGAAAAGTAAAATAGCGCTCCTTCCCTTCCGAGCTCTGCTATGCGCCCAAACAGTGGTTTACCCCCACATATGGGGTATCGTCGTACTCAGGACAAATTGCACAACAACTTTTGTGGTCTAATTTATTCTCTTACCCTTGGGGAAATAAGAAAAATGGGGGCGAAAAGATCATTTTTGTGAAAAAATATGATTTTTTATTTTTACAGCTCTGCATTATAAACTTCTGTGAAGCACTTGTTGGGTCAAAGTGCTCACCACACATCTAGATAAGTTCCTTAGGGGGTCTACTTTCCAAAATGGTGTCATTTGTGGGGGGTTTCAATGTTTAGGCACATCAGGGGCTCTCCAAATGCAACATGGCGTCCCATCTCAATTCCAGTCAATTTTGCATTGAAAAGTCAAATGGCGCTCCTTTCCTTCCGAGCTCTTCCATGCACCCAAACAAAGGTTTACCCCCACATATTGGGTATCAACGTACTCAGGACAAATTGTAAAACAACTTTTGCTGTCTATTTTCTCCTGTTACTCTTGGTAAAATAAAACAAATTGGAGCTGAAATAAATTTTGTGTGAAAAAAAGTTAAATGTTCATTTTTATTTAAATATTCCAAAAATTCCTGTGAAACACCTGAAGGGTTAATAAACTTATTTAAAGTGGTTTTGAGTACCTTGAGGGGTGCAGTTTTTAGAATGGTGTCACACTTGGGTATTTTCTATCATATAGACCCCTCAAAATGACTTCAAATGAGATGTGGTCCCTATAAAAAAAATGGTGTTGTAAAAATGAGAAATTTCTGGTCAAATTGTTACCCTTATAACTCCCTTACAAAAAAAAATGTTGGTTCCAAAATTGTGCTGATGTAAAGTAGACATGTGGGAAATGTTACTTATTAAGTATTTTGCGTGACATATGTCTGTGATTTAAGGGCAAAAAAATTCAAATTTGGAAAATTGCAAAATTTTCAAAATTTTCACCAAATATTCATTTTTTTCACAAATAAACGCAAGTTATATCGAAGAAATTTTACCACTATCATGAAGTACAATATGTCACGAGAAAACATTGTCAGAAGCGCCAAGATCTGTTGAAGCGTTCCAGAGTTATAACCTCATAAAGGGACAGTGGTCAGAATTGTAAAAATTGGCCTGGTCATTAACGTGCAAACCACCCTTGGAGGTGAAGGGGTTAAATATGTGGCCTTACAGGCAAGTCATTAACCTGTGGCACCGGGAAAAATGGCATGAATTTCGGAAAAAATGGTTTAAAGCTGTGAACTAGGAGTCAGGATTGCTTCCAGGGGCAATCCCCATGATGTTCCTGTGTTATTTGTGCAGTGTTTCCATCATTTTCAGATGTTTTTAGACCTTAAAAGGACCCCCGGAGGGATCGCTTTAAAAATACTCGGGTCTCCAATAGACTTACATTGGGATCATTGCTTGGAGCGAGTACCTGAGTATACCAATCTGCTCCACCCAAACAACGAGCACCCGAGCACTCTAGTGCTCGCTCATCACTAATGACCATGTGATATTTCAGTTTTTCTTTTGTAATAAATTTGTAAAAATTTCTACATTTCTGTATTTTTACTCAAGTAGGGGTGCAAAGTGTACATTAACGAGAAAAAAATGAACTTTTTTGAATTTACCAAATGGGTGCAATGAAACAATGTGTGAAAAATATAAATGGGTCTGAATACTTTCTGAACCCACTGTAATACAGCCCCCCACACTCACAGAGTATAATGCAGCAATACTGGAGCCGCCTATCCAGAGATACATGCAAATAACACTCTGATTAGCACCCAGTAGAGAGACTCTATGCTATGCACTCAATACACTCAGCATAATAAAAAAACTCAAAAGCTGAGATGTAAATATACTATTTACACACATAGAGTCCACATACACACATAGAATACAATGCAGACACACAGACACCGTATAATGCAGCCCCACAGTCTTGCAGTATTAAAATAAATAAATAAAATACTTACCTCTCCTCCTCATTCCCCCATTGCTCTGGTTTCTGCAGAGTGTCTCATCAGCTCCAATGCTGACACAGCATGGCACGCGATGAAGTGACGTCATGGTGCGCCCACTGCTCCAGACACAGAGAGGGAGTGATGGGAGAGGGAGCATCATCTGACGCTTTATCCTTCATCATTGCTTTCAGTTGAATGCGTAATGCGGCACAGGAGCAGTTCTGGCACTGGCCCTACCTGACTCACGGCCACTGGCTGGGAGCCACTGAAGTAATGGGGCCCTAGGCAAATGTCTAGTCTGCCTTCCCCTAACGCAGGTCCTGGGAGTACTTGTAATTTTGTTTCTTCTATTGAGGGCTACTTAACCATATAATTTAACCAGAATGCTCCATGAAACATGCACTATATTTGTGTAAATCACAATGTATGCACTTTATTTGGCCATGCAAGTCAGATATCTGTTGGCTTAAAGGTAAGGTACCACGTTTGTAGATCATTCATTAATGAATGTAATGTAGCATAACATACTGTTATAACCAAGATTTGAATGCATGTAAAACAGACTTCGTGTGTTATACCAGTAGAAAGAAGGAACTGGGGGCTGACATCTTGGTTTCACAGCAGTAGCACGACACTATCAGTGTCAGAATATGGCACCCCATGGACATAGGAGATAATAGACCGCCACGGACCCTATCTTTAACATTGGAGAGGTGTTAGCAGTGAGCTGGGCACGCCTCTGTGGGCTGCACAACTCACTGCTGTAGGTGTGACTAGCAGCCATTTTACTATAGCCCAGCGCTCTCTGCCCAGATACACTTGCTCTCTATCGCTGCAGGACAGAAACGCTGACTGGAGCCGGAGAGTGCGAGTGATTTATCTCCCTGCTCCTCTGTCTGTACTCCAAGCACTGCAGGTTCTGAGCAGACACCCTCTGCTCCTCACACGCTGCCCTACCTGGTGCTTTTGCTTCTATGTCTCCGCCTCCTCACACACAGTCCCGGTAAGCTGCATTCTCTCCCCCCGTGTCGCTCTCCCTCCTCTCCCCCTGCATTCTCTGCCCCCCCCTGTCGCTCTCCCCGCCCCCCCGTGTCGTTCTCTCCCCGTGTCGCTCTCCCTCCTCTCCTCCCTGCATTCTCTCCCCGTCTCTATGCGTGTGTGCAAGCATCGTCCGATGGGACTACAAGTCCCATCGGGCTATGCCTGCTACACTGACAGTGATTGACACATTAGCCAATGATGGGACAGTAGTAGTCCCATCATCCGGCTAATGTGTTGAATGAAAAAAAAAATACTCCATACATACTCCATACATGCTCCATACATACTCCATACATACTTCATACATGCTTCATACATGCTTCATACATGCTTCATACATGCTTCATACATACTCCATACATACTCCATACATACTCCATACATACTCCATACATGCTTCATACATGCTTCATACATGATCCATACATGCTCCATACATGCTCCATACATGCTCCATACATACTCCATACATGCTTCATACATGCTCCATACATGCTTCATACATGCTTCATACATGCTTCATACATACTCCATACATACTCCATACATACTCCATACATGCTTCATACATGCTTCATACATGCTCCATATATGCTCCATACATGCTCCATACATGCTCCATACATACTCCATACATGCTTCATACATGCTCCATACATGCTTCATACATGCTTCATACATGCTTCATACATGCTTCATACATACTCCATACATACTCCATACATGCTTCATACATGCTCCATACATGCTCCATACATGCTCCATACATGCTTCACACATGCTCCATACATACTCCATACATGCTTCATACATGCTTCATACATGCTTCATACATGCTCCATACATGCTCCATACATGCTCCATACATACTCCATACATACTCCATACATGCTTCATACATACTCCATACATGCTCCATACATACTCCATACATACTCCATACATGCTTCATACATGCTTCATACATGCTCTATACATGCTCCATACATGCTCCATACATACTCCATACATACTCCATACATACTTCATACATGCTCCATACATGCTTCATACATACTCCATACATGCTCCATACATGCTCCATACATGCTTCACACATGCTCCATACATACTCGATACATGCTTCATACATGCTTCATACATGCTTCATACATGCTCCATACATGCTCCATACATGCTCCATATATACTCCATACATACTCCATACATGCTCCATACATACTCCATACATAATCCATACATGCTTCATACATACTCCATACATACTCCATACATGCTTCATACATGCTTCATACATACTCCATACATACTCCATACATGCTTCATACATACTCCATACATGCTTCATACATACTCCATACATACTCCATACATGCTTCATACATGCTTCATACATGCTTCATACATACTCCATACATACTCCATACATGCTCCATACATGCTCCATACATGCTCCATACATGCTCCATACATGCTTCATACATACTCCATACATACTCCATACATACTCCATACATACTCCATACATGCTTCATACATGCTTCATACACACATGCTTCATACATACTCCATACATGCTTCATACATGCTTCATACACACATGCTTCATACATACTCCATACATGCTTCATACATACTCCATACATACTCCATACATACTCCATACATGCTTCATACATACATACTCCATACATACTCCATACATACTCCATACATGCTTCATACATGCTTCATACATACTCCATACATACTCCATACATACTCCATACATACTCCATACATGCTTCATACATGCTCCATACATGTTCCATACATGCTCCATACATGCTCCATACGTGCTCCATACATGCTTCATACATACTCCATACATGCTCCATACATGCTCCATACATGCTCCATACATACTCCATACATGCTTCATACATGCTTCATAGATGCTTCATACATACTCCATACATACTCCATACATGCTCCATACATGCTTCATACACACATGCTTCATACATACTCAATACATGCTTCATACATGCTTCATACATACTCCATACATACTCCATACATACTCCATACATGCTTCATACACACATGCTTCATACATACTCAATACATGCTTCATACATGCTTCATACATACTCCATACATGCTCCATACATGCTCCATACATGCTCCATACATGCTTCATACATGCTTCATACATGCTCCATACATACTCCATACATACTCCATACATACTCCATACATGCTTCATACATACTCCATACATGCTTCATACATACTCCATACATGCTTCATACATACTCCATACATGCTTCATACATACTCCATACATACTCCATACATACTCCATACATGCTTCATACATACTCCATACATGCTTCATACATACTCCATACATACTCCATACATACTCCATACATGCTTCATACATACTCCATACATGCTTCATACATACTCCATACATGCTACATACATACATACATGCTACATACATGTTCCTCCGCCGCTGTAAAAAAAAAAGTCCCTAGTCTCACTTTATGGCATTGCTGGGTGAGACATTTTCCCAGGCAGCTTTTTGCCATAAAGTGAAACTTTGAACTTTAGTAACCTCAGTGATGCACTGCAGGAGCCATTGTCTCCTGTCAGTGTGTCACTGAGGGTCCTATAGAGCAGTGACATCACCCGATGTCACTGTTCTATAGGGGAGATTGTCGTGGGACACTCGTTATTAATTGGACTACGGCGGACAGGTAGTATACGGTGTATTATGTTACTTTTTTTGCAGGCGCTGAAGTATGGTAAGTATGGTGAAATGAAGAATATTAAAATACTTTTTCCTAATGTGTGTGTGTTTTATTAACCCTTTTTTAGTATTGGAATAATAATGGATAGGCATCTTATTTTCGCCTCTCCTTTATTAACCCGGCTTAATGTCACCTTACAATAGCAAGGGCGACATTAACCCCTTATTACCCCATATCCCACCGCTACACGGGAGTGGGAAGAGAGGGGCTAAGTGCCAGAATTGGGGCATCTTACAGATGCGCCATTTCTGGGGCGGCTGTGGACTGGTATTTGTAGCCAGGGGGGAGCAATATCCATGGCCCCTCTCTAGGCTATGAATATCAGCCCGCAGCTGTCTGCGTAGCCTTTCTGGCTATAAAATATAGGGGGACCCCACGTAATTTTTTTGTGGGGGGTCCCCCTAGTTTACTAGCCAGTAAAGGCTATGCAGACAGCTGCGGGCTGATATTCATAGCAGGCTACAGATATTGGCCCCCGGCCGTCGGCTTTCCCCCTCTGGCGCAGAAAATTGCACGGGAGCCCACTCCGTTTTTTTTCTTTTTTTTTTTAATTCAACGCTCAAAAAGGCCTCTTTCACACTTGCGTCGGTATGGGTCCGTCGCTATGCATCGGGCCGACGTACCGACGCACGTGAAATTTGTGCCCGACGTGGGCAGCGGATGCAATTTTTCAACACATCCGCTGCCCATTCTGAAGTCTGGAAGGAGGGGGCGGAGTTTTGGCCGCGCATGCGCGGTAGAAAATGGCGGACGCGATTGACAAAAAAGTTCACTTGAACATTTTTTCGTGCCGACGGTCCGCCAAAACACGACGGATCCGTTGTACGACGGACACGACGTGTGGCCATCCGTCACGATCCGTCACTAATACAAGTCTATGGGTAAAAAACGCATCCTGCGAGCACATTTGCAGGATCCGTTTTTCCCGCCAGATCCTTTTTTTCAACCGGATCCGTTTTCCCCCGCCGGATCCGTTTTTCCCGCCTGATCCTTTTTTCAACTGGATCCGTTTTTCCCGCCAGATCCTTTTTTTCAACCGGATCCGTTTTTTTTCAACCGGATCCGTTTTCCCGCCGGATCCTTTTTTTCAACCGGATCCGTTTTTCCCGCTGGATCCTTTTTTTTCTGCCGGATCCGGTTTTCCCGCCGGATCCTTTTTTTTCAACCGGATCCATTTTTTTTCAACCGGATCCGTTTTTCCCGCCGGATCCCTTTTTTCAACCGGATCAGTTTTTCCCGCCGGATCCTTTTTTTCCGCCGGATCCGTTTTTTTTTCCGCCGGATCCGTTTTTCCCGCCGGATCCGTCTTTCCCGCCGGATCCTTTTTTTCAACCGGATCTGTTTTTTCCGCCGGATCCGTTTTCCCCCGCCGGATCCGTTTTTCCCGCCTGATCCTTTTTTTCAACTGGAATTGTTTTTCCCGCCGGATCCTTTTTTTCAACCGGATCCGTGTTTTTCAACCGGACCCGTTTTTCCCGCCGGATCCTTTTTTTCAACCGGATCTGTTTTTCCCGCCGGATCCGTTTTTTCCGCCGGATACGTTTTTCCCGCCGGATCCGTTTTCCCGCCGGATCCTTTTTTTTTTCAACCGGATCCATTTTTTTTCAACCACATCCGTTTTTTTTCAACCGGATCCGTTTTTTTCAACCGGATCCGTTTTTCCCGCCGGATCCTTTTTTTTTCAACTGGATCCGTTTTTTCCACCGGATCCTTTTTTTCCCGTCGGATCCGGTTTTTTTTCCGCCGGATCCATTTTCCCCCGCCGGATCCATTTTTCCCGCCTGATCCTTTTTTCAACTGGATCCGTTTTTCCCGCCGGATCCTTTTTTTCAACCGGATCTGTTTTTCCCACCGGATCCGTTTTTTTATCTGATGCTGCTTTCCACGGGAGATCATCGTGGGACACTCGTGGATTTCTGTGGACAGGTAGTATATTGGTTGTTTGTTTTTTTCATATTTTTTACAGATGACACTGGCTTCGGGGAACAAAGTGACAAGTAACGGTGAGTATGTAATCTATGTTTAATGTACTGTATATCTATATGTATGTCATGTATGTAATGTATGAATGTACTGTATGTAGCATGTATGTAGTATGTATGTATGTAGCATGTATGGAGTATGTATGGAGTATTTTATTTTATATTCAACACATTAGCCGGATGATGGGACTACTACTGTCCCATCATTGGCTAATGTGTCAATCACTGTCAGTCTAGCAGGCATCATCTGATGGGCCTTGTAGTCCCATCGGACGATGCCTGCACAGACACAAAGACCCCCAGCAGGCCGTACAGACCCCGGAGACGCCATACAGACCCCCCGGAGAGGCTGTACAGATCCTCCGGCAGGCCGTACAGAACCCCCCGGCAGGCACGCTCACACAGGGTTAATGCTGGCAGTAACGGACTGCGTTATGCCGTGTTTGACGCACTCCGTAACCGCTGCTATTAACCCTGTGTGTCCCCAACTTTTTACTATTGATGCTGCCTATGCGACATCAATAGTAAAAAAAAAATGTAATGTTAAAAATAATTAAAAAAAAAACCTGCTATGCTCACCCTCCGTCGTCGCGTCCTCTCCTCGGCAGTGCAAGCGGCAGGCTCCAGTGCCAAGGATGGTATGTGAGAAGGATCTTCCATGACGTCACGGTCATGTGACCGCTCAGTCATGACAGGTCCTGCGCGCATCCAACCCTGGGACAGGAAGCTGCCGCGTGCACCGCACACAGGCGACAGGACTACAAGGGCTCCCTCGGAAGGTGAGTATATGTTTAGTTTTTATTTTAACTCTTTTTTAACCTGTTACATACGTGTCTGGGCAATATACTTCGTGTCTGGGCAATATACTACGTGTCTGGGCAATATACTACGTGGCTGGGCAATATACTACGTGACTGGGCAATATACTACGTGGACATGCATATTCTAGAATACCCGCTGCGTTAGAATCGGGCCACCATCTAGTACCGTATATGTATATATGCCATGGATGAGGCCACAGTAAAGTGTATCTTTTTTGGGGACAGAAGGTAACTCACAGGTCATTGCAGATGATGACGATGATCATACAATTTGTCATTCCCCCTACACAGTCACATACCAGGGAGGAAGCCACTCCAGCCAGTGTAATATTGCCCCTTTCTTTGGGTCACATGGTAACACATGTATTTATCTACAGCCCACAGACTCCACTCTCTCTCTCTGCTGTCTGCTCCTCCCACAGGAGTCACAGTCACACTTCACTGGCTGAATCTGAGAAGCTGCCAGGCCCAGACAAGGAAGAAAAAAAATAACACTGGGCTCACTCACGCTGCAGAGCCGACTCCTTTCATTCACAGCAGGGAGCCGGCTCTTTGTGTTGGCTCGTTCACGAACGACACATCACTAATACACACACCACTTGTGTGATAGCGGATCACAGGTCAGTCACACACAAAATGGCTCTGCCCTGTGATTCTGCTCTTCATTCTGCCCCAGGGATATTAGACCACCCAAAAGGGGAGGGAAATGCTGATGTCAGCAGGTACTGCCCCAATTTTCCAGCTAACAGTAAAGCTGGTAAGTCTCACTATAGCTGCTTGAGGTCTAAAACGGAAAATGCTCCCCCTAGTGGTCAATATATATATTTGTAAGAAAATATATCATATTTTTCATATAGAAATGTTTGCAAACAGTGCAAACATTGCATTAGTACATTTTATTTACTATTTTAAGCTTAATTTCATAAAAAAAAAATCAAGAAAACTGGTGGCACCTTCCCTTTAAGTGTCATTCATCTTACCTCTGAAAATAAAGAAGACTCTTCTCTGCCTGTGTTCTCTATCTGATAGCAGCATATTTGCCCACAGAATAAAAAGATGGGGCAATTGAGAGTCAGAAAACCCCATACACATTGGCCTTTCATACGGAAAATCGCAGCATGGCCATTCTAATGTGAATATGGTCTTAAGTAAAATTAGCAGTCAGTCAATGGTAATTCATAAGTCACATCTTATTCCTACAGATAAGTGTCATGGCAGAGTTCATGTTAGTTATTGCTTTAAATTATCCTTTGATAACACCAATTTTACACTAGTTTATGAGACATTGGAGGCAGTAGTTTAAATAGGTAGAAATCTGCATTACTTCCTGATGTCAGAACCTGAATGGTGATGCTACATGTAACAGACTACTACAAGCACCAAAAATCATCCTTTATTGTTGTAATTAGGATGAAAGAAATGCTTCACACATGATTTTCATATCATGTTTCCCAGGAGCATTGAATAGACAAGAGGCATTATCTTGGTCCATGCAGGAAGCATTATCTTGCTCAGCAGTCTGTTATCCTTTCGAAGACACCAGATGAATTAGTAAGGGCGACTAACAGTGCTAAAGCTACACATGTCAGGGTTTTGTTTTTAACGTTCTTTTCTGAAAATAAACTTCTCCATGTGAAACCAAGTGTAGAAATGCAAAATCAAAGCAGCACTTCCACATCTGCTGCTCTTGAGTTGTGTGCCATTAAACATTAATGGATATTTCTGCTGTGCCATATTGACATTATGGACTAACATGGCACGCCAGTACATTTACCTAAAGTAGTAGCCCTTTTATGAGCTGTACCAGGAAGCGAAAGATCACAGCATGGATGACATTTATTATTAAAATTGATATTGTAGAGCTCATTTAACCTCACTGGATTTACTTTTATATTTGTTAACCACTTTCTGACATTGGACGTACTATCCCGTCGAGGTGGGGTGGGTGTTAAGGACTGGTAATTTAGGAGCGACATGCGACTAACTCTGGGCAGGTGGTAACTATACAGACCGCAGTTCTTGATCTTAACACAACACTAGCAGTAGCCGTGGGATGTTCCTGTCACTCCCTGGACACCTCGTCACAGCCGGAGAACTAGCTACCCCTAAAGGTAGAAACAGGAAAGCTATCTTGCCTCAGAGAAAATTCCCAAAGGATAGGACAGCCCCCCACAAATATTGACTGTGAGAGGAGAAGGAAATGACATACGTAGTATGAAACAAGATTTAGCAAAGGAGGCCAATTCTAGCTAGATAGACAGTAAGGAAAGAAACACTGTGCGGTCAGTAATAAAAACTAGAAAAAGTCCACCGCAGAGATATGCAAAAATCTCCACACCTGACTAAAGGTGTGGAGGGCAAAAACTGCAGCCCAGAGCTTCCAGCTTAGGTGAATAGATCCATACTGATAAGCTGGACAAATGAGCAAAACATAGAATGTGCTGAACAATTAAGTCCACAACAAGTGGACTGCAAAAGGACAAAAGGACTTATCTTTGCTGAACTGGACAGAGTGTCAGGGAAATCCAAAAGAGCAGTGGCTCCAAGCAGGAACAATTGACAACTGGCATTGAATTAGGGAAAAGGCCAGACTAAAATAGCCAAGCCAGAAATACGATCAGTGGGAGCAGCTGCTGATGCTAAATCCAAGAAGCAGCTATACCACTCAAAACCACAGGAGGGAGCCCAAGAGCAGAATTCACAAAAGTGCTACTTACAACCACCGGAGGGAGCCCAAGAGCGGAATTCACAACAGTACCCCCCCCCCCTTGAGGAGGGGTCACCGAACCCTCACCAGAGCCCCCAGGCCGATCAGGACGAGCCAAGTGAAAAGCACGAACCAAATCGGCAGCATGGACATCGGAGGCAACCACCCAAGAATTATCCTCCTGGCCATAACCCTTCCACTTAACAAGATACTGAAGCCTCCGAATCGAAAAACGAGAATCCAAAATTTTCTCAACCACATATTCCAACTCCCCCTCAACCAACACCGGGGCAGGAGGATCAACAGAGGGAACAACGGGTACCACATATCTCCGCAACAAAGATCTATGGAAAACATTGTGGATGGCAAAAGAGGCTGGAAGGGCCAAACGAAAAGACACTGGATTGATAATCTCAGAGATCTTATAAGGACCAATAAACCAAGGCTTGAACTTAGGGGAAGAAACCTTCATAGGAACATGACGAGAAGATAACCAGACTAAATCCCCCACACGAAGCCGAGGACCAACACACCGACGGCGGTTAGCAAAACGCTGAGCCTTTTCCTGAGACAACGTCAAATTGTCTACCACATGAGTCCAAATCTGCTGTAACCTGTCCATCACAGAATCTACACCAGGACAATCAGAAGGCTCAACCTGCCCTGAAGAAAAACGAGGATGGAAACCAAAATTACAAAAAAAAGGCGAAACCAAAGTAGCCGAACTGGCCCGATTATTAAGGGCAAACTCGGCCAACGGCAAGAAAGCCACGCAATCATCCTGATCAGCAGACACAAAGCATCTCAAATAGGTTTCCAAGGTTTGATTAGTTCGCTCAGTTTGGCCATTTGTCTGAGGATGGAACGCTGAAGAAAAAGACAAATTAATGCTCATCCTAGCACAAAAGGCCTGCCAAAACCTGGAAACAAACTGGGAACCTCTGTCAGACACAATATTTTCCGGAATGCCATGCAAACGAACCACATGCTGAAAAAACAATGGAACCAAATCAGAGGAGGAAGGCAATTTAGGCAAAGGTACCAAATGGACCATTTTAGAGAACCGGTCACAAACCACCCAGATAACAGACATCTTCTGGGACACAGGAAGATCTGAAATAAAATCCATGGAAATATGCATCCAGGGCCTCTCAGGGACAGGCAAAGGCAAAAGCAACCCACTAGCGCGGGAACAGCAAGGCTTGGCCCGGGCACAAGTCCCACAGGACTGCACAAAAGAACGCACATCCCGCGACAAGGAAGGCCACCAAAAGGACCTAGCCACCAAATCTCTGGTACCAAAAATCCCAGGATGACCGGCCAACACCGAACAATGGACCTCATAAATTACCATACTTGTCCATCTATCAGGAACAAACAGCTTCCCCACAGGACAGCAGTCAGGTTTATCAGCCTGAAATTCCTGAAGCACCCGCCGTAAATCAGGGGAGATGGCAGAAAGAATCACCCCTTCCCTAAGAATGCCAACTGACTCAAGAACTCCGGGAGAATCAGGCAAAAAACTCCTAGAGAGGGCATCCGCTTTAACATTCTTAGATCCCGGAAGATATGAAACCACAAAATCGAAATGGGAGAAAAACGGGTTCAGCCACTTGGCCGACTCGAGGTAAATCAGATTCTTATGATCGGTCAAGACCACAATACGGTGCTTGGCCCCCTCAAGCCAATGTCGCCACTCCTCAAATGCCCACTTCATAGCCAACAACTCACGATTGCCGACATCATAATTGCGTTCCGCAGGCGAAAACTTTCGGGAAAAGAAGGCACATGGTTTCATCAAGGAACCATCAGAATTCCTCTGTGACAAAATGGCCCCTGCCCCAATCTCAGAAGCATCAACCTCAACCTGAAAAGGAAGAGACACATCTGGCTGACGCAGGACAGGGGCAGAAGTAAATCAGCGCTTAAGCTCCTGAAAGGCCTCAACAGCCTCAGGGGACCAATTTGTCACATCAGCGCCTTTCTTCGTCAAATTGGTCAGGGGCTTAACCACACTAGAGAAGTTGGCAATGAAACGACGATAAAAATTAGCAAAGCCCCAAAATTTCTGAAGGCTCTTCACAGATGTGGGTTGAATCCAGTCATGAATGGCTTGGACCTTAACAGGATCCATTTCTATAGACGAAGGAGAAAAAATAAGCCCCAAAAAAGAGACCTTCTGAACTCCAAATAGGCACTTAGACCCCTTCACAAATAGAGCATTATCACGAAGGATCTGGAATACCATCCTGACCTGCTTCACAAGAGACTCCCAATCATTGGAAAAAATCAAAATATCATCCAAATACACAATCAAGAATTTATCAAGATAATTGCGGAAAATGTCATGCATGAAGGACTGAAATACAGAAGGAGCGTTAGAAAGCTCGAAAGGCATCACCAGGTATTCAAAATGGCCTTCGGGCGTATTAAATACAGTTTTCCATTCGTCACCTTGTTTAATACGAACAAGATTATATGCCCCTCGAAGGTCAATCTTGGTAAACCAACTAGCCCCCTTAATCCGAGCAAACAAATCAGAGAGCAAAGGTAAAGGGTATTGGAATTTGACCGTGATCTTATTAGGAAGGCGATAATCAATACAGGGTCTCAAGGAGCCATCCTTCTTGGCAACAAAAAAGAATCCTGCTCCCAATGGTGACGAAGACGGCCGAATATGCCCCTTCTCCAAGGACTCCTTAACATAGCTCCGTATAGCGGTATGTTCTGGCACAGACAGGTTGAAAAGTCGTCCCTTAGGGAACTTAGAGCCTGGAATCAAGTCAATAGCACAATCACAGTCCCTATGTGGAGGAAGGGAACTGGACTTGGGCTCATCGAATACATCCTGGAAATCTGCCAAAAATTCAGGAACATCAGAAGAGGGGGAAGAGGAAATTGACATTAAAGGAATGTCACTATGTACCCCTTGACAACCCCAACTAGTCACAGACATCGATTTCCAATCCAACACTGGATTGTGTACTTGTAACCATGGAAAACCCAGTACAACAACATCATGTAAATTATGCAACACCAGAAAACGACAATCTTACTGATGTGCTGGAGCCATGCACATAGTCAGCTGAGTCCAATACTGAGGTTTATTCTTGGCCAATGGTGTAGCATCAAAACCCCTCAAAGGAATAGGGCTCTGCAAAGGCTGCAAAGAAAAACCACAGTGCCTGGCAAATTCTAAGTCCATTAAGTTCAGGGCAGCGCCTGAATCCACAAATGCCATGACAGAGAAAGATGACAATGAGCAAATCAGGGTCACAGACAGGAGAAACTTAGGCTGTACAGTACTAATGGTAACAGATCTAGCGACCCTCTTAATACGCTTAGGGCAATCAGAGATAGTATGAACTGAATCACCACAGTAAAAACACAGCCCATTCTGATGTCTGTATCCCCTCTGTTCTGCTCTAGTCAGAATCCTATCACATTGCATAGGCTCAGGACTCTGTTCAGAGGATGCTGCCATGTGGTGCACCACTTTGCGCTCGCTCAGACGCCGATCGATCTGAATGGCTAGAGACAAAGATTCGCTCAGACCAGCAGGCATGGGGAACCCCACCATAACATCTTTAAGGGCTTCAGAAAGACCCTTTCTGAAAATTGCTGCCAGAGCATCCTCATTCCATTTAGTGAGCACAGACCATTTTCAAAATTTCTGGCAGTATAATTCTGCCGCTTCCTGACCCTGGCACAGAGCCAACAAGGTTTTTTCCGCATGATCCACAGAGTTAGGTTCGTCATGCAATAATCCGAGCGATTGAAAAAATGCATCTACATTAAGCAATGCCGGATCCCCTGACTCAACGGAGAATGCCCAGTCCTGAGGGTCACCACGCAGCAGAGAAATAACTATTTTAACTTGCTGAGTGGGGTCACCAGAGGAACGGGGTTTAAGAGCAGTTATTTTTAAAGTTCAAAAACTTAGATCTATCCCCGTAAAACAAATCTGGAGTAGGAATTCTAGGCTCTAAGGCTGGAGTCTGAACAACATAATCTTGGATACTCTGAACTCTTGCAGCAAGCTGATCCACACGAGAAAACAAACCCTGAACATCCATGTCCGCGCCCAAATCCACCCAAAGATTAAGAGGAAGGAAAAAGACAAAACAGACTAAAAAAAAAAAATGGCTCAGAACTCTTTTTCTTTTCCTTCTTTTTGGCCAGTTGTACTGTTAAGGACTGGTAACTTAGGAGCGACATGCGACTAGCTCTGGGCAGGTGGTAACTATACAGACCGCAGTTCCTGATCTTAACACAACACTAGCAGTAGCCGTGGGATGTTCCTGTCACTCCCTGGACACCTCGTCACAGCCGGAGAACTAGCTACCCCTAAAGGTAGAAACAGGAAAGCTATCTTGCCTCAGAGAAAATCCCCAAAGGATAGGACAGCCCCCCACAAATATTGACTGTGAGAGGAGAAGGAAATGACATACGTAGTATGAAGCAAGATTTAGCAAAGGAGGCCAATTCTAGCTAGATAGACAGTAAGGAAAGAAACACTGTGCGGTCAGTAATAAAAACTAGAAAAAGTCCACCGCAGAGATATGCAAAAATCTCCACACCTGACTAAAGGTTTGGAGGGCAAAAACTGCAGCCCAGAGCTTCCAGCTTAGGTGAATAGATCCATACTGATAAGCTGGACAAATGAGCAAAACGTAGAATGTGCTGAACAATTATGTCTACAACAAGTGGACTGCAAAAGGACAAAAGGACTTATCTTTGCTAAACTGGACAGAGTGTCAGGGAAATCCAAAAGAGCAGTGGCTCCAAGCAGGAACAATTGCCAACTGGCATTGACTAAGGAATAAGGCCAGACTAAAATAGCCGAGCCAGAAAGACGATCAGTGGGAGCAGCTGCTGATGCTAAATCCAAGAAGCAGCTATACCACTCAAAACCACAGGAGGGAGCCCAAGAGCAGAATTCACAAAAGTGCTACTTACAAGCACCGAAGGGAGCCCAAGAGCGGAATTCACAACAGGTGGGCCCGTATGACCACCGCCGGGTGTCAGCTGACTATTGCAGCTGACATCCGGCACTATGTGCCAGGAGCGGTCACAGACCACCCCGGCACATTAACCCCCGGCACACCGCGATCAAACATGATCGCAGTGTGCCGGCAGTACAGGGAAGCATCGCGCAGGGAGGGGGCTCCCTGCATGCTTCCCTGAGACCCCCGGAGCAACGCGATGTGACCGCATTGCTCCGAGGGTCTCTTACCTCCTCTCCCTGCAGTCCCCGGATCCAAAATGGCCACGGGGCTGCATCCGGGTACTGCAGGGAGTACTTCCAGGTCCACAGCAGGTGCTGGTAAGCCTGCAGCACTGTAAGTCAGATCGCCGATCTGACAGAGTGCTGTGCAAACTGTCAGAGCAGCGATCTGTGATGTCCCCCCCCTTGTGAAAAAGTTAAAAAAAAAATTTCCTCATATGTAAAAAAAAAAAAAAAATCCTAAATAAAGAAAAAAATATATATTATTCCCATAAATACATTTCTTTATCTAAATAAAAAAAACAATAAAAGTACACATATTTAGTATCGCCGCATCCGTAACGACCCAACCTAAAAAACTGTCCCACTAGTTAACCCCTTCAGTGAACACCGTAGGAAAAAAAAAACAAAAACAAGGCAAAAAACAAAGCTTTATTATCATACCGCTGAACAAAAAGTGGAATAACACGCGATCAAAAAGATGGATATAAATAACCATGGTACCGCTGAAAACGTCATCTTGTCCCGCAAAAAACGAGCTGCCATACAGCATCATCAAGGAAAAAATTAAAAAGTTATAGTCCTCAGAATAAAGCGATGCCAAAATAATTATTTATTCTATAAAATAGTTTTTATCGTATAAAAGCGCCAAAACATAAAAAAAATATAAATAAGATATTGCTGTAATCATAGTGACTCGAAGAATAAAAATGCTTTATCAATTTTACCAAACGTGGAACGGTATAAACGCCCCCCAAAAGAAATTCATGAATAGCTGTTTTTTTGTCATTCTGTCTCACAAAAATCGGAATAAAAAGCGATCAAAAACTGTCACGTGTCCGAAAATGTTACCAATAAAAATGTCAACTCGTCCCGCAAAAAACAAGAC
Organism: Ranitomeya variabilis; assembly: GCF_051348905.1. Lineage (NCBI taxonomy): Eukaryota > Metazoa > Chordata > Amphibia > Anura > Dendrobatidae > Ranitomeya > Ranitomeya variabilis. Next base: position 536,419,195 of record NC_135236.1, read on the forward strand.
CTCACATGACTCTGTGGACCAAAATATGGAAAAATTATAGGTCTCAAAATATGGAGACGCAAAAACTTTTTTGCTATAAAAAGCATCCTTTAGTGTGTGACAGCTGCCAATCATCAAAATCCGCTATAAAAAATGCTATAAAAGTAAATCAATCCCCCCTTCTTCATCCCCTTAGTTAGGGAAAAATAATAAAATTTAAAAAATGTATTTATTTCCATTTTCCCATTAGGGTTAGGGCTAGGGTTAGGGATAGGGCTAGGGTTAGGGCTAGGGTTAGGGCTAGGGTTAGGGCTAGGGTTAGGGTTAGGGCTAGGGTTAGGGCTAGGGTTAGGGCTAGGGTTGGAGCTAAAGTTAGGGTTAGGGTTGGGGCTAAACTTAGGGTTAGGGTTTGGATTACATTTACGGTTGGGATTAGGGTTGGGATTAGAGTTAGGGGTGTGTTTGGGTTAGGGGTGTGGTTAGGGTTACCATTGGGATTAGGGTTAGGGATGTGTTTGGATTAGGGTTTCAGTTAGAATTAGGGAGTTTCCACTGTTTAGGCACATCAGGGGCTCTCCAAACGCGACATGGCTCCCGATCTCAATTCCAGCAAATTCTGCATTGAAAAAGTAAAACAGTGCTCCTTACCTTCCGAGCTTTCCCATGCACCCAAACAGGGGTTTACCCCAACATAAGGGGCATCATCGTACTTGGGACAAATGGGACAACAACTTTTGGGGTCCAAGTTCTCTTGTTACCCTTGGGAAAATATAAATTTGGGGGGCTAAAAATCATTTTTGTGGGAAAAAAAAAGATTTTTATTTTCACGGTTCTGCGTTGTAAACTGTAGTGAAACAGTTGGGGGTTCAAAGTTCTCACAACTCATCTAGTTAAATTCCTTGGGAGGTCTAGTTTCCAATATGGAGTCACTTTTGAGGTTTTCTACTGTTTGGGTACATCAGGGGCTCTGCAAATGCAACGTGACACCTGCAGACCAATCCATCTAAGTCTGCATTGCAAATGGCGCTCCTTCCCTTCCAAGCTCTGCCATGCGCCCAAACAGTGGTTCCCCCCACATATGGGGTATCAGCATACTCAGGACAAATTGGACAACAACTTTTGGGATCCAATTTCTCCTGTTACCCCTTGGAAAATACAAAACTGGGGGCTTAAAAAATCATTTTTGTGGAAAAAAATATTTTTTATTTTCACGGCTCTGTGTTATAAACTGTAGTGAAACACTTGTGGGTTCAAAATTCTCACAACACATCTAGATAAGTTCCGTGGGAGGTCTAGTTTCCAATATGGGGTCACTTGTGGGGGGACTCTACTGTTTGGGTACATCACGGGCTCTGCAAATGCAACGTGATGCCTGCAGACTAATCCATCTAAGTCTGCATTGCAAATGGCGCTCCTTCCCTCCCGAGCTCTGCCATGAGCCCAAACAGTGGTTCCCCCACATATGGGGTATCAGCGTACTCAGAACAAATTGGACAACAACTCTTGGGGTCCAATTTATCCTGTTACCCTTGTGAAAATGCAAAACTGGGGGCTTAAAAATTCATTTTTGTGAAAAAAAAAAATTATTTTCACAGCTCTGCGTTATAAACTGTAGTGAAACACTTGGGGTTCAAAGCTCTCAAAAAACCTCTAGATAAGTTCCTTAGAGGGTCTACTTTCCAAAATGGTGTCACTTGTGGGGGGGTTTAATGTTTAGGCACATCAGGGGCTCTCCAAATGCAATATGGTGTCCCATCTCAATTCCAGTCAAGTTTACATTGAAAAGTCAAACGGCGCTCCTTCCCTTCCGAACACTGCCATGCGCCCAAACAGTCGTTTACCCCCACATATCGGGTATCAGCATACTCAGGACAAATTGCACAACAACTTTTGGGGTCCACTTTCTTCTCTTACCCTTGGGAAAATAAAAAATTGGGGGCGAAAAGATCATTTTTGTGAAAAAATATGATTTTTTATTTTTACGGCTCTGCATTATAAACTTCTGTGAAGCACTTGTTGGGTCAAAGTGCTCACCACATATTTAGATAAGTTCCTTAGGGGGTCTACTTTCCAAAATGGTGTCACTTGTGGGGGGTTTCAATGTTTAGGCACATCAGGGGCTCTCCAAACGCAACATGGCGTCCCATCTCAATTCCAGTCAATTTTGCATTGAAAAGTCAAATGGCGCTCCTTCCCTTCCGAGCTCTGCCATGCGCCCAAACAGTGGTTTACCCCCACATATGGGGTATCAGCGTACTCAACACAAATTGTGCAACAACTTTTGTGGTCCATTTTCTCCTGTTACCCTTGGTAAAATAAAACAAATTGGAGCTGAAATAAATTTTGTGTAAAAAAAAGTTAAATGTTAATTTTTATTTAAACCTTCCAAAAATCCCTGTGAAACACTTGAAGGGTTAATAAACTTTTTGAATGTGGTTTTGAGCACCTTGAGGGGTGCAGTTTTTAGAATAGTGTCACACTTGGGTATTTTCTATCATATAGACCCCTCAAAATGACTTCAAATGAGATATGGTCCCTAAAAAAAATGGTGTTGTAAAAATGAGAAATTGCAGGTCAAATTGTTACCCTTATAACTCCCTAACAAAAAAAATTTTGGTTCCTAAATTGTGCTGATGTAAAGTAGACATGTGGGAAATGTTACCTATTAAGTATTTTGTGTGACATATCTCTGTGATTTAAGGGCATAAAAATTCAAATTTGGATAATTGAGAAATTTTCAAAATTTTCGCCAAATTTCCATTTTTTTCACAAATAAACGCAAGTTATATCAAAGAAATTTTACCACTATCATGAAGTACAATATGTCACGAGAAAACGGTGTCAGAATCGCCAAGATACGTTGAAGCATTCCAGAGTCATAACCTCATAAAGGGACAGTGGTCAGAATTGTAAAAATTGGCCCGGTCATTAACGTGCAAACCACCCTTGGGGGTAAAGGAGTTAAGCTGTGCAGAGCTGGACAATTCTTTGTGGTGGTCTCAAAGCAAAAACACTTTTTTTACTGGTCAAGTTTTTTGCTACCATTTTATAGCACAATTTTTTAGTGTTCAATGAGCACTGTAATGGATATCTTCACTACACTTTCTGGTTCCATACTAAATTTATTACAGTATTTTTTTGTTAATCTTCGGAAATTATCTTACCATCGTTGGGCACCAGAAATCTTAGAAAACTAGAAGAAACTTGATCTTTCCTGGATAATGAGAAACCTACTGGATACCTTTCTTGTTGGATATCAAGAAATCTTTTCTACTTCTAATTCGTAAATACAACCTTGTCACCCTACTACCCGAAGGAAATAAAAACAAAGCCTTATTGAGATTACAGGCCAAAAATCTATTGAAAAATGCTCTTCTGAGGATTAGTAATTTTGTAAAAGATGGCTGGCAAACATACAACAGTATTTTGTGGGTATGAAAATCTAGTTTGGATAAGGGGATGGTCTCCTCAAATATTTGACCTTTTGGAAAGCTTTTACTGTTTAACCTTCCTTTTTTAACAGTTATGTACAAGGTGTTTATTTGCTTCCTTTTTAGATGTCAGTATATATATAACTTATAATCTCAGCTCCGACCTCATATCTACTTCTATTATGTGTGTATAAGACAGAAAAGTAAAAATTGTATTACTTTGTGGGCCAGATTCATCAAAGCGTTCAAGCCAGAGTTCTATCGCGAAAGTTGTGAAAAGTAGTAAAATTTAGGCCCAACTCCGAGTTGTGCCTAAATTTTATGACTTTTGAGTTTTCATGACAGTTTCTCTCCCTCTGCCAAAATGGGCCAAGACAGGGGCACGACCCCACAGCTTATCTAATTCATGATGAGCTGCTGTATCATCATGCCAGAAATCTCACTCCGGTACCTAACTGTAGTGGAATTTCTGGCACAGCAGATAGAGACGCATGCCATTCGTCAGATGCTCCAGATTCATAAAGAGGCATGCACCTCTTCATAAATCAGGTGCATCTGACTCAAGCCCACCCCCTCACCAAGACCCATGTGAACAATGCCAGCGTTGATAAATTGGGCCCTGTGCACTTTTATTGCTTGGACCAATCGGAACCAGGAATGTGGTCCAAAGACAAGGTCACAAATCTGTGACCGCTGGATGGAAGACCTTAGAATGTCTTTACCTTGATTATCCGGGCTGACACAATGTTATCATTGCAGCTTGGCACACACATAATGTTGCACCAGGCCAGCAAATCAAAAGAAGATTAGGGAATGCAGGGAGGTAAGGAAATTCACAGTCCTGTGTATTAATTCTCCCATATCTAGTAATTAGCCATTTATAATTTTGAATATTTTTCGTATTAAGTATATAATGCATACTTAACTTAGATAAGGGGTGGATATGCTATATGTGCAATTTGTGAAGATGCACAGGGAATTAATAGGTAACATGGTCCATTGCCACCTTAAAAGCAGCCATCAGCTTTCTTCTATACTCTATTAGATTGCAAGTAAACGACTGACCTAATACATTTAATAGCTCAAATTTACTAATGGAATGTGAGAGAGACATGAGAAGACTCCACTATTATGATATAAAGGAGCCTGTATATTGTTCTCACACAGGAACCTTTCTCGTCTATGTTCGCTCCTGTCTCTGAGGACAGCAGGCAAAAATGGAAAATATTATAATGTAACTAATGTATCTTTAAAACACATTTATAAAAAGCTAACAATGAAAAGAAAATCAGTGGCTTATATGGAAAAAGTGGAATAAATTATAAACCCCTTCATGACTTATGACATATACAGAAGGTATGTTATAGCTCGTGTCCCTCCCTTTCATGCGTCCTCCAGTTTCCAGTGTTCATAGGCGCTAATAATTTCTGCACTGTTATGTGTAGCATAAGCGATCGGCTGGTCGCAGCTTCAAGTCTCCTAAGAGGATTATTGAAGCAAGTAAAACATTTAAAAAAAAAGTTTAAAAAAATATAAAAACAAAATAAAAATATAAAAATTCAAATCAGCCTCCTATTGCCTCATTAAAAAAACATATATTTTGCATCATGAGTTCAGAAATGTCCTATCAAAATATAAAAACAATCTGATCGGTAAATGGCATAACGAGAAAAAAATCAAAAAGACAGAATTAACTTTTTTGGTTACCACAACACTGCAATAAAAAGCAATAAAAGCGATCAAAACATCGCATCTTTGCCAAAATGGTATCAATAAAATTGTCAGATCAGTCTGCAAAAAAATAAGCCCTTTCCCTGTCCCGGACTCCAAAAACTGAAGATGCTACGGGTTTCGGAATATGGCGCCAATTTTTTTCTTAAAAACTTTGGACTTTTTTCACCATTTATATAAAAAAGAGCCTATATACTGTATAGTTGATATCTGCAAACTCATAATTTATTGGGGACTCATAATGACAGGTCAGTTTTAGCATTTAGTGAACAAGGCTAATAATTTGTTTTTTTTAAAAATTGTGGAATTCTACTTTTTTTGCAATTTCCTCACACTTGGAATTTTTTCATGCTTTTGGGTACACTATATAGTAAAACCAATGATATTGTTCAAAAGTGCAACACCTCCTGCAAAACACAAGCCCTCACATGGCCATACTGACAAAAAATTACAAAAGTTATGGCTCTGGGAAGATAGGGAGCAAAAAACAAAAATGCAAAAACGAAAAATCCCAAGGTTGTGAAGGGGTTAAAATTTACCATTGTGTGTGACATTAGACACTGCTGTCTTCCCACATTGCTACCACTATTGATAGACTTAGTCAACTTTAATTACAGCTTCACTCATCAGTAACAAACTGTTTAGAAGCAATGTGATGTAGTGTAAAAATCATTGGATAGAATGGATTAGGATGATCCATACGTATAAAAAGTGCATAGTGATTGACATTGGTGACATGACATCCATTAGTAAAGTAATAGAAGAAATGAATAAAACATGATGAGAGTGCCTAGGCTAAAAGAATGAAAACTGTCATACTACATGCAAATAAAAAGTTGTATATAGTGAACAAACGTGTGAAAAAAGAGTGTGATACATATGAAAGATTAATATGACAAAAATATATATAAGAGTTTAATTAAAGTGCCAACATGCTGTAAAATACAAAAGATCTATGGGGGAGAAAATATGGAATGGAAGGGTTAAGCTCAAAAGGAGTGGTTAAAGAAAATAAGTCAAATGTGACATGAGGACATATGGAAAAAGCAGTGAAACCAAAACACGAATTTATAAAACCAGTAAGTTGCCACAATTGATGTCCAGAGGTACAGTATGGGGACCAAGTGTCTTCATTTCAATATGGACCAATGAACATCTGGTACCCAGGTGCAAATGCAATCACAGATGCAGTGGAAGTGTTAGGTACACTAAGAGAAAGGATATATAAAAAATAAAAGGGAATAAAAAATATAAAACCAATAAAATGTCAAACACAGAGATCATGGCACAGTTAGATCAAAGAAACAGGGCGAAACTGAACGTTTTATTGAGACCAAACAGTTTTAAGGTACGCAACTTCAAAATCCAATGAGATTCTTTTTGTACCAAAAGGCGACACAAAGTTCCCCCATTTAGATCACTTTGTATACAATTGATGCCCTTAATACGGAGGCCAGAGGAATCACATAAATGGTGTAATTTAAAATGCCTAGGAATGTTTTTTTAATGCATTGAGATCATCCTTTTTGACAGCGCCCATAATGTCCCTCATGTTCTATTAACATAACCTTACATTAAAGTGTAACAGTTGTTTCAGGAGAACTTGCAGCCGAACGTCTGTATCTGCCTCTAGCTTCTTCCTCCTCCCATTTTCCTCCTCCATAAGAACTTTATGAACAGCAATTGTCATTTCCTATCTCAGTATTAGGAAAATCTGTTTTCACTGAGTACAGATTTTACCCATGAATTGAGAGTGATTGATCAGTTTATGTAAAGAAAGAAGCAGATGTCACAACGTGACTGTCCTAGCGTGGCAAGACCCGACGAATGGACGGTCACCAAATGGCGAAACACACAAGGGTACATCGGGGACACTTTAACAATGGTGGGCTCTGTCGGTAGGGAACGGCGAATGGACACCTCCTGCACTCACCTGAGGATGGACCCTGCTCTTACTAGCGTCCCTATAGGTTTTTTTTTCAACATTAACCCCCGATAGTCTGAAAGGAAAAAAGTTTTAAACTGAGAGGCCAGATCTGCCACAGATCCAAACATGGATCGTGACAGCAGATTTCTCCTACAACATACATTATAAGTGTAACACCCCTTTAAGCTGCATCTGGGGGACAAGGTGTCTGGCAGTTCTCACATCAATATGGTGCAATGCCTCCACTTTAATCTTGCTTGGAGCTATAGTAGGATGCAGGAAGCACTTCCTCTTCTGCCAGGGGCCAACTCTAGAAACCTTTATCCACGCTTCGTACACACTCACAAGAGATGAGGTTAAAACAATTTCCAGGTTTATTTCCAGAGGACTAAATGGTGTTAAATTCAGAGGGCATAACAAGAAAGAGCAAAATATTTAATATCACACAATCTATGATACAGCTTCAAAATGTGCATTGCATTAGATCTAAATGTTAATGATGACACTTCCCTTTTAAGTGACAGCAGATACACTCCTAACTAATAACACATAACCCAATAGTGGCTGCAGCAATGCCAATAACACAGTCCTATGAAAGGGTCCAGTTGCTGATTTTGTTGGCGCACTTGTAGAAGCCGTTGGTGCACATAATACATTAGGAAGAAAATCCAATCAGCAACAGTTCTCTTATTAACTCCTCAACATTGGAACCGCAAGTCCCAAAAATAGCTCAGCACCAGTTCTCTTATTAACTCGACAGTGGAACCACAGGTCCCAACAAGAACTACTCATTGACATAGCAGGTTTGGGGGGTCACACAAGAATCCAGCTTGGGGTTGCAGGGTAGGGACGCCTTAGAGACAAGTGATAGATTGTAGACTTATTCCGTTAGTTAAGCCAGGCGGCAATGGACATCTCCTGATAACCTGGTTGGTCTGCAGATGTGGCTTGGCTGCAGGATTATCTTTCCCCCACACATTGAACGGCTGGGCGATTAGCACTCACTTTGTGCCTCTGTCCTCTGCTCTCCAGGATTAGACTCTCACATGTCTGAAATGGAGAATTGCATTTCTCTCCTTCTTGCTAAGTCCACCCTTCCACTCAAACCTGACCAGCCATTCAGTTCCTTCCTTTGCTGCTCCTCCTCCCCTATGATGCAGAGAAGAGCAATGTCTTCTGCAAGTTGTAGTCCAGGAAAGTGCAGCAAGAGGATCATTAATGTCTGCTGCTGTGAATGCCTGTTTAATCCAAGCAGCATCAGTCTCAGTACAAATAGGTCTCAGTCACTGCAGGTGTTACACAAAGTTACTTATTTTCATGTCTAACATTGATTTATGAAATAAAATTAAAGCAATAGTCACTATGCTTTCAGGTCACTTTTCATAATAAGGTGTCCTCTCTGTGTGTGCGTGAAGAATAACAATAAAATGTATGTAACTGACATCCAGCTGTAGATGGCAAGTTTACGAGGTGGGGGTGGGTAGGAGAAGAATAAGCCATCATAAACTATTTCTCTCCAGTTGGGGCAATGTGCATCAGGCTTTTAGGGCAATGTTCACTAGACTGTTAAGGCAATGTGCACCAGGCTTTTAGGGCAATGTGCCCCAGGCTGTTAGGCCACTCTGCATCAGGCTGTTAGGGTAATGTATACCAGGCTGTTATGGCAATGTTCACTCGACTGTTAAGGCAATGTGCACCAGGCTGTTAGGGCAATGGGCACCAGGCTGTTAGGGCAATGGGCACCAGGCTCTTAGGGTAATGTGCACCAGGGTGTTAAGGCACTCTGCATCAGGCTTTTAGGGCAATGATCACTAGATTGTTAAGGCAATGTGCAGGTTTTTAGGGAAATGTGCACAAGATATTAGGGCAATATGCATCAGGCAGTTGGACTATGTGCACAAGGGCATTAGGGCACCTTGCACCAGGCTGTTTTAGGGCACTCTGTATCAGGCATTTTTTGGGCACTCTGAAACAGGTTGCTAGGAAAATATGCACCAGGATGTTAGGACAATGTGCAGCAGGCCATTGGGGCAATGTGCACCAGGCTGTTGGGGCAATGTGCACCAGGCTGTTAGGGCCCTCTGCACCAGGTTGTTACAGGGGTAGCACTGCTGCAGCCAGGCATGTCCTCTGAAAGCCAGAGGAGTGACTGCTCCAGTAAGGAGGGAAATAGGAGAGCAGGGCAGGCCAGACAGGCGCTGGTAGTGGGGGACTCAATTATTAGGGGAACAGATAGGGCAATCTGTCACAAAGACAGGGATCGTCGAACGGTGTGCTGCCTACCTGGCGCTCGAGTCCGACACATCGCTGATCGGGTGGACAGATTACTGGGAGGGGCTGGTGAGGACCCAGCGGTCATGGTGCACATTGGCACAAATGACAAAGTTAGAGGTAGGTGGAAGGTCCTTAAAGATGATTTCAGGGAATTAGGCTGCAGGCTGAAAGCAAGGACCTCCAACGTGGTATTTTCAGAAATACTGCCTGTACCATGTGCCACGCCAGAGAGGCAATGGGAGATTAGGGAGGTTAATAAGTGGCTCAAGAATTGGTGTAGGAAGGAGGGGTTTGGGTTCCTGCAGAACTGGGCCGACTTCTCAGTTGGCTACAGGCTCTACGCTAGGGATGGGCTGCATCTCAATGGGGAAGGTGCAGGTGTGCTGGGGGAGAAAATGGCTAGAAGGTTGGAGGAGTGTTTAATCTAGGGATTGGGGGGAGGGTATTCAATTTATAGGAGGGGAAGATAGTGCAGATAGAGCACTGGGCACAAATAAGGAAGTTGGGGGTGGCGGTGGCATGGGGGGTGGGGTTAGAACAGTTAATAATTTAAGAAAGAATAGAGATACAGAGGGGAACATCAAGTGCATGTATACTAATGCCAGAAGCCTCGCCAACAAAATGGACGAATTAGAACTAATGTTGTTGGAACATAATTATGACATGGTGGGGATATCTGAAACATGGCTGGATGAGAGCCTTGACTGGGCTGTTAACTTGCAGGGCTATAGGCTTTTCAGAAATGACCGTACAGATAAGCGAGGGGGAGGGGTGTGTCTGTATGTAAAATTGTCCTTAAAACCCATCCGGCATGATAATATAGGTGAATTTAATGAATATGTAGAGTCCCTGTGGGTGGAGATAAGGGGAGGGAGAAAAAATAATACATTACTGATAGGGGTTTGTTATAAATCTCCAAAAATAATGGAATCAATGGAGAATATCCTCGTAAAGCAAATAGATGAAGCTGTGACTCAAGGAGAAGTCATTATTATGGGGGACTTCAACTACCCTGAAATAGATTGGGGAACAGAAACCTGCAGTTCCAGCAAAGGTAATCGGTTTTTGACAACTATGAGAGACAATTACCTTTTACAACTGGTTCAGGACCCAACAAGAAGGGGGGCACTGCTAGACCAGATATTAACCAACAGGCCAGACCGCATATCAAATATAAGGGTTGGGGGTCACTTGGGGAATAGCGATCACAAAATAATAAGTTTTCATGTATCCTTTAATAAGATGTGTAGTAGAGGGGTTACACGGACACTAAACTTCAGGAGGGCAAATTTCCAATGGATGAGAGATGATCTTGGTGCAATTAACTGGGATGATATCCTGAGACATAAAAATACACAAAGAAAATGGGAGACGTTTATTAGCATCCTGGATAGGACCTGTGCACAGTATATACCGTATGGGAATAAACATACTAGAAATAGGAGGAAACCAATATGGCTAAATAGAGCTGTAAGGGGCGCAATAAGTGACAAAAAGAAAGCATTTAGAGAATTAAAGGAAGTAGGTAGTGAGGAGGCATTAAATAAATACAAAAAATTAAATAAATTCTGTAAAAAGCAAATCAAGGCAGCAAAAATTGAGACAGAGAGACTCATTGCCAGAGAGCGTAAAAATAATACCAAAATATTATTTAACTACATAAATAATAAGAAACTGAAAAATGATAGTGTTGGCCCCCTTAAAAATAGTCTGGGTGAAATGGTGGATGAGGATGAGGAAAAAGCCAATATGATAAATGACTTTTTTTCATCAGTATTTACAAAAGAAAATCCCATGGCAGACAATATGATCAGTGATAATAAAAATTTCCCATTAGGTGTCACCTGCTTAACCCAGCAGGAAGTGCGGCGGCGTCTAAAAATCACTAAAATTGACAAATCTCCGGGCCTGGATGGGATACACCCCCGAGTACTGCAGGAATTAAGTACAGTCATTGATAGACCATTATTTTTAATCTTTAAAGAGTCCATAATAACAGGGTCTGTACCACAGGACTGGCGTATAGCAAATGTGGTGCCAATATTCAAAAAGGGGACAAAAACTGAACTCGGAAATTATATGCCAGTAAGCTTAACCTCTACTGTGGGTAAAATCCTGGAGGGCTTTCTAAGGGATGCTATACTGGAGTATCTGAGGAGGAATAACCTCATGACCCAGTATCAGCATGGGTTTACTAGGGACCATTCATGTCAGACTAATTTGATCAGCTTCTATGAAGAGGTAAGTGCTGGACTGGACCAAGGGAACCCAGTAGATGTAGTGTATATGGACTTTTCAAAAGATTTTGATACGGTGCCACACATAAGGTTGATACATAAAATGAGAATAATGGGGATAGGGGAAAATATGTGTAAGTGGGTTGAGAGCTGGCTCAGGGATAGGAAACAAAGGGTGGTTATTAATGGAGCACACTCGGACTGGGTCGCGGATAGCAGTGGGGTACCACAGGGGTCAGTATTGGGCCCTCTTCTTTTTAACATATTTATTAATGACCTTGTAGGGGGCATTCAGAGTAGAATTTCAATATTTGCAGATGACATTAAACTCTGCAGGGTAATCAATACAGGGGAGGACAATTTTATATTACAGGATGATTTATGTAAACTAGAAGATTGGGCTGATAAATGGCAAATGATCTTTAATGGGGATAAATGTAAGGTCATGCACTTGGGTAGAAGTAATAAGATGTATAACTATGTGCTTAATTCTAAAACTCTGGGCAAAACTGTCAATGAAAAAGACCTGGGTGTATGGGTGGATGACAAATTCACATTTAGTGGCCAGTGTCAGGCAGCTGCTACAAAGGCAAATAAAATAATGGGATGCATTAAAAGAGGCATAGATTCTCATGAGGAGAACATAATTTTACCTCTATACAAGTCACTAGTTCGACCACACTTAGAATACTGTGCACAGTTCTGGTCTCCGGTGTTTAAGAAAGACATAGCTGAACTAGAGCGGGTGCAGAGAAGAGCGACCAAGGTTATTAGAGGACTGGGGGGGTCTGCAATACCAAGATAGGTTATTAGACTTGGGGCTGTTTAGTTTGGAAAAACGAAGACCAAGGGGTGATCTTATTTTAATGTATAAATATATGAGGGGACAGTACAAAGACCTTTCTGATGATGTTTTTAATCATAGACCTGAGACAGGGACAAGGGGGCATCCTCTACGTCTGGAGGAAAGAAGGTTTAAGCATAATAACAGACGCGGATTCTTTACTATAAGAGCAGTGAGACTATGGAACTCTCTGCCGTATGATGTTGTAATGTGTGATTCATTACTTAAATTTAATAGGGGACTGGATACCTTTCTGGAAAAGTATAATGTTACAGGGTATATACACTAGATTCCTTGATAGGGCGTTGATCAAGGGAAGTAGTCTAATTGCCGTATGTGGAGTCGGGAAGGAATTTTTTTCCCCAATGTGGAGCTTACTCTTTGCCACATGGTTTTTTTTGCCTTCCTCTGGATCAACATGTTAGGGCATGTTAGGTTAGGCTATGGGTTGAACTAGATGGACTTAAAGTCTTCCTTCAACCTTAATAACTATGTAACTATGTAACTATGTTAGTGCACACTTTACCAAGCTGCTAGGGCACTCTGCACCAGGCTATTAGGGCACTCTGCACCAGGCTGTTAGGGAACTCTGCACCAGACTGTTAGGACACTCTATTCCAGCCTGTTAGGGAAACGTTCACCAGGCTGATGGGGCAATGTGCACCAGGTTGTTAGGGCACTCTTCACTAGGCTGTTAGGCTAATCTGCATCAGCCTATTAGGGCCCTATGCATCAGGCTGTTAGCGCACTCTACACCAGGCTATTAGGGCAATGTGCACCAAGCTCTTAGGATAATGTGCACCAGGATGTTAGGGCACTCTGCACGAGGCTGTTAGGAAACTCTGCACCCAGCTGTTAGGGCAATGTGCACCAGGCTCTTAGTATAATGTGCACCAGGATGTTAGGACACTCTGCACGAGGCTGTTAGGAAACTCTGCACTAGGCTGTTAGGGCAATGTGTGCAAGGATGTTACTGCACTCTACACCAGGTTGTTAGGTCAATGTATACTAGGCTGTTAGGGCAATGTAAACAAACCCACAGAAATGACATGGATCACTTTAACAAGATGTATGCTTGGGGACAAAGATAGGTCTCCACCCATGTGTATATAAGGACAATGATGTATACTCCAGATACTGAATTAATTTTAGGAAAAAATGGAGTTCTATACAAAGATTAGATAAAAAAAACAGTATTTATTATGACAAAAATTAGTTAAAAACCAATACAGTGTACAATATCCCCCCTTAGGGGGATATCCTGGGTCCCAGGCACCATTTACCTTCCCATGGGTAAGATACTTTATATCTGATATATCTGATATATATGACTGCTTTTTCTGATGCTTGGTTGCTCTATATAGGGGGGACACTTGTCCTTAATGAAACCGGCTTTATTTATCATATCATTGGAAATGCGGTAGATATATATACGTAACCCTTGGTGCTATTATATACAGTTTGGTGTACGTGACCCGGATGTATGTCCACCAGGGCCTCTGTTATGAACTATACTTTTGGGCTCCCTCTTGTGGTCACTCGCGGTATGGCTCTTGGATACTCTTTCCCCAGGTTGGTAGTCACCTGCTTCGTTAAGACTCTGGGTGTTTCTATTTAAACTTCCTGGAGTCTTAGTCCATTGCCTGGCATCCATGTAATCAGTCCTTGTCTGGTTGCTCTTGTCTACTGGTCCTGATTTTTGCAACATAAGCTAAGTCCTGCTTTCTTGTTTTTTGTTTATTTATATTATTCTGTTTTTGTCCAGCTTGTTCATAATGTGATTCCTGATTTTGCTGGAAGCTCTTAGGGAGCTGATATTCTCCCCCCATACCGTTAGTCGGTACGGGGGTTCTTGGATATTCAGCGTGGATATTTTGGTAGGGTTTTTCGCTGACCACATAAGTCCGCTTTCTATGGGCCTCTCTTTGCTGAATCTAGTTCATACTTACGTTTGTCCTTTCCTCTTACCTCACCGTTATTATTTGTTGGGGGCCTGTATCTACTTTGGGGTATCTTTCTCTGGAGGCAAGTGAGGTCTGTATTTTCTCTGAAAGGGTTAGTTAGATCTCCGGCTGGCGCGAGACGTCTAGAACCAACGTAGGCACGTTCCCCGGCTGCTATTATTTGTGGGCTAGGATCAGGTATGTGGTCAGCTCAGTTACCACCTCCCTAAGAGCTAGTTTTTATGTTTGCAGACTTTGCTGAAGACCCTGAGATCCTCTGCCATTAGGATCACAACAGGCCTCCTTGCTTCTCTTATATTGTACACTGTATTGGTTTTTAACTAATTTTTGTCATAATAAATACTGTTTTTTTATCTAATCTTTGTATAGAACTCCATTTTTTCCTAAAATTCATGTTAGGGCAATGTGCATCAGGCTGTTAGGGCACTCTGCACCAGGTTGTTAGGACACTCTGCACCAGGCTGTTAGGGAAATGTGCACTAGGGTGGTAGGGCAATGTGCGCAAGGATGTTACTGCACTCTACACCAGGTTGTTAGGGCTGATGTATACTAGGCTGTTAGAGCAATGTGCATCAGGCTGTTTGGGCACTCTGCACCATTCTGTTTGGTCACTCTGACCTAAGCTGCTAGGGAAATGTGCACCAGGCTGCTAAGGAAATATGTCAAGGCTCTTAGTGCACTCTGCATCAGGCTGTTAGGGTAATCTGCACCACCAGGATGTTAGGGCAATGCGCACCAGACTGTTGGGGAACTCTGACCTAAGCTGTTAGGGAAATGTGCACCAGGCTGCTAGGGAAATGTGACAAGGCTGTTGGGGCACTCTGCACCAGTCTGTTAGTGCATTCTACCCCAGGTTGTCAGGGCACTCTGCACCAGGCTGTTTTAGGGCACTCTGCACCAGGTTTTTAGGGCAATGTGCACCAGTTGGTTAGGAAAATGTGCATTAGGGTGTTAGGACATGCTGCACCAGGCTGTTAGGCCACTCTGCACCAGGCTATTAGATTAATGTGAATAATGCTGTTTGGGCAATGTGCACCAGGTTGTAAGGGCACTCTACACCAGGTTGTACGGGCACTCTACACCAGGCTGTTAGACCACTCTTCACTATGCTGTTAGGGCAATGTGCACCAGGCTGTTAGGGCACTCAGCACTGCGCTGTGAGGGCACTTTGCTCTTTGCTGAGAATAGAATTGCAGAACAACCCTTCATCTGGTGTTTACATAAAACTGGGTAATGTGGTGCGCCTGCAATCACAGCCATGCCAATACTTGGGATAGCTGTGATAGTTTCAGAAGTGCCCACAGCCTAAAAGCTTGTTGATTGGCTGCACTGCATATTTTCAACAAACTTTAGTCCTCATCCAAACCTGGACAATACAACAGACTTCCGGCAATATTCCGTGTTCGAAGTTCAGCACCAGACACAAGGTGTCTGGTACGAACTCTGAAATTTACAGTTCGAGTTCGCTCATCTCTAGTCATTAGCAATTAAAGCACACAAATTGTTAGAAAAACAACCATGGTTACTGGGTAGACCAGTTATAGATGTACAGTATATTAGATAGAGATGAGCAAATATGCCCAACACAAATAAAATTGGTTTTGAGTTTTTAGGAATTTACTGAACAAGATGAAGTCAAAGAATTTTCAGTTCAAATAATGTGAATCACCTGAAATGTCCCCTTAGATTTTATGCATTGCAGAAGATTGCATCAGTCTGAGAAAAATAACAGGGCAGCCAGGTGGACTTCCCCATAATTATTTGTAGCTATCATAATACTTGTCATAGCACAGCCAAACAGGAGGGGTTATCATAGCATGTCTAAAAGTAGAAACAGGAACTACAGCATCCATTTTGCGATGTATTTGGTTGGTGAACAGAACAGTTCATAGTTGTAGAAAAATAGAAAAAATTATAAATAACTGATCAAATTGTACAGATAGTAAGGAGAATAAGGATGCAGATGGGGGGCCCGCCAACCCCAGCATGCATCTCTGCTCCTGGCGTCCTCGCATGGTTCCCCTTCTCCCTCTATGCAGTGATGCCAACATACTCACTGCCGCAGCCATGCGGCGTGTCCCTTGGCATTCTCCCTGCTTGCAGTCTCTGTGTCTCATTGGCATGCAGAGTGAAATGAGTGTTAGTGGTGCAACTAGTGAGTTGTTAGGTCTGCTCATACTGGTGTGGCCAGTGGTCTGAACCAGTAGTACCTGGTCCTTGCATGACCAGTCCCAAACCTGTAGTTCCTAGGCCTTGAAAGGCCAGTCCTGGACCCACAGTCCCAGGTCCAACTGTGGCCATTTCCTGAAACCTTAACCCCCAGTCACTCTGTGGCCAATACTTGAATCAGTTTCTGATATCCATGTGTCTGAATGTGTGCTTATCCAAGTATTCCTTATATCCAGACTGTCCTATCAGTCTGTGAATCAGCGCTGTCTGAGACTCCGTGTCAGTAACTGTTCTACCAGAGGGTCAATAGATTAAGGCCATGTGCACACGTTCAGGATTTCTTGCAGAAATTTCCTGAAGAAAACCAGAAAATTTCTGCAAGAAATCCGCATTTTTTTTTTTGCGTTTTTTTTCCGGTTTTTTTCCGTTTTTTTAGCATTCTGCAAGCGTAATTAGCTTGCAGAATGCTAAAGTTTTCCAAGCGATCTGTAGCATCGCTTGGAAAACTGACTGACAGGTTGGTCACACTTGTCAAACATACTGTTTGACAAGTGTGACCAACTTTTTACTATAGATGCAGCTTATGCAGCATCTATAGTAAAAGATAGAATGTTTAAAAATAATAAAAAAAATAAAAAAAATGCTTATACTCACCCGCAGACAGCCGATCTCCTCACCGGCGTCCGTTCCGTATAGATGGTGTGCGCGCAGGACCTTCCATGACGTCACGGTCACGTGAGCGGTCACATGACCGGTCTCGACCAATCACAGGACCGTGACGTCATCGGCAGGGTCCTTCACCGCACACCAGCTACAGGAACCAAACGGCAGCGTGCAGCGGTGAGGCGGGAACACTGCGGGGGACATCGAGGGTGAGTATAGGACTATTTTTTATTTTAATTCTTTTATTTTTGACCAATTATATGGTGCCCAGTGCGTGGAGGAGAGTCTCCTCTCCTCCACCCTGGGTACCAACCGCACATAATCTGCTTACTTCCCGCATGGTGGGCACAGCCCCGTGCGGGAAGTAAGCAGATCAATGGACTCCTAGGTGTGCGGAATCCCTGCAATTCCGCATTTTTAATGAACATGTTGCTTTTTTTTCCGCGATGCGATTTTTTCGCGGAAAAAATCGCAACATTTGCACAAAAAATGCGGAATACACTGTAAATAATAGGAGGCATATGTTAGCATTTTTTTCGCGTTTTTATCACATTTTTATAGCGAAAAAACGCGAAAAAAAAGCTAAAAATCCTGAACGTGTCCACATGGCCTTAGGGGTGCTCACTGCTAAAAAAAAATAGGTGCTCAGGAGAAAAAAGAAAACTATAAAAAATAATGAACTCCGGCACTGAAATTAGACTTTTTTTATTTTATTATAGCCAGAAAATATGGTAAATTCAAGAAAAGAAGAGTAAATACAGACACCAATTTGCAATGTTTCGGCTAACAAGCCTTCCTCAAGTAATGTCTGTTTTTCAGAAACAGACATTACTTGAGAAAGGCTTGTTACTCTTCTTTTATTGAATTTACCATATTTTTGGATAAAACAAAATCACCTTGTTTTCAAAAAAGTCTAATTTGAGTGCCGGAGTTCACAATTTTTATGTTTTTCCTTTTTCTCCTGAGCACCTATTTTTTTGGCAGTGAGTACCCCTTAATCTATTGACGCCATTGATATTGTTTGGGTGTTGGCTCCTGCTTGGACTAATGTATTTTACTACTTTGTCCTACAATCAAGAGGAAGCATCCACCATCATTTCACAAGTCACTACCCCTGGGACTTTCTTAAACACTCCCTCAGAAGAATTATGAAAGAGAGACTTTGAAAGGGACTTACAGAGACTCACGGCACTAGACTTACATTGCATTAGTCTGGCAGAATATCGTAGGGTGCAACGCATCCCTAGAGGTCTCAGAAATCCAATGAGACCCACTTTGTGCCGAATTTTGTGTTAAGTTTGAATCGATTCTGAACAAGTGTTCTATGGACCTTATTGTTTTGACCATTGATTATTTACAGAACTAAATCACTGAGCTTAAGACAAAGATCACCACAATGGAGCATGTTATGAACTGGTGGTTTAGGAGCAACATGGGACGTGCTCTGGAGGAGTTGGTACCTGTACTGACCGCAGTTCCTGAGCTTAACACAACACTAGAAGTAGCCGTGGGATGTTCCTGTCACTCCCTAGACACCTCTTCACAGCCGGAGGACTAACTGCCCCTAAAGATAGAAACAGGAAAGCTATCTTGCCTCAGAGAAAATCCCCAAAGGATAGGACAGCCCCCCACAAATATTGACTGTGAGCGGAGAGGGAAATGACATACGCAGAATGAAAACAGGGTGTAGCAAAGGAGGCCAGTCTAGCTAGATAGATAGAACAGGACAGAATACTGTGCGGTCTGTATTAAAAACTAGAAAAATCCACCACAGAGTTTACAAGAATCTCCACACCTGACTAAAGGTGTGGAGGGTAAATCTGCTTCCCAGAGCTACCAGCTTAACTGAATAAATCCATAGAGACAAGCTGGACTAGAAAAAACATAGAAAGTGCAGAAAGATTAAGTCCACAACAAGTGGACTGCAAGAGAACAAAGCAAGGACTTATCTTTGCTGAATTGGTCAGAATATCAGGGAAATCCAAGCAGAGATGTGAATCCAACCGGGAACCATTGAAAACTGGCACTGGCTGAAGGATAGAGCCAGGATAAATAGCCGAGCCAGAATAAACGATCAGTGGAAGCAGCTGCTGACTGCTAAATCCAAGGAGCAGCAGTTCCACTTAAATTCACCGGATGGAGCCCAAGAGCAGAACTCACAAAAGTGCCACTTACAACCACCGGAGGGAGCCCAAGAGCGGAATTCACAACAGTACCCCCCCCTTGAGGAGGGGTCACCGAACCCTCACCAGAGCCCCCAGGCCGATCAGGACGAGCCAAGTGAAAGGCACGAACCAAATCGGCGGCATGGACATCGGAGGCAACAACCCAAGAATTATCCTCCTGGCCATAACCCTTCCACTTGACGAGATACTGAAGCATCCGCCTCTAAAAACGAGAATCCAAAATTTTCTCCACCACATATTCCAACTCCCCATCAACCAACACCGGGGCAGGAGGATTAACAGAGGGAACAACGGGCACCACATATCTCCGCAACAAAGATCTATGGAAAACATTATGGATGGCAAAAGAGGCTGGAAAGGCCAAATGAAAAGATACCGGATTGATAATCTCAGAAATCTTATAAGGACCAATAAACCGAGGTTTGAACTTAGGGGAATAAACCTTCATAGGAACATGACGAGAAGATAACCAGACTAAATCCCCCACCTGAAGCCGGGGACCAACACACCGAAGACGGTTAGCAAAACGTTGAGCCTTTTCCTGAGACAACGTCAAATTGTCTACCACATGAGTCCAAATCTGCTGTAACCTGACCACCACAGAATCCACACCAGGACAATCAGAAGGCTCAACCTGCCCCGAAGAAAAACGAGAATGAAAACCAAAATTACAAAAGAAAGGCGAAACCAAAGTAGCCGAACTAGCCCGATTATTAAGGGCAAACTCGGCCAATGGCAAGAAAGCCACCCAATCATCCTGATCAGCAGACACAAATCATCTCAAATAGGTTTCCAAGGTCTGATTAGTTCGCTCAGTTTGGCCATTTGTCTGAGGATGGAACGCTGAAGAAAAAGACAAATCAAAGCCCATCCTAGCACAAAAGGCCCGCCAAAACCTAGAAACAAACTGGGAACCTCTGTCAGACACAATATTCTCCGGAATGCCATGCAAACGAACCACATGCTGAAAAAACAATGGAACCAAATCAGAGGAGGAAGGCAATATAGGCAAAGGTACCAAATGGACCATTTTAGAGAACCGGTCACAAACCACCCAGATAACAGACATCTTCTGGGAAACAGGAAGATCCGAAATAAAATCCATGGAAATATGCATCCAGGGCCTCTCGGGGACCGGCAAAGGCAAAAGCAACCCACTAGCGCGGGAACAGCAAGGCTTGGCCCGGGCACAAGTCCCACAGGACTGCACAAAAGAATGCACATCCCTCGACAAGGAAGGCCACCAAAAGGACCTAGCAACCAAATCTCTGGTACCAAAAATCCCAGGATGACCAACCAACACTGAACAATGAACCTCAGAAATTACCTTACTAGTCCATCTATCAGGAACAAACAGCTTCCCCACAGGACAGCGGTCAGGTTTATCAGCCTGAAATTCCTGAAGAACCCGCCGCAAATCAGGGGAGATGGCAGAAAGAAATACCCCTTCTTTAAGAATGCCAACCGGCTCAAGGACTCCAGGAGAATCAGGCAAAAAACTCCTAGAGAGGGCATCATGTTATGGTTACCCCAATGACCATGGGAAAAAAAATACAAAACGGACTAGCTCTCGGGTGATGGAAACTAAGGTCGACCGTGACCTGAACCTGACCCAACACTTACAGTAGCCGGGGGATGTACCTACGATGCCCTAGACACCACGCGCCAGCCGGAGATCTAACTACCCCTATAAGAGGAATATACAGGCCTGCCTTACCTCCAGTGAGGAACCCCAAAAGATGATAGTAGGCCCCCACAGATATTGACGGTGAGTTCAGAGGAAATGACATACGTAGGATGAACAGCAGATTTAGCACAGTGAGGTCCGCTTACTAGATAGCAGAAGGACAGGAAAGAGTTACTTCACGGTCGACCTAAAAATCACTATTCAAAAACACCATCCAGAAATTACTTTAAACTCCAGTGACAACTCATGCCACTGGAGTAGTAATTTTCTGTCCACAAGAGCTTCCAGCACTGAAGAGTCACATTGCAGATAGCTGGACAAAAATAGCAAAACAAGAAACAAAATTCAACTTAGCTGAACTGGGACTTGAGGCAGGTGAATGCAACAGAATGCTACTAGCACATTGTTGGCCGGCATGTGACTAACAGCCAAGCAGCCTTAAATAGGAAACTCCCCAAGAGGGTGGCGACAGGTAATCAGAGATGGAGGAAGGCACATAAGAGACACTACCATAACAGACCACCGGGGGAGCCCACAAACCGAATTCACAACAGTACCCCCCCCTTAAGGAGGGGGCACCGAACCCTCACCAGAACCACCAGGGCGACCTGGATGAGCACTATGAAATGCACGAACCAAATCGGGAGCATGAACATCGGATGCTGTCACCCAAGAATTATCCTCCTGGCCATAACCTTTCCACTTAACCAGATACTGAAGTTTCCGTCTGGAAACACGGGAGTCCAAGATCTTTTCCACCACATACTCCAATTCACCCTCAACCAACACAGGAGCAGGTGGATCAGCAGAAGGAACAACCGGTACCTCATACCTCCGCAACAATGACCGATGGAAAACATTATGGATATTAAAAGATGCTGGGAGGTCCAAACGAAAGGACACAGGATTAAGAACCTCCAGAATCCTATAAGGGCCGATAAACCGAGGCTTAAACTTAGGAGACGAGACCTTCATAGGAACAAATCGAGAAGACAGCCACACCAGGTCCCCAACACAAAGACGAGGACCAATACGCCGATGACGATTAGTGAACTGTTGAGTCTTCTCCTGGGACAACTTCAGATTGTCCACAACCTGTCCCCAAATCTGATGCATCCTATCAACCACAGCATCCACTCCAGGACAATCCGAAGACTCCAATTGACCGGACGAAAACCGAGGGTGAAACCCTGAATTACAAAAAAATGGAGAAACCAAAGTGGCAGAACTAGCCCGATTGTTAAGGGCAAACTCTGCCAATGGCAAAAAGTCAAGCCAATCATCCTGATCAGCGGACACAAAACACCTCAAGTAAGTCTCCAAGGTCTGATTAGTACGCTCAGTCTGGCCATTAGTCTGAGGATGGAATGCAGACGAAAAAGACAAATCGATACCCATCCTGGCACAGAACGTCCGCCAAAATCTAGACACAAACTGAGTACCCCTGTCAGACACTATATTCTCAGGAATACCATGCAAACGCACCACATTCTGAAAAAATAGAGGAACCAACTCAGAGGAGGAGGGCAATTTGGGTAAAGGTACCAAATGAACCATCTTGGAAAAACGGTCACAAATCACCCAGATGACAGACATCCTACGAGAAACCGGAAGGTCAGAAATAAAGTCCATAGAGATGTGCGTCCAAGGCCTCTTAGGAATAGGCAAGGGCAACAACAACCCACTGGCCCTAGAACAGCAGGGCTTGGCCCGAGCACAAACATCACAAGACTGCACAAACATGCGCACATCTCGAGACAAAGAAGGCCACCAGAAGGACCTAGACACCAAATCCCTGGTGCCAAAAATTCCAGGATGACCTGTCAACGCGGAAGAATGAACCTCCGAGATAACTCTACTGGTCCAATCATCAGGGACAAACAGTCTACCAGGCGGACAGCGATCAGGCCTATCCACCTGAAACTCCTGCAAAGAACGCCGCAGGTCTGGGGAGACAGCTGACAATATCACCCCATCCTTCAGGATGCCGGTAGGTTCGGAATCACCAGGCGAGTCAGGCTCAAAACTCCTAGAGAGGGCATCCGCCTTCACATTCTTGGACCCAGGCAGATATGACACCACAAAGTTAAATCGGGAGAAAAACAACGACCAGCGCGCCTGTCTAGGATTCAGACGCCTGGCCGACTCAAGATAAATTAGATTCTTGTGGTCAGTGAGGACCACCACCTGGTGTCTAGCACCCTCAAGCCAATGACGCCACTCCTCAAACGCCCACTTCATGGCCAGAAGTTCCCGATTTCCCACATCATAATTTCGCTCAGCGGGCGAAAACTTTCGGGAGAAAAACGCACATGGTCTCATTACTGAGCAGTCAGGATCTTTCTGCGACAAAACTGCACCTGCTCCGATCTCCGAAGCATCCACCTCAACCTGGAACGGAAGTAACACATCAGGTTGGCGCAACACAGGAGCGGAAGAAAAGCGGCGCTTAAGCTCTTGAAAGGCCTCCACAGCCGCAGAGGACCAATTAGCAACATCAGCACCCTTTTTGGTCAAATCAGTCAAAGGTTTAGCAATGGCAGAAAAACCCGCTATAAATCGGCGATAGAAATTAGCAAAACCCAAGAACTTTTGCAGACTCTTCAAAGAAGTAGGTTGCATCCAATCACAAATAGCCTGGACCTTGACAGGGTCCATCTCCATAGATGAAGGGGAAAAAATATATCCCAAAAAGGAAATTCTCTGAACTCCAAAACTACACTTTGAGCCCTTTACAAAAAGAGAATTAGCTCGCAAAACCTGAAAAACTCTCCTGACCTGTTGAACGTGAGATTCCCAGTCCTCCGAAAAAACAAGAATATCATCCAAATACACAATCATAAACTTATCCAGATATTCACGGAAAATATCGTGCATAAAGGACTGAAAAACGGAAGGAGCATTTGCGAGACCGAAAGGCATTACCAAATACTCAAAATGGCCTTCAGGCGTATTAAATGCGGTCTTCCACTCATCCCCCTGCTTAATCCGCACCAAATTATACGCACCACGTAGATCGATCTTAGTGAACCACTTAGCCCCCTTTATACGAGCAAACAGATCAGTCAGTAAAGGTAACGGGTACTGGTATTTAACTGTAATCTTATTCAAAAGTCGATAGTCGATACAAGGTCTCAATGAACCATCCTTTTTACCTACAAAGAAAAATCCTGCCCCTAGTGGAGACAACGAGGGGCGAATATGACCCTTTTCCAAGGATTCTCTGATATACTCCCGCATAGCAGTATGTTCAGGTACAGACAAATTAAACAAGCGACCCTTAGGAAACTTACTACCGGGGATCAATTCAATAGCGCAGTCACACTCTCTGTGGGGAGGGAGAGAATCAACTTTAGGCTCTTGAAAGACATCATAAAAATCTGACAGAAATGCTGGGATCTCAGAGGGAGTAGATGAAGAAATAGGAACCAAAGGTGCATCCCCATGAATACCCCGACATCCCCAGCTCAACACAGACATAGATTTCCAGTCCAAGACGGGATTATGAATCTGTAACCATGGTAATCCAAGCACTAAGACATCATGTAGGTTATATAATACAAGGAAACGAATAATCTCCTGATGGTCTGGGGTAAGACGCATAGTCACTTGTGTCCAATATTGTGGTTTATTGCTAGCCAAAGGTGTAGAATCAATACCCTTCAGGGGAATAGAAACTTCCAACGGCTCCAAATCAAACCCACAACGCTTGGCAAAGGACCAATCCATGAGACTCAGAGCGGCGCCAGAATCCACATAAGCATTCACAGTCACAGATGATAAGGTACAAATCAATGTCACGGACAAAAGAAATTTTGACTGCAAGGTACCTGTAGAAAAAGATTTATCAACCTTTTTATCAACCTTATTTATACGTTTAGAGCATGCTGATATAACATGAGCTGGATCTCCACAGTAGAAGCACAATCCATTTTTGCGCCTGTAATTTTGACGTTCGCCTCTAGACAAAACACGATCGCATTGCATATGCTCCAATGCCTTTTCAGAGGTCACCGCCAAATGGTGCACAGGTCTTTGCTCAGAAGACACCGCCATATGGTGCACAGGTTTTTGCTCAGAAGATACCACCATATGGTGCACAGATTCTTCCTCAGAAGACCCCGCCATATGGTGCACAGATTTGCGCTCCCGCAAACGCCGATCAATCTGGATAGCCAATTTCATGGCATCATTCAGACCTGTAGGCACAGGGAACCCCACCATGACATCCTTCACGGCATCAGAGAGACCTTCTCTGAAATTAGCTGCTAAAGCGCACTCATTCCATTTAGTAAGCACCGACCATTTACGGAATTTCTGGCAGTATATCTCAGCTTCATCTTGCCCTTGGGAAAGAGCTATCAAGGCTTTCTCAGCCAAAATCTCCAAATTAGGTTCTTCATAAAGCAACCCCAAAGCCTGAAAAAACGCATCTACATTTAACAACGCAGGATCCCCTGGCGATAATGCAAATGCCCAACTTTGTGGGTCGCCGCGCAGTAGAGAGATAACAATTTTAACTTGTTGAGTCTGATCACCAGCAGAGTGAGATCTCAGAGACAAAAACAATTTGCAATTTTCTCTGAAACTCAAAAACCGGGATCTGTCTCCGGTAAAGTATTCAGGCAGAGGAATCTTAGGTTCAGACATTGGAGCACGTATAACAAAATCTTGTAGGTTCTGTACTTTTGTCGCAAGGTTATTCAAACCCGCAACTAAACTCTGTGGATCCATGTTTCAAATGGGTGTAACCCAAGCATTCAGAGGTTAAGAGGAGAGGAGAAAAAAAAAAAAAGGCTGAAGACTGCAGTTTAAGCAAGGAATACAAATGATCAAACTAAGGTGCACTTTCAAACACAGAAAAAAAAAAAAAAAACCTTTTCTTCTCCTTCCTACTTTAGTGCATATTTTAACACATAGATTTTTTACAGGCCGGCCAAACTGTTATGGTTACCCCAATGACCATGGGAAAAAAAATACAAAACGGACTAGCTCTCGGGTGATGGAAACTAAGGTCGACCGTGACCTGAACCTGACCCAACACTTACAGTAGCCGGGGGATGTACCTACGATGCCCTAGACACCACGCGCCAGCCGGAGATCTAACTACCCCTATAAGAGGAATATACAGGCCTGCCTTACCTCCAGTGAGGAACCCCAAAAGATGATAGTAGGCCCCCACAGATATTGACGGTGAGTTCAGAGGAAATGACATACGTAGGATGAACAGCAGATTTAGCACAGTGAGGTCCGCTTACTAGATAGCAGAAGGACAGGAAAGAGTTACTTCACGGTCGACCTAAAAATCACTATTCAAAAACACCATCCAGAAATTACTTTAAACTCCAGTGACAACTCATGCCACTGGAGTAGTAATTTTCTGTCCACAAGAGCTTCCAGCACTGAAGAGTCACATTGCAGATAGCTGGACAAAAATAGCAAAACAAGAAACAAAATTCAACTTAGCTGAACTGGGACTTGAGGCAGGTGAATGCAACAGAATGCTACTAGCACATTGTTGGCCGGCATGTGACTAACAGCCAAGCAGCCTTAAATAGGAAACTCCCCAAGAGGGTGGCGACAGGTAATCAGAGATGGAGGAAGGCACATAAGAGACACTACCATAACAGACCACCGGGGGAGCCCACAAACCGAATTCACAACAGCATCAGCCTTAACATTGTTAGATCCCGGAAGATACGAGACCACAAAATCAAAACGGGAGAAAAACAGGGACCATCGAGCCTGTCTAGGGTTCAGCCGCTTGGCCAACTCGAGGTAAATCAGATTCTTATGATCGGTCAAGACCACAACGAGGTGCTTGGCTCCCTCAAGCCAATGTCGCCACTCCTCAAATGCCCACTTCATAGCCAACAACTCCCGATTACCAACGTCATAATTGCGCTCCGCAGGCGAAAACTTTCTGGAAAAAAAGCACACAGTTTCATCAAAGAACCATCAGAATTCCTCTGAGACAAAACGGCCCCTGCCCCAATCTCAGAAGTGTCAACCTCAACCTGAAAAGGAAGAGAAACATCCGGCTGACGCAACACAGGGGCAGAAGTAAATCGGCGTTTAAGCTCCTGAAAGGCCTCAACAGCCGCAGAGGACCAATTCGTCACATCAGCGCCTTTCTTCGTCAAATCGGTCAGGGGCTTAACCACACTGGAAAAGTTGGCAATGAAACGGCGATAAAAATTAGCAAAGCCCAAAAATTTCTGAAGGCTCTTCACCGATGTGGGTTGAATCCAGTCATGAATGGCTTGGACCTTAACAGGATCCATTTCTGTAGACGAGGGAGAAAAAATAAATCCCAAAAAAGAGACCTTCTGAACTCCAAATAGGCACTTAGACCCCTTCACAAATAAAGCATTATCACGAAGGATCTGGAATACAATCCTGACCTGCTTCACATGAGACTCCCAATCATTGGAAAAAATCAAAATATCATCCAAATACACAATCATGAATTTATCAAGATAATTGCGGAAAATATCATGCATGAAGGACTGAAATACAGAAGGAGCATTAGAAAGCCCGAAAGGCATCACAAGGTATTCAAAATGGCCTTCGGGCATATTAAATGCAGTTTTCCATTCGTCATTCTGTTTAATACGAACAAGATTATATGCCCTTCGAAGGTCAATCTTAGTAAACCAACCAGCCCCCTTAATCCAAGCAAACAAATAAGAAAGCAAAGGTAAAGGGTATTGGAATTTGACCGTGATCTTATTAAGAAGGCGATAATCAATACAGGGTCTCAAGGAGCCATCCTTCTTGGCAACAACAAAAAATCCCGCTCCCAATGGTGACGAAGACGGCCGAATATGCCCCTTCTCCAAAGACTCCTTGACATAACTCCGCATGGCGGCATGATCTGGCACAGACAGATTGAAAAGTCGGCCCTTAGGGAACTTACAACCAGGAATCAAGTTAATAGCACAATCACAGTCCCTATGTGGAGGAAGGGAACTGGACTTGGGCTCATCAAATACATCCTGGAAATCCGACAAAAACTCAGGGACTTCAGAAGAGGGGGAAGAGGATATTGACATCAAAGGAACATCACAATGTACCCCTTGACAACCCCAACTAGTCACAGACATAGATTTCCAATCCAGCACCGGATTATGTTACTGTAACCATGGAAAACCCAGTACAACAACATCATGCAAGTTATGCAACACCAGAAAACGGCAATTTTCCTGATGTGCTGGAGCAATGCACATGGTCAGCTGAGTCCAATACTGAGGTTTATTCTTGGCCAAAGGTGTAGCATCAATGCCCCTCAAAGGAATAGGGCTCTGCAAAGGCTGCAAGGAAAAACCACAGCACCTGGCGAATTCCAAGTCCATTAAGTTCAGGGCAGCGCCTGAATCCACAAATGCCATGACAGAAAAGGACGATAATGAGCAAATCAGGGTCACAGATAAGAGAAATTTAGGCTGTACGGTACTGATGGTAACAGACCTAGCGACCCTCTTAGTACGCTTAGGGCAATCGGAAATAACATGAGCAGAATCACCACAGTAAAAACACAGCCCATTCTGACGTCTGAATCCCTGCCGTTCTGCTCTAGTCAAAATCCTATCACATTGCATAGGCTCAGGACTCCGCTCAGAGGACACTGCCATATGGTGCACAACTTTGCGCTCGCGCAGGCGCCGATTAATCTGAATGGCTAGAGACATAGATTCGCTCAAACCAGCAGGCATGGGGAACCCCACCATAACATCTTTCAGGGCTTCAGAAAGACCCTTTCTGAAAATTTTTGCCAGAGCATCCTCATTCCATTTAGTGAGCACAGACCATTTTCTAAATTTCTGGCAGAATAATTCTGCCACTTCCTGACCCTGACATAGGGCCAACAAGGTTTTTTCTGCATGATCCACAGAATTAGGTTCGTCATACAATAATCCGAGCGCTTGAAAAAATGCGTCTACATTAAGCAATGCCGGATCCCCTGATTCAAGGGAGAATGCCCAGTCCTGAGGGTCACCACGCAGCAGAGAGATGACGATTTTAACCTGCTGAATGGGATCACCAGAGGAACGGGGTTTCAAAGCAAAAAACAACTTGCAGTTATTTTTAAAGTTCAGAAACTTGGATCTGTCCCCAAAAACAAATCAGGAGTAGGAATTTTAGGCTCTAATGCCGGAGTCTGAACAACATAATTTTGGATACTCTGTACTCTTGCAGCAAGTTGATCCACACGAGAAAACAAACCCTGAACATCCATGCCAGCGCCAAAATCCTGAACCACCCAAAGATTATGAGGAAAAAAAAGACAAAACAGACTGCAGAAAAAAAAGTGGCTCAAAATTTTCCTCTTTGCCTTCTTTTGAGATGCATTTAATTCATTTGTGGCCAGTTGTACTGTTATGAACTGGTGGTTTAGGAGCAACATGGGACGTGCTCTGGAGGAGGTGGTACCTGTACTGACCACAGTTCCTGAGCTTAACACAACACTAGAAGTAGCTGTGGGATGTTCCTGTCACTCCCTAGACACCTCTTCACAGCCGGAGGACTAACTGCCCCTAAAGATAGAAACAGGAAAGCTATCTTGCCTCAGAGAAAATCCCCAAAGGATAGGACAGCCCCCCACAAATATTGACTGTGAGTGGAGAGGGAAATGACATATGCAGAATGAAAACAGGGTGTATCAAAGGAGGCCAGTCTAGCTAGATAGATAGAACAGGACAGAATACTGTGCGGTCAGTATTAAAAACTAGAAAAATCCACCACAGAGTTTACAAAAATCTTCACACCTGACTAAAGGTGTGGAGGGTAAATCTGCTTCCCAGAGCTACCAGCTTAACTGAATAAATCCATAGAGACAAGCTGGACTAGAAAAAACATAGAAAGTGCAGAAAGATTAAGTCCACAACAAGTGGACTGCAAAAGAACAAAGCAAGGACTTATCGTTGCTGAACTGGTCAGAATATCAGGGAAATCCAAGCAGAGATGTGAATCCAACCGGGAACCATTGAAAACTGGCACTGGCTGAAGGATAGAGCCAGGATAAATAGCCGAGCCAGAATAAACGATCAGTGGAAGCAGACGCTGACTGCTAAATCCAAGGAGCAGCAGTTCCACTTAAATCCACCAGAGGGAGCCCAAGAGCAGAACTCACAAAAGTGCCACTTACAACCACCGGAGGGAGCCCAAGAGCGGAATTCACAACAGGAGCAACAGCTTGTTAATACTTTTTCATCTGAGGATTTCAAGCCTGTGAAAGACAAACTTGATAACACCATCTCTGAACTTCTTAATAACCTACAAACCAAAAAATGGAACAAATTCCTACGTGATACAGAAGATTATAAGAACAACCAGGTATACGGATGGCATTCTACTGGCTCCTTCAGAAACTGCAGGTCTACATGGCGAGTATACAGTCCTACCTCCACCAGCTCAGAAAGCGATTTTGGCACTTCACATTCAACTTTTTTAGAACCACGTCAGGCCCGGCCATACCGAGGAAGACATGGAGGGCGAGGCGACACAGGTCTAGACCAACACAAGATGACAATGAGATCACAGGTACAAATACATCTACCAACATTGTCTACAATATCTCAATGCACTGCCTGTCTTCCTCCGAAATTATTCTTTTACAGAAGGGACTAACCTTTTGCCCTGTACCACGCTTTAATACCTTTCAACTTGACCAAGAGTTACACCATTTCATTAGGACTTTAAGGTTGAAGGCCCATTTCTCTAACCAACCACCGGTAAACCTTCCTGTTGCGGAACCCTCATGGATGCTTTTTGCTCTAAAAGCTCTGAATCTACGCATTCCGAGCTCTTTTCAACCACCACGATCATATCACCCTGTTGAAACATATATTGATCTTGTTCAAACAGATGTTAAAGCTACTTTGGAATCTATAGAAAGGGGTCAGTTGAGCATTAAAAATAACCTTACCAGTGATGAGTATAGGTTGTTAATATCACTTAAATCCAGAAAGGAATTAATTATTATCCCGCAGACAAAGGGGCTCAATAGTGGTTCTAGATCGAGCATATTATATGGATGAGATACCTTCACAACTGAGTGATTCTAATACATATTTGCCTATATCTAATAATCCTACATTATATATAGCCAAACAAATTAAAAGTCTAGTAACACATCATTGCCAACTAGGGACAATTGATGAGAAACTAGGGGAATTCTTAATTAATCAGCACCCAGTCATCCCTGTATTTTATACCCTCCTGAAAATTCACAAGAATTTATCAAGACCCCCCCGGACGTCTGATAATGGCCTCCACTAATTCCATTTTATCTCCGTTAGCGATCACACTGAAAAAATCTTGTCTCCGCTTGTCCCGCTCATCAAATTGTATCTTAAGGATGCAACCGACTTCCTAGCATCTCTGAATCATTTAGGTGTTCTACCAACAGGCTGTAAATTAGTAACTATGGATGTAAATAGTCTTTATACCAGTATTGGGCACCAAGAAGGACTGGAATCTGTGATTTCCTTCCTCTCTAAACACACTAGTTTCTCTAACGACCAATTGAATTTTTGTAAGGATCTACTCACATTGATTCTTACTAAAAACTTCTTTCTCTTTGAGAATCAGTTCTTTTTTCAGATAAAAGGAACTGCCATGGGGTCCAATGTAGCACCCACATATGCTAATATTTATATGGAACATTTTGAAACCTCTTATGTACATCCACATCCAATTTTCATCTTCTACGCCATTCACTGGAGATGTTATATTGACGATGTGATGAGGAGACCTTTCTCCGTTTCTATAATGATTTCAATTATTTTGTACCTGGATTTTCATTTTCTATTCATCTTGATTACCGCTTTATTAACTTTTTAGATACTACAGTCACAATTCTGGTGGATGGCAATATAGAGACCGATTTGTATATCAAACCCACAGACAGAAATAGTCTTCTGTTATATACTAGCTGACACCGACAACACATCAAAAAGCGCTCCCAAAATTGCAACATGATAGAATTAACAGAAATGTTTCTAACCCTGATACCCGACACAGAAGGTAGCATAAAATGGATGTTAAATTCCAGAATAGGAGGTACCCTAATAATATCCTAGGCTGCAGAAACATTGGACTAGGTACATCTACCATGTGCCAGAAGACACCACAATTGGCTTTTGTTAATACATTTATCCCTTTAATTTTTGTATTAATCAATGCATATTGTGACACTGAGGTGTCTTACAGTGTTCTTATCCACAGGTTTCCAAATTTTGTACCAGACCCATTATTTGCAATAAGAGGTCTCAAAATATCAGAAACGACTTTGTTAGAATAGATGTGGGCTCGTCTAACAAGGGACTTAAACAAAAGTTTTTTTCTACCCCCTCAACAGGACCTTCCCATGTTTGGGCTGCTTGCAGTGCTCAAACATTTTAAAGGGTGATTCTTTTACACATCCCTGTTCGGGTCGCAGGTATCCAATTAAGGGACACTTCAAGTGTGACTCTTCTTATGTTGTTTATCTCATTAATTGTCCTTGCAGTCTCGGATATCTTGGTGAGACCACCCAACATATCCGGGATAGCATTTTGCAATATAAGTCTACCATTACATGTGGACGTACATTTCATCTCATTTCAGCACATTTTCAACAGAGCAAGCATAGTGTTGCCCAATTAAAATATCAAATTATTTATCATATTCATATTGCAAGAAGAGGTGGGGATAGGGTCAAAAAACTAAAAGAGTACGAGTCTTTCTGGATCCATATGCTCCAGACTCTCACTCCCTTAGGTCTGAATAGGGAGTATGAAATTTCCTATTGAGAGTCACATCGTACTTGTTGTATTATTTTTGGCCCCTAACCTTAGGTTTCTTATAATTCCAAGAATACACATGCATATCCGATTATATTGATTGTACTGTTGCTCTAATATCCACATTACCTCTGTGTATATAATTCATATACTGTACATATCGTGTGCATTTAATTTACATTTTTTACATTGCAATTCTCTTATTATAATAGTTACATAGTTATTATTAAGGTTCTAGTTCAACCATAGCCTAACCTAACATGCCCTAACATGTTGATCCAGAGGAAGGCAAAAAAACCCATGTAGCAAAGAGTAAGCTCCACATTGGGGAAAAAAATTCCTTCCCGACTCCGACTAATGGTACTCTCCTACAATTTATAACAATTATTTCTTCTTCCTTCCCTGTCAGCACACAGGCGCAGAAATGAGATAAAGTCTAATTTCCCTTATATGGCGATGACGCATGCGCACCTCCGCTCTGTCGTCCCTCTTTGTCAATTTGTGGCTGTCTCCGGCGCACGCAAGCGCATTGTCTCCTTCACCCAACGTACTGCAACCCAGAGGTTTCTTCCAACATATGGGCACTGTGAACAGATAAAAAACCCACGCACTTCATTTATTACACTGTAAGCATGTTCACACACCTCTACCCGGATTCTCCACCTGGTTATCGCCACCCAGAAAGGATTTCCCGGACACCCTTACCTGGATATCCTCAAGTACTTACCCAGCAATGGGCTTCATTCCAGGGCGAATTATAACATAGCAATCTTACCTGCTGTTGTCATGGCGAAATATATTTTTGCTTACATTTTATCTTTTTCTTTCCTTTCAGTGGGAATACTCGCTTTCTTCCTCTAGAAGACTCAATACATAAGTAAAGTACTATTTTCCCACTATTGTTTAATATTGCTCAGCTACTGTATTCTGTTACCACAGCCACGGTAGGCTAGGACTATGAGTCGTGTCTTATTGATATGCACACAGTCTGGAACCTATTATATAAGATATCACAGTGATGATATTTTTCTTGTGTCCATGCTCTAATGTTGTGGGTGCATTCTTATTAATTTCTACTTACCTAATATCTTGTGTTTTTCTATGTCCTTTTTTAGCATGCCTTGCTCTTTTTTCATTTACCAAAGGTTAAGTCCTTTTCTTTTCTAATTATTATATGTATCTTGACACAAGTCTTGTTCTTTTTTTGCATAAACAGACATTACTTGAGAAAGGCTTGTTAGCCGAAACGTTGTAAATTGGTGTCTGTATTTACTCTTCTTTTCCTGAATTTACCGTATTTTTGGATATAATAAAATCACCTTGCTTTCACAAAAGTTTAATTTGAGCGCCGAAGTTCATAATTTTTCATACTCTACCAGAGGATCATGAACCAAGTAGTCTGAACATTTTATTAACTGTTCAACAGTCTGAACGGAGTCCGAGTCCATATACGTTTCTGTGTACCTGACCGCTTGGCTCAGCAGCTGCAGTACAGGGACTGCCTAAGAGTGGTACCTGACAGCTATCTGCAGCTTAAACCTGACTTTGCCATCAGAAGCTACAGTAAACATGAAGTAGTCGCTTAGCTACACCCCTGCTAGGCAACCACGTGCACCACCTGCATGCTTAACACAGCAGCTATTGCTATTCAGGATGCAAATTCAGCTCAAATGTATTGAGTCGCAGAGGCCAGTTGCTGACGTCGATGTGCAAGTCATTAGTGGCGCACGCTGAAGCCAGTTACTCTACGGCTGTGTGCCCACTACAAACTTTGCTGAGTTTTTGATGCTGCAGATTTTCTCCACCATTTCTGCACCCATCAAGATAATAGATTACTTGCATTTTTTCAAAAAATATACAGGGTAGAATTCTCACCAAAAGCTCATTGTGGTAATATAGCCTAAGAAGCCCATGATGGGGACCCATTGTTAGGGGTCAAGTTCCCACCTCTGCACAGAGGGAATCTCGAGCTATCTCCACTGCGGTCTCCCATTCTTCTCCAGCCGCAGTGGAGCCTGCTCAGCGGAGACATCGGTCCCAGCGTCTGGCTCTGCCTGATACAGTGTGGATGGTTACTGTTGCCTTTCCAGGCTCAGCCATTGTAGCCACTACTGGTCAGCGGCGAGCAGACGTCTCTGGGACTAAGTCCTGCTTTTCCCCTTCTGAGCATGCCCAGGGTAAGACCTCTCATTGGAGGTCGAGGGTCACATGCTCAGATACTGTAGCAGCTCCCATTGGTCCTCTAGGAAGGTCCTGAAGTTGCTGCAGCTATAAAAGGTTTGCATGGTCGCACGGCCATGCGCTAGTATCAACTAAGTTGTGTGTTCAGTGCCAGTGTGGTCTTATGTATGTGGTTTCAGGGTTCGGCTGAAATAAGCCCCTAGAATACCTGCACCTCTGGTGAGGAGTTTTGTGTGAGTGATTCAGGGCCCAGCTGAAATAAGCCCCTAGAATACCGGCACCTCCGGTGAGGAGTTTTGCATGTGCTATTCTGACTGCATGACCACTGTTCGCTCTATTTGGTAGCTGTGTTCCTCAGTGAGGTTAACAGGGTACAGCGTTCTCTTGTCTTAAGTGTCTCTGTGAAGTAACAGAGTTCACTTATACCGCTATATAGTACCGTCACTTACTAGCAGCTGGTTTTACTCCTGCACGGTGGACCCCGGGTTGCGAACGCATCTATTACTTTATAAATAAATATTTGATGCATTCCGCCAAACCCTAACACCCATATTAATTAAACCTGACCCCGGATGAAGGACATACCAGGAAAGGAAGTTACTCAGGAAGGAACCATTACACTAGGATAAGGGACAATAATACTGGAAGGGGCCCAGAGTGGAGGACATTATTCTAGAAAGGGGCCAGGATGGGGGGCATTGTTACATAAGAGGGTGAAGATCTATGTCTTCACAGTGTCTAGAACGCTACAAGGGCCCATATATCTGCATGTATACATGCAGGGGGACTCAGGTTAAAATTTTGCACCAGGGCTGATCGCCACTGCAGATAGTGTGTTACAACAAATCAGTGAAAAAGATTAGCATGTGAAGAATAGAGAAAAATAAAAAAAAATTGACAGGGAGAGACAGGAGAGATTAAGGGTACTGTCACACAGTGCAATTACGATCGCTACGACGGTACGATTCGTGACGTTCTAGCGATATCGTTACGATATCGCAGTGTCTGACACGCAGCAGCGATCAGGGACCCTGCTGAGAATCGTACGTCGTAGCAGATCGTTTGAAACTTTCTTTTGTCGCTGGATCTCCCTCTGTCATCGCTGGATCGTTGTGTGTGACAGCGATCCAGCGATGCGTTCGCTGGTAACCAGGGTAAACATCGGGTTACTAAGCGCAGGGCCGCGCTTAGTAACCTGATGTTTACCGTGGTTACCAGCGTAAAAGTAAAAAAAAAAAAACCATACATACTCACCATGTGATGTCCGTCAGGTCCCTTGCAGTCTGCTTCCCGCTCTGACTGTGAGCGCCGGCCGGAAAGTGAGAGCAGACCACAGCGGTGATCACCGCTGCGCTCTGCTCTCACTGTACGGCTGCACTCAGTCAGAGCAGGAAGCAGACTGCAAGGGACCTGACGGACATCACATGGTGAGTATGTACGGTTTGTTTTTTTTACTTTTACGCTGGTAACCACGGTAAACATCGGGTTACTAAGCGCGGCCCTGCGCTTAGTAACCCGATGTTTACCCTGGTTACCAGCGAACCTCGGCATCGCTCCAGCGCCGTGATTGCAAAGTGTGACCGCAGTCTACGACGCTGGAGCGATACTCATACGACGCTGCGACGTCACGGATCGTGCCGTCGTAGCGACGAAAATTGCACGGTGTGACAGTACCCTAAGGCTGCTACTTACTTAATCAGTGTGGTTGTAGTGGTGCTAATTCAATTACACAATTTAAAAGCCTCTTCTGAGAAAAAGAGGACTTTACTCTATAGCGCCACCTATTGGAAGTAGCGATCCTACAAGTCACAATCAACCCTTTAACGAGTCGTGCAATATGACTTAGGATAAAAGCCAAATCAGTATCTCAATTCGCAGACACGGTGTTTCGGGCTATTGGCCCTCGTCAGTGCGAAGCATGATAACTGATTTGGCTAGGTGAGAGGCTCTGGAGTGGGGTCTAAGGGGTAATGTTTCTCCTTATGGAGAGTGACATACCATCTCTGGCTTGTCTAGGTAAGGAGGCTTATTCGCCGTGCAATGCTCCTCTGGGAATTTAAATATGCAAATTGCCTCTTCTGAGAAAAAGAGGACTTTACTCTATAGCGCCACCTATTGGAAGTAGCGATCCTACAAGTCACAATCAACCCTTTAACGAGTCGTGCAATATGACTTAGGATAAAAGCCAAATCAGTATCTCAATTCGCAGACACGGTGTTTCGGGCTATTGGCCCTCGTCAGTGCGAAGCATGAGAACTGATTTGGCTAGGTGAGAGGCTCTGGAGTGGGGTCTAAGGGGAAACATTTCTCCTTATGGAGAGTGACATATAATCTCTGGCTTGTCAAGGTAAGGAGGCTTATTCGCCGTGCAATGCTCCTCTGGGAA
Organism: Ranitomeya variabilis; assembly: GCF_051348905.1. NCBI lineage: Eukaryota > Metazoa > Chordata > Amphibia > Anura > Dendrobatidae > Ranitomeya > Ranitomeya variabilis. The sequence goes on from NC_135236.1 coordinate 536,456,640, forward strand.
TTTAAATATACAAATTGCCTCTTCTGAGAAAAAGAGGACTTTACTCTATAGCGCCACCTGTTGGAAGTAGCGACCCTACAAGTCACAATCAACCCTTTAACGAGTCGTGCAATATGACTTAGCACTGACGAGGGCCAATAGCCCGAAACACCGTGTCTGCGAATTGAGATACTGATTTGGCTTTTATCCTAAGTCATATTGCACGACTCGTTAAAGGGTTGATTGTGACTTGTAGGATCGCTACTTCCAATAGGTGGCGCTATAGAGTAAAGTCCTCTTTTTCTCAGAAGAGGCAATTTGCATATTTAAATTCCCAGAGGAGCATTGCACGGCGAATAAGCCTCCTTACCTTGACAAGCCAGAGATGGTATGTCACTCTCCATAAGGAGAAACGTTACCCCTTAGACCACAATTTAAAAGAGCACTCCCATGAATATATTTTTTTCATGAAATGTTCGTGTATGATGTGTAGTATGAGTATATTAACTCACCTTCTTCCACTTTCTCCGGGATCCAGCACTGTTCTGCTCCTCTTCTCAGTGATGTCACCGCAATTCAGACAAGCCGGATCACTTTATGCTCTTTGTGTGAGCCTAAAGTCACTTTGACAATGTAAGCTTATGGAGCATAATTCTCACGCTTTGTAGGCTTACATTGTAAAAGACACTTCTGGATCACGTAGAGCGCAGTGTGACCCGAAGAGTTTGCAGAGACACTGAGAAGAGGAGACGAACGGTGCTGGACATCAGAGAATGACGAGGTTGATGAGTATAGAAATATATTCACACTACAATACAGACATATACTGTATACACACATTTAATTAACAAAAATATTAATGGGAGTACTACTATAAATTTATGCAGAAGTAAGCCACAAATATTGTTGGAAGAAAAAAACACATTTTGATTGCTCGCAGAGAACAAGTTGAAAGGTCCTCTCTGCTGTCTCAGCATGGATACAATCCATTGACTTTACCTGCAAACATGGTAGAAAGAATGCTCCTATAGTTAACTACTACTAATATTTTATTACAAAGTATTTTTATATTTCTGGGTTAATTGAAGGTAGATTTAGTGCTTGTATAGTATTATGCATTCATGGTTAACATTTTATATCCCTTAACCATACTTAAGTACTTATCTCTTCTTTCCTAATCTCGGGTCATCTGCTAAGAGTAACCAAATATATTCATAAAAACTACTGAGGAAGTAAAATATATAGCATACTATCCAGTTTTCTGAAAAGCGAGTTAATGAATTCTGGGTTCTCACATCAACATATACAAGATGTTTGGAGAGGTTCATCCATCAATGTCACTGTTTAATCAAATACATAACTTGCTAGCATTAATACATTATCATATCTCTGCAGAAGAGGAAGCGTCTAATTACAGTGCCTATGATTCCTCAAAGTGGAGGCAAAAGTTTTTTTTTACAGCAATATAGGTAGCCGCAAACAAAGGATGAAAATACAATGGAGAAATGCAGAGATTTTTAGAGGAATATGTAAATGTCTAACAAGTACCCAAATTACTTTTCATCTTATTGTGTCATTAATTTATACTGTCTTGTTACAACTCTGTGTTTAAAATAGGCTTTTAGTTTAATATGTAAATGCATTCCAATATTCAAAGTAATGGAGATTAGTAATTTATATGGTATCTTGGCTACATAAAACCAGGTAAATTATATCTTCTAATGCTAATTTTCTTAAATACATTTTTGAAGTTCTTAATTCATGGTTTCTAAACAGGCTTATTCCCTTACTTCTACACTATAGGCATACTAACTAGTGATGATTGAGTGTACTCGTTGCTCGGGTTTTCCCGAGCACGCTTGGGTGACCTTCGAGTATTTATGACTGCTCTGAGATTTAGTTTTCATCGCCGCCGTTGAATGATTTACAGCTACCAGCCTGCTTGATTACATGGGGGGATTCCCTAGCAACCAGGCAACCCCCACATGTACTCAGCCTGGCTAATAGCTGTAAATCATTCAGCTGCCCCGATGAAAACTAAATCTCCGAGCAGTCATAAATACTCGGAGGTCACCCGAGCATGCTCGGGAAAACCCGAGCAATGAGTACACTCGCTCATCACTATTTCTAACCTTACACCGAACATCGGGAACAACCTGAGGACTGTACCGAGCCCAAGAAATATTGTCATAGGTGAAAATATGCTTGAGATAGATCCATCTGATGCCTTTTAGCAAAAAGTATTTTATTATATTCTGTTTGTGTGAGTGCTTGTTTTTTTGTCTTCTGACCCAGCACACAAATCTGAATGCCCACTGGTGTGTCCTCCAATTTTGAACCCTTAAAAAGTCTTGGTGATGTTCCAATGGACTTAACAAAGTTGTAGAAACTGCTAGCTACTGTATATCCATCATTGTGTCTCAGCACATCACATGTTCCTTCCTTTTTTATTGTTTCTTTTTATTCTTGATTGGTTGTAATGATATACTGTAGATGCATTTTCAGGCTTTTATTTCATAAACATCTGCACAATAGGACACATTTTATCACATACCATAAATTTTTATGTGGCCTATCATCCTGCTCTTCTTATAACATTATTATTCCTTTTTTTCTACCTTACTCTTCATTTATTACAGTCCTGCACACTGTTAAAACCTCTTTTTACTAAGATCAATTTTTTCCCCATCACGGCCTATAAAGTTTTAATCAACTGATCCTGGAAATGGAGAAACAGTTATCATTAATTATGATAGTTGGTTATTGTTCAGTACATTTCATAGAACTGTTCCAGTTAAAATCACCACCACTCATTTTCATCTGACTTAATGAATTAGTTGTGAATACCAACATTTTTTATAACTATGCATATTTGGTCTAAATGCGGCTTTTGTAATTATGACACTAACAATTGTGCATTAGACATATTATTGTCTTATATATTTTTGCATTTGTCTAGGAGCGCTTACTTTTCTAGGTAAATGTCAGGGAGGGACTTGGTGAGCGAGAGCTAATAACCCGGGCTCCTGCAATTTCCCTAAGACTAGGGAAATCCTGACTGACCCTCTACCTGAAGTTTACACTGATGGTGTGCATGTTCAGGCCTTGAACCTCACCCTAACTCCTGAGCTCAGCCCTAGGCTGAAACCTCCACCCACCACCCAGTGAAGAGGTAATACTTAAATACCCACAGTTAGCACAGACAAGGATAAAGGAAAATATACACCACGCCGCAGACACTCAGGAATACACTATAAATGTGCAGGAAAAAATAAACACAAATATAGGAAGGAGTAAATAAGACGAAGGAATATACACCACCAGCAACGAATCTCCAACCACCAGCTCTCCACTCCAGACCGAGATAACAACGCAAGACAGAAGCTATAATCGGCGACGCCCAATGATCAGGAGAACTATTTAAAGGCCATGGAAATGGCCCAGTTTCCAATCCGAGGATCAGGTAAATTAACTCCGGAACAGCTAGACAAAATCTAGCAGACGCCAATGAGTAAATAGTGGTCAAAAGCGGAATTACCGCTGTCTGTCGGACAACCTGGTCTGAACAGCGTCCGACATGACAGTACCCCGCCTTCTACGAGGGACCCCAGGGCCCTCACGGCTTATAGGACCCGGCTTGTCCGGATGACGGCGGTGAAACAACCTGACCAGCCGGTCAGCATGAACGTCCGAGGCTGGTACCCAGAACCTCTCCACAGGCCCATAACCACGCCAGTGAACCAAGTACTGTAAAGTGCGACACACTACACGAGAGTCAACCACCTTGGAGACTTCAAACTCCAAATTACCATCCACCAAGACTGGAGATGACATAGGCGCCGCGTCCACAGAACCCACCACCATCTTTAGAAGAGACCTGTGGAACACGTTGTGTATCTTATACACCGTAGGGAGCTCCAATCGGTACGCAACTGGGTAAATGACGGCGGTCACCCTAAATGGACCAATAAACCGTAGACCCAATTTAAGGGATGGTATTTTGAGTCTTATAACCACACCCAGTCATCCACACTCAGGTCCGGACCTGGCACACGCCTACTGTCAGCCACACATTTGTACCTAGCACCCACACTCAACAGGCGCTGTTTAACTCTCCTCCAGACTGATGACAATTGCGTTCCTAACTGGTCCTCCTCCGGAACGCCGGAAGAGCCCCTCTGACTCAAGGTACAAAATTGAGGATGTAGCCCGTAAACACAAAAAAACGGAGACTCCCCAGACGACTGCTGGCGGTGATTATTGATGGCAAACTCAGCCAAAGGAAGAAAGGTTGACCACTCCTCCTGGTTATCAGAGACAAAGCAGCGTAAGTACTGTTCCAAATTTTGGTTCATACGCTCAGTCTGACCATTTGACTGAGGATGAAATGCCGAAGAATGAGATAACTTGATTCCCAGCCGTGAGCAAAACGCTCTCCAAAATTTTGCCACAAACTGAGACCCCCTATCAGACATTATGTCAGACGGAACCCCATGAAGTCTGACCACCTCCTGCGCAAATACCTGAGCCAGAGTCTTAGCGTTAGGCAACGCAGGCAAAGACACAAAGTGCGACATTTTAGAAAAATGATCAACAATCACCAAGATGACCGTGTTTCCAGCTGATGAGGGCAAATCAGTGATGAAATCCATGGAGATTTCCGTCCATGGCTTATTAGGTACCTCAAGAGGAAGTAGTGTGCCAACAGGATGGGACCGGGGCGTCTTAGCCCTAGCGCACGTGGTACAAGCTGACACGTATGAGACCACCTCCTGTCGGATCTTGGGCCACCAAAACCGGCGTGACACCAACTCCAAGGTACCTCTAACCCCTGGGTGACCAGCCAGGACGGCATCATGATGCTCCGCCAAAACCTTTAGGCGGAGATGAAGCTGAACAAAAGATTTGTTGATGGGAAGCTCAGATGGTACCTCCTCCTGAGCCTCGGCAATCTCAGCCTCAACCTCGGTAGTGAGAGCCGAAACCACAACACCCTTTTGGAGGATGGGTACTGGATCCTCCCGAGGTTCTCCCCCTGGAAAACACCTGGACAGAGCATCCGCCTTAGTGTTTTTAGACCCCGGTCTGTAAGTGACCACAAATTTGAACCGCGTGAAAAACAATGCCCAGCGAGCCTGCCTGGGGGACAGACGCTTGGCTGACTCCAAATACAGCAGATTCTTATGATCATAATAATAACAGTTACCTGATGGACCGACCCCTCCAAGAAGTGTCGCCATTCCTCAAAGGTCAACTTAATTGCCAACAACTCCCTGTTGCCGATATCGTAGTTACGTTCGGCGGACGACAGTTTCTTGGAGAAATAGGCGCACGGACGTAAATCACTCAAAGATGAGCCTTGAGATAGTACCGCCCCCACACCAACCTCAGACGCATCGACTTCCACAACAAATGGTTTAGATACGTCTGGCTGCACAAGAATGGGGGCTGAAACAAAACTGTTCATAAGAAATTCAAATGCGCGCACAGCAGCCTCAGGTCAAACAGAGAAATTGGTACCCTTTTTAGTCATGTCAGTTAGCGGTTTAGCAATGATGGAAAAATCCTTGAGAAATTTCCTATAGTAGTTAGAAAACCCAAGGAACAGCTGAAGTGCTTTCAGGTTATTAGGACGTTCCCAATGCAGCACCGCCTTCACCTTAGCGGTGTCCATTTTAAAACCAGAAGCAGACACAATGTAACCCAAGAAAGGCAACTCTTGAACAGAAAATACACATTTCTCAAGTTTAGCATACAGCTTATTCTCTCTGAGAAGCTGTAACACCTGCCTGACATGATCTAAATGAGCCTCACGGTCGCAAGAATATATGAGAATGTCATCTAGGTACACGATAACGAATTTCCCCAAAACATGCGAGAACACATCATTGATGAAATGTTGGAACACTGCAGGTGCGTTAGTCAACCCAAATGGCATCACCAAATTTTCAAAATGACCCTCAGGGGTATTAAAAGCCGTCTTCCACTCATCACCTTGACGGACTCTTATGAGGTTGTACGCCCCCCTGAGATCAAGCTTGGTGAACCACTTAGCACCTGCCACCTGGTTGAACAAATCTGGTATCAGAGGCATAGGGTATGGATCACGAACCATAATCTGGTTCAACTCCCTGAAATCCAAACACGGGCATAATCCGCCATCTTTCTTCTTCACAAAGAAGAACCCTGCTGCCACCGGCGAGGATGACGGCCTGATGTGCCCTTTGCTCAAGCTTTCCGCAATGTAATCTTTTAACGCTTGTCTCTCCGGACCGGAGATGTTAAACATCCTTGCTTTAGGTAATTTGGCCCCTGGATTAAACCTGATAGAACAGTCATAAGGACGATGTGGCGGCAACTCTGAACAACCCTTCTCAGAGAACACATCCACAAAATCCTGAAGTGACTCCGGAACCCTTGAAGTCACCACAGCCACACATGTGGCCAGGCAATTCTCCTGGCAGAACTCACTCCACTGAATTATGTCCTGAGTTTTCCAGTCAATTACCGGGTTGTGCATAGACAACCAAAGAAAACCCAAAACCACCTGAGCAGGAAGATTCCTGAGCACCTTACATGTAACCCGCTCAGAATGTAGAACTCCAATGTGTAGTTTCACCGCAGCCACAAATTCAGTAATCTCCCCCTGAGAGAGAGGAGCAGCATTGATGGTGACCACGCGGATAGGATGAGACAGTTTTTCAATCCTAAAACCTGCTGTGCGCGCAAACCCCTCATCAATGAGATTTGTGGCTGAACCACTATCCACAAAAACAGTAATTGTCAGCTCACTGCCAGCAACAAAAACCTTATCAGGGAGCATGCACTGAGAAACCACCATGGAGGATATACATAAGCTCAGACTGGTCTCCTCCACACCCTCTGAGCTCAGAAGTTTTCCGCCGTTGTGTTTTTCTTAGGCAGCAGAGGACAGATGTTAATAAAATGACCAGTTTTACCACAGTAAAAGCAGGCTCCCTGCTTCCTGAGCTCAGTGGCTCGATGCTTGACATGTGACACCTCTGCGATTTGCATAGGCTCCGTGGGCTCACCTGCAGCAACTTCACATGAACCTAAACCCTCTCCCATAGGCGGTGTCTCATGCTCCCCCTGACGCAAACGGCGATCAATGCGGACAACCAGACTCATAGCGGAATCCAGAGAAGTAGGAGTCTCGTACATCAGAAGGGCTTTTTTAACCCTTCCAGAAATCCCATGTATAAACTGACTCCGCAATGCTGGATCATTCCATTGGGTATCGATCACCCAGCGGCGGAATTCAGAACAGTAATCCTCTGCTACTCGCTCCCCCTGGTGAATAGAGCGTATCTTAGATTCTGCCAGAGCCATTCTGTCAGGCTCATCGTAGATTTTCCCAAGAGAAGAAAAAAAACTCTCCATAGAGACAAATGCTGCAGAATCAGATGGCAAAGAAAACGCCCACGCTTGGGGATCCCCACTTAACAATGACAACACCAGGCCCACACGCTGAGCCTCATTACCCGAAGATATCGGGCGCATACGGAAATTTAGTTTGCAAGCTTCACGAAAAGAAACAAATTTACTGCGTTCCCCAGCAAATTTTTCAGGCAACGGAAATTTAGGCTCAGTAACTCTTCCTGTCGCTCCAGCTTGCACATTGGACACTGCTAGTCCCTGTTGCTGCACTGCCCCCCTCAACTCAGTGACCTGTAGGGACAGCGCCTCCAACTGGCGGGTTATGGAAGTCATGGGATCCATGACAAAAAAAAAAAAAGAAACCCCTCTTTTTTGTTGTTGTTGTTGTTGTTGGGCCGATTATAATGTCAGGGAGGGACTTGGTGAGCGAGAGCTAATAACCCGGGCTCCTGCAATTTCCCTAAGACTAGGGAAATCCTGACTGACCCTCTACCTGAAGTTTACACTGATGGTGTGCATGTTCAGGCCTCGAACCTCACCCTAACTCCTGAGCTCAGCCCTAGGCTGAAACCTCCACCCACCACCCAGTGAAGAGGTAATACTTAAATACACACAGTTAGCACAGACAAGGATAAAGGAAAATATACACCACGCTGCAGACACTCAGGAATACACTATAAATGTGCAGGGCAAAATAAACACAAATATAGGAAGGAGTAAATAAGACGAAGGAATATACACCACCAGCAACGAATCTTCAACCACCAGCTCTCCACTCCAGACCGAGATAACAACGCAAGACAGAAGCTATAATCGGCGACGCCCAATGATCAGGAGAACTATTTAAAGGCCATGGAAATGGCCCAGCTTCCAATCCGAGGATCAGGTAAATTAACCCCGGAACAGCTAGACAAAATCTAGCAGACGCCAATGAGTAAATAGTGGTCAAAAGCGGAATTACCGCTGTCTGTCAGACCACCTGGTCTGAACAGCGTCCGACATGACAGTAAATTCCTTTAGAATGACCTTCTTCATCAATTTTTACTTATTTATGTAATTCCTTTCTGCATTTGATATAATTTCTGTTGTTTGATCCCTACTGATGCCTTTTATCCTTGCTTTTTTTATATTGGCCTGAGGAAAGGTTTAAAAAAGTACTAATTCACTGCACTACTGGTTCTTAATTCATTATCACTAGTGGTGACCCAACCCGTGGATGTTTGCCAGGTTTGCGGAATATTCACTAAAAAGTTTGATTCAAGTCAGAATTTGATCTCAAGCTTGACCTTGAACCAGAACCCAATAGAAAACAATGGGGATCCGAACTTTGGTACTTTAAAATTACTGTAAAATGGTCATAGTAAGGGCTAGGGAACTACAAAAGGAAGCTAAATGGAGGTAAGAGCAGGACAATTGCCCTTCAAACAAATGAGGATAGGCAATGACTTAAAGAAGTTCTGACACCATAGCAATCATGGTTAAATAGGAAGTAAATGAATAGCATAAAAAATTTAACAGTGCACTCACAGAGACTGGGGTTTGCTACTGCCTCAGTATCAAGCATCTGGTTCTGTGAGAGAGCTATTAAAGTGAAGGAAATTGTGGACATGTTGCTATGGGTGGAAGAGTCAAGGGAAGAACTATTTTTGTGTATTTTCTTGATTTATTCATTTTTTACATTTATTTTATGCAACTCACTTAAAAAATATATTTAAACAACTAAACAAAATTTACACAACTAAAACTGGCTATCTAAAACTGTGAGGTATAGGTTCAAGTCGAGGAAGAAGTGAATGTTGGGGTATGGGTAGAAAAGGCAAAAGAGGAGCAATCTAACACTGTCTCATTTTTTTTAAGGAAATGACTTCAAAGCATATAGAATGAGCCCAAAATAAACTAACAGGCTACAATCAGTAGGCAGAGGTCCAAATGGAGGTGGAGATGGAGGAAGTGGACTTGGCGATACAGGTGGAAGAAGTGGAGGAGGAGGTAGTTGAAAACTGGCTGTTACAGTCTAGTTATCCAAAGGTGTGGAAATGTCCTGTGGGATCCATACCAGGTTCATTGTAAGGAGTGTTAGCTTGCCAACATTGGCTGTGAACAGGCCGATACGCCTGTCTGTGATTACACCCCCTGCCATGCTAAACACACGTTCCAACAGTACACTTGACGCAGGGTGGGCCAGCACCTCCAAGGCATGAAGGCCAAGCTCAAGACATGTGTATAATTCGGAAATCCGCTAACACAGAGAAATTGAGAAAAACATACCATAAGGAAAAAGCCATATCAAAACTTGTCAGATGACAAATGTCACTAGCAGGATGCAGCAGGCCTCCACTAATAAAGGCAGGGGCAGCACAGGTGTAAACTACTTGTAGAAACAGCCACCCACACACCTACCAGATTATAGAGGGGTTGGCTGCCTAGTAGAAAAAATGCACACCAATAACGCTTGCATAGAACACTAGTCACACAGGTATGTGTGGTGCAAAGTGTCCGGCTTACAGCTTATTGATGACGCCCATAGTATTTTCAGGTGGGCTGCCCAGCACTATATACATGCACCCCACAGCAACAGATGCCCTAGTACACCAAGCCAACAATTGATGGGGACAGGGAAGTCTTGCCTGTTGGCAGTTTGGCACACATGGCTGTTTTTATGTTGCACTGCTTTTCCCTTGTATTGTAAGCATTTTGGCCAACACTAATTACTGGTTAGTCTCCATTTTAGACCCACAAGGAGAACTTTACAGGAAGAGGTCTAATAAAATGTTGCAGTACCAGGAAGCCCTAGATGAATTATTTAAAAAATTCCCATCTGACAACTTTGGTGGCAGAGGTCACAGTTTCTTGGACAACCAAGGAGTGGAGATGAGGAAAACACACACCTGATACAGCAGAGGCAGAGGAACACTCTCAAAGGACTCCGACCCTCCCAGCATCCAGACCCTGATACATGGGGTACTCTAACAAGGAGGGAAAAGTTTTGGAATATGCTGAAGGAGTAAACTAGCCGACTATACCAGAGGCCTCCGTGATTCCTCTGTGCCTTACAACTATTGGGTATTCAAGCTAGACACATGGAATGAACTGTCACTCTACGCCTTGAAAGTCCTGACCTACCCTGCCACTAGCGTTTTGTCACAGAAGGTGTTTAGTACCGCGGAGGTATTATAACCGAGAGGGGCATCCACCTGTTTAATGAAAGTGCTGATAAGGCTGATTCTTATCAAAATGAACAAGGGCTGGATTGGTCCAGACTTCTCAACACCGCCGCATGACAGCAGTGGAACATAAACTCAAATCCAGTGTTTTGTTTTTTATTTTTCCCATTCATCCCTTCCCACCCAAACATGGGTAAAAGCTTCAGGATTTCATCTTTTTTGTGTCGTACTCCTTCTTCTCCAACTCCACCACCATAGCAACAGGGTGATCATGTCACCTTGCTATACATTTTTTAAGGGTTTTTATGATGCCTGCATTAAGAATTTTGAGAGGCCTACCTCTAACATTCTTTGATATATATGCATACCCCTCAAGGGTAAATGTTTTTCAGCCCATGCAATTTGTGCATGTGCATTACCTGCCTAGGATACCCATTCCTTAATAATGGGAAAAAATATTTTCTGAGGTGCTCCACTACGTCTCTTCAAAGGAATATTGTAGTGCCTCCTTCTAATTTTTGGCATCCCTTGCACTTAGTGCATACGCTATACCAGTATAGGAGATCCACTCTTTAGTATTGGGAAAAAAATGTTTTTCTGAGGCTCCACATTCTAGTTGAGGGAACATTTTTGAAGTTGAAAAGAGCCAGTGGGTTCTATTAGTATATGATTCAGAGTCTTGTTGTGGGTGATCAGGTGGTCATCACATAGGGAGATCTCACACTGCATACAGGATTTCACAGCCAAGACACGAGACTTTATACAGTAAGTACAGTAAGATCTCTCCTCCATATCAGGCTCAGTAGACGTGAAACGCTAAACTATATTCCCCAGCAGGGTTAAATAACAGTCCTTGATGCTACTACATTAAACTAATAGCTTTTTTCAGGGCTAATTCCAATAAATTATGTTCTGTTATAGTAGTACTGCTCTTATCTGCAATTTGTCTACGGTGAGGTATGGCAGTAGGGATAAGGTATGACAGGCATAAAGTCAGGGATTATTTCCTTATAAATTCCAAGCCTTGCTGCTAATTTTTACCATACAATACTTTACAGATTCATGTTTTTACGATGAACTGTACTCAGAAATTCATCAAAGCTGGCAGTGTTACTTGCGTTCCTCCAGAGTTTGCTGCTGCCACGTACAATAAAATATCTTTTCAAGGAAAGTTCACATCCCTTCTATTATACAATAATATCATTCTTATCTGCAATTTGTCTATGGTGAGGAGTGGCAGTAGGTATTGCATATGACAGGCATCTTGTCAGGGATTATTACCTTATAAATTGTAAGCCTTGCTGCTGCTTTTTTTCTATGCACTTATTGACCGATTTCTGTTTTTTAAAGTGATCTGTACTCAGAAATTCATCAAAACTGGCAGTGTTGCCTGTGTTCCTTCACATTTTGTTGCTGCCACGTACAAAAAAATAATATTTAGGGTCTGTACAAGTCCCTTCTATATTCTACAATAGTACTGCTCTCATCTGCAATTCATCTATGGTGAGATGTGGCAGGAGGTATGGAGTATGATAGGCATCTAGTCAGGGGTTATTGATTTATAAATTCTAGGCCTTGCTGCTGCTTTTCCATGCACTCCTTGACCAACTCAAGGTGATCTGTACTCAGAAATTCTTCAAAGCTAGCAGTGTTGTTTGCGTTCCTCCAGAGTCTGTTGCTGCCACATACAATAAAATATATTTTCAGGACCAGTTCAAATAGAAGCGGTAGAAGCAATCTCTGTTGCTTCACAGAGTCGCTATAAAGAAAGGACTGTGTCCTGTTAAACTCCACAGGAATACACCATAATTGCTGAGCAGATAGCAGCTTGTGGTCACAAAGTGAAGGAGGCAAACATACAATCTCCTCACAGGAGGAGCCGGTATTCTAGGTGGCTTATTTCAGCCGGGGCCCTGAAACCATACACACAATCTCCTCACCGGAGGTGCCGGTATTCTAAGTGGCTTATTTCAGCCGGGTCCCTGAATCCACACAAGCATGACCACATTGGCGCAAAACTCATAACATGCATTGATACTAGCGCATGGCCGTGCGGCCATGCGAACCTTACATAGCTGCAGCAAGTACAAGACCTTCCTAGAAGGACCAATGAGAGGCTGCCACAGAGCCTGAGCACCTTCAGGACCTTCCTAGAGAACCAATGGGCTTTGCTGCAGTATCCAAGCATGTGACCCTCGATCTCCAATGAGAGATCTTACCCTGGGCATGCTCAAAAGGAGAAAAGCAGGACTTAGTCCCAAAAGCGTCTGCTCGCTGCTGCCCAGCACTGGCTTCAATAGCAGAAGCTGGAAAAGCAGCAATAACCCTTTGCACAGTCAGACTGAGCGAGATGCTGGGACCGACATCTCCGCTGAGCAGGCTCCACTGCGGCAGGAGAAGAATGGGAGACCGCAGCGGAGATGGCCCGAGATTCCCCCTGTGCAGAGGCGGGAACTCGACCCCTAACATTACATATCCCATGCTGATACAGCAAGTACTGAGGTTTGTTCTCAGCATTACAATTTTGGTGGCCATATGGTATATTGTGAAGACGCTGTCTCTCAAAGCTCTAGGTTCATGGTATAAAGTCTCAACACAGGGCATACTGGTTAGGCAAAGGCTGGAGGTTGAGGTACCTTATAAATTTGTGACGTATTTATCAATTGGTGTGGTTGCCACTTAAACGGTTCTTTGGGTTTACCTGTAGGGCTTATGAGTGTCCTGACAAGAGCAGAACTGCGAGGCTAATGTTAAAGACAAATTGGTCTGAAGTATCCAGCAGTGTTCCAGACACACACAGACATTGTGGATATCCATGCTGATCATGGATATCGGACATTAAAGGGGTTGTCCACTACTTTCAATTAACCCCCCAATGTATCCCCCCGGGGCCCTTGATGAATTGTGTAATTACCTTCCGTTGCCGTTTTCGCCTGTGAGCGGCGCTATTCTGGCGGCTGAGTCCGGGTCGCATGACCCCCAGGCTGCAGCTGCCGCTTATTTCCACCGACGTCACGTCAATTTCCAGACTCTGGAAATTGATGTGACGTCAGTAGCAGGCGTGAGCCAGCCGCACAGTCAGCAGTCACTCATCAAGAGTGACTGGGCTGTGGGTGGGGCTGCTGACTGCAGGCCTGTGCTGGGGGCGGGCGGGGCTAGGCAGGGATGTGCGGGCGGGGCTAGGCAAGGATTTTATGTGCGGGCGCTGGTGCTCTGCGGTCCAGCGCCGGCGCTGTGCGGTCTGGCGCTGTGCAGTCCGGCCGCTCTGCGGTCCGGCGCTGGCGCTGTGCGGTTCGGCACTCTGCGTTCCGGCGCCAGCGCTATGCGGTATGTGCTGGGGGGGTGGTCTTTGGGGTGTGTGTGTGTGTGGGTCTCTGTGTGCAGACATCGTCCGATGGGACTACAAGTCCCATCGGGCTCTGCCTGCTACAGTGACAGTGAGTGACACATTAGCCAATGATGGGACAGTAGTACTCCCATCATCCGGCTAATGTGTTGAATGTAAAAAAAAAAAAATAAATAAATACACATATACAGTACTTACACATATACATACATACAACACACACCATGTGACAACATGCACCATGCAATATGCGAAAACATGCAACATACGACATGCACAATGCGATGACATTCAACATGCACCATGCGACATGTACCATGCAATGACATGCACCATGCGACGACATGCACCATGCGACGGCAAGCACCATGCAAGGACATGCACCATGCGATGACATGCACCATGTACCATGCAACAACATGCACCATGTGACGGCATGCACCATGTGATGACATGCATCATGCGACGGCATGCACCATGCGATGACATGCACCATGCACCATGCGACGACATGCACCATGCGATGACATGCATCATGTGACGGCATGCACCATGCGATGGCATGCACCATGCGACGACATGCGACATGCGACGACATGCGACATGCATTATGCAGGAGACATGCACCATGAGACAACATGCACCATGCGATGACATGCGACATGCACCATGCGACGACATGCGCCATGCGTCGACATGCACCATGCGACGACATGCACCATGCGACGACATGCGACATGCACCATGCGACGACATGCGCCATGCGACGAAATGCACCATGCGACGACATGCACAATGCGACGGCATGCACCATGCGACAACATGCACCATGCGATGACATGCACCATGTACCATGCGACAACATGCACCATGCGACGACATGCGACATGCACCATGCGACGACATGCGCCATGCGACGACATGCACCATGCGACGACATGCACCATGCGACGACATGCGACATGCACCATGCGATGACATGCAACATGTGACATGCGACATGAAACATGCCACATACAGTACGTACATACATACAACATACAACAGACATACAGTACATGTAACATACAGTACATACTCACCATCACTTGTCACTTTGTTCCCCGAAGCCATTGCCATCTATAAAAAATATTAAAATAATAAACAACCAATATACTCCCTGATCCGCAGAAATCCAATTAAAATGAGTGTCCCTCGACGATCTCCCGTGGAGAGCAGGAGCATCTGCTGATGCGACTGCTCTCCAGGGGCTCCAGGAACACACTGAGGGGAGGAAGGTATCCTTCCACAACGTATTCCCCACAATGTATTCCTACGCCCCTGTGAGAAAATAGTCCCTAGTCTCACTTTATGCCATTGCTGTTGAGAAATTTTCACAGGCAGCAATTGCCATAAAGTGAGATTTGTCCTAAGGTAACCTCAGTGATGCACTGCAGGAGCCATTGTCTCCTGTCAGTGTGTCACTGAGGGTCCTATAGAGCAGTGACATCACCCAATGTCACTGTTCTATAGGGGAGATCGTCATGGGACACTCGTTATTAATTGGACTACGGCGGACAGGTAGTATACGGTTTATTATTTTACGTTTTTTGCAGGCTCTGAAATATGGTAAGTATGGTTAAATGAAGAATATTAAAATACTTTTTTCCTAATGTGTGTGTGTTTTATTAACCCTTTATTAATATTGGATTAGTAATGGATAGGCGTCTTATTGACGCCTCTCTGTTATTAACCCGGCTTAATTTCACCTTACAATAGCAAGCTGACATTAACCCCTTATTACCCCATATCCCACCGCTACACGGGAGTGGGAAGATAGGGGCTAAGTGCCGGAATTGGCGCATCTTACAGATGCGCCATTTCCGGGTCGGCAGCTGACTGATATTTGTAGCCGGGGGGGGACCAATATCCATGGCCCCTCTCTAGGCTATGAATATCAGCCGGCAGCTGTCTGCGTAGCCTTTCTGGCTGTAAAATATAGGGGGACCCCACGTCATTTTTTTGTGGGGGGTCCCCCTATTTTAATAGCCAGTAAAGGCTTCGCAGACAGCTGCGGACTGATATTCATAGCCTAGAGAGGGGCCATGGATATTGGTTCCCCCCCGGCTACAAATATCAGTCAGCTGCCGCCCCGGAAATGGCGCATCTGTAAGATGCGCCAATTCCGGCACTTCTCGGTGAGCCCACTTCAAAGCCGCAACATGTCAGCTGTTTTCAATACAAAAATAAAAAATGTACTTGATCGCTAAACGGCATAGCGAGAAAAAAAATCAAAAGCCAAAATTATGTTTTTTTGGTCACCGCGACATTGCATTAAAATGCAATAATGGGCGATCAAAAGAACGTATCTGCACAAAAGTGGTATCATTAAAAACGTCAGCTCGGCGCACAAAAAATTAGCCCTCACCCGACACGATATTTCAGAAAATATAGACGCCACAGGTATCAGAAAATGGCGCAATTGTTTTATTTCTTTTTAGCAAAGTTATGAAATTTTTTTTACCACTTAGATAAAAAATAACCCAGACATGTTTGGTGTTTATGAACTCGTAATGACCTGGAGAACTATAATGGCAGGTCAGTTTTATGCTGTATGCACACATTGCAAATGCCAGAAGGGCCGGTGCCAGTCGTGGGCCGCTCGATCCTCCTCCCCCTGCCGCCAACGACTCACCCTCCTGCCGTCGCATTCAACTATACCGGCGTCTATGATGCCGGTACAGTTGAATGCAATGATGGAGGAGAGAGCGTCTACAGATGCTCCCTCTCCCATCATTCCCCGCTCTGCCTCTAACACTGTGGGTGCACGATGACGTCATATCATCGCGCACCTGCTGTGTCCCAGGCAGACTGCAGCCGCCGAGACAGGAGCAGGAAGCAACGCGGCCAAGAGGAAAGGTGAGGAGTGTTTTTTTTTTTTACTGGACCGTGGGGACATTCTCGGGGGGGGGAGGAGGAGGAGAGATGCGGGCTGTGCTGTATATACCACTGTGCGGGCTGTGCTGGATATACCACTGTGCGGGCTGTGCTGTATATACCACTGTGCGGGCTGTGCTGTATATACCACTGTGCGGGCTGTGCTGTATATACCACTGTGCGGGCTGTGCGGGATATACAACTGTGCGGGCTGTGCTGGATATACCACTGTGCGGGCTGTGCTGGATATACCACTGTGCGGGCTGTGCTGGATACACCACTGTGGGCTGTGCTAGATATACCACTGCGGGCTGTGCTGTATATACTACTGTGCGGGCTGTGCTGTATTTACTACTGTGCGGGCTGTGCTGTATATACCACTGTGTGGGCTGTGCTGTATATACTACTGTGTGGGCTGTGCTGTATATACTACTGCGTGGGCTGTGTTATCTACTATGCGGGCTGTGCTATATACTATGTGGGCTTTGCTATATACTATGAGGATTATATTATCTTCTATGGGGAGGCCATGTTATGTACTATGTGGCTGTGGTATATACTATTGTGGGGGTATATTATATACTATGGGGGAGGTTGGGTTATATACCATGGGGGAGGTTGTGTTATATACTATGGGGGGCTGCATTATATTTTATGGGGGATACATTATATATTATGGGGAGGTGGGCTGTATTATATTCTATGGGGTTACATTATACTCTGTGGGGTGGCTGCATTATACTGTGGGGTGGTTGCATTATACTGTGGGGTGGCTGCATTATTCTCTGTGGTTGCTGCATTATATTCTGTAGGGTGGTGGCTACATTATACTATACGTGGGCTGCATTATACTGTATCGAGGACTATGGGGAATACGTTATACTATATGAAGAACTATGGGGTGCATTATACTATGGGATGTGAATTGTACTACATGGATGACTATGGCGGTGCATTATACTATATGGAGCACTATGAGGAGTGTATTATGCTATATGGAGGACTATGAGGAGTGTATTATACTATGTAGAGGACTGAGCAATGTATTTTAATAAATTGAGGACTATAGGGAGTGTATTATACTATATGGAGGACTGTGGAGCACATTATAATATATGGAGGACTATGGGGTGTATTTTACTAAACAAGTAAAATGCTGCATATTCAGATTGTTTTTGCCGGAACAAAAATCCTTGTTCTCAGCAGCACATCGCCGCTGTAAACTGTAGATGTGCTGCTGATAACATGATACTGTATGGGGATCGGTTAGTGATCTGTTAGTGATCGTTCTGTCCCATCATTCTTTCTCAGATGGTGGAAAGAGGCCGGGAAACAAGCGTTGAACAACTTCAGTATTGTCGATCAAACTCATTTACCGTCCTGAGATCAGTGCATTTAAATACAACCGAAATGCTTTTGTGTGATGTGCAATATGTTAGCATTTTGGGCCCCATTTTAAACTTTGCCTAGGCGTAGGGCCCCACTTAGCCTAAAACCGGCCCTGCCTACAAGTGTACAAAGATATTATACAGTCACCATGTGACAAGTGGGCCTGTGTAACTTCAAATGCCAGGGCTGAATTTTAGTCCCAGTCCGGCCCTGCCGTCCACACACTTCCCTCCTCCTGAACTGCAGCGTTTCTTGGACCCACATCCGCATCTAAACTGCAGATCTTTTTTACATCTGTGGTTTTGCTGCAGATGTGCCCGACTCCATAAAAGTCTATGGGTGCAGAAATGCTGCAGTTCGGCACAAAAGAAGTGACATGCTGCAGAGAAAAAAAAAGCTGCGTTTCGGTGCGGCCTTTTCCGCAGCATGTGCGCAACAAGTCTGCGGCTCCCATAGACTTACATTGGTTGTTGTGCTCTACACTGCGGATTTGATGCAATTCTGTGCAGCAAAAAACCCTGCGGATCTGCAATCAAATCCACAACGTGTGCACAGCCTTATCATTTAGTGAACCTAGCAAAAAAGCCAAGCAAAAAACAAGTGTCGGATTGCACTTTTTTTGCAATTTCATTGCACTTTGCCTTTTTTTGCACATTTTCTGTTACACGACATGCTAAAACCAATGGTGTTATTCAAAAGTAGAACTTGTCCCGCAAAAAATAAGCCCTCACATGGCCATATTGATGGAAAAATTATGGCTCTGCAAAGAAGCAGAGCGATAAACGAAAACAAAAAAGCTCCAGGGGTGAAGGGGTTTAGAAACATGGATATGGACATATCTATGGAAATAGACATAGATATATAGATATATCTGTATGTATGTATTAGGGTTGAGCGACTTTCATTTTTTTAAGATCGAGTAGGGTTTTGGGAAACCCGATTTTGTCCAGAGTCGAGTCGAGTGCAGTCGGCCGATTATCGCTAAAAGTCGGGGATCGACCGAAACACGAAACCCAATGCAAGTCAATGGGGAAGCATAGTCGGCAGTGAGTGGAGGCCAGGAAAACACCTACAGTGCCCATTTTAATGCCAAAAACATCCATTCTTGTTTCTGAAGCTTGCCAATCTTAATTAACTGTATAATAATAGTTGGGCATAGGGAATTGGGGGAAAGTTGTGGGGGGAGTAGGGCTGGCTCAAGTTTTTCGTGGGCCCAGGAAATGCGGACTACGTCACGGCGGTGTTGCAGGGAAAGGTAAGTATTTAAAAGTTGCAAGTGCTGTGATCCTGAGCAAGCAGGGGGGGGCCCACTCGTTCGCATTGCCACTGGCACAGGGCCCCTCAAAGTACGGCGGTGTGTTTGCATGGCGGGGGCGCCTCCCACCAGCAGCGACACTTTTGCGTACTCTGAGGGGCCTTGTGCCAGTGACGTCGCCAACGAGTATGCCCCCCCACCTGATGAAGGAACCTGCACTTTCATCTGCACCTTCCTCTTTGTCCCTGTGTAAGGTGGTATAACATGCGGGAAGGGGAACCTTACTTTCAGCAGGGTCAGATTCTGGCTGTGTAGAGTACAAGGGGAATGTAGTGGTCTAGGTCAATGTACCAGCAGACTCATTTAGCAGTGGCTGGGCAATGGGCAGGATGAGGAGGAAACAGATATAGGGCCAAAGAATAAAGTAGGCTACATGCAGTTTAAAATTGGTAACAGGACTAAACAGGCGGCATTGCTTTGTTCAGTGGAGTAGCAAACCCAAGAGCAGCAGACACTGTTTCAAGGGCCTAACCACACTAGTAGGCCAAATGCAGTTTAATATCTGATAGTATAGGGCGAAAGCCAGAATGTGGAAGCTCAGCTTTGTTCAGTTGAGGACAACACCAGGGAGGGGCAGACACCTTTAGTAGGCCGGAAAAGCCTATTGCATTTTTTAAAATGGTAATTTGGAGCAGAAGGTTGAAGCTCAGCTTTATTTAGTTGAGGGCAACACCAGGGAGGGGCAGAAGCCGTTAGTAGGCCCTAACCACCCTTTTTTTTTTTAAAACCACTTAATGAGAGCCGGAAGGTTGAAGCTCAGCTTTATTTAGTTGAGGACAACACCAGGCAGGGGCACACAGACAGACACCTTTAGTAGGCCGGAAAAGCCTATTGCATTTTTTAAAATGGTAATTTGGAGCAGAAGGTTGAAGCTCAGCTTTATTTAGTTGAGGGCAACACCAGGGAAGGGCAGAAGCCGTTAGTAGGCCCTAACCACCATTTTTTTTTTTTAAAACCACTTAATGAGAGCCGGAAGGTTGAAGCTCAGCTTTATTTAGTTGAGGACAACACCAGGCAGGGGCACACAGACAGACACCTTTAGTAGGCCGGAAAAGCCTATTGCATTTTTTAAAATGGTAATTTGGAGCAGAAGGTTGAAGCTCAGCTTTATTTAGTTGAGGACAACACCAGGCAGGGGCACACAGACAGACACCTTTAGTAGGCCGGAAAAGCCTATTGCATTTTTTAAAATGGTAATTTGGAGCAGAAGGTTGAAGCTCAGCTTTATTTAGTTGAGGGCAACACCAGGGAGGGGCAGAAGCCGTTAGTAGGCCCTAACCACCATTTTTTTTTTTTAAAACCACTTAATGAGAGCCGGAAGGTTGAAGCTCAGCTTTATTTAGTTGAGGACAACACCAGGCAGGGGCACACAGACAGACACCTTTAGTAGGCCGGAAAAGCCTATTGCATTTTTTAAAATGGTAATTTGGAGCAGAAGGTTGAAGCTCAGCTTTATTTAGTTGAGGGCAACACCAGGGAGGGGCAGAAGCCGTTAGTAGGCCCTAACCACCATTTTTTTTTTTTAAAACCACTTAATGAGAGCCGGAAGGTTGAAGCTCAGCTTTATTTAGTTGAGGACAACACCAGGCAGGGGCACACAGACAGACACCTTTAGTAGGCCGGAAAAGCCTATTGCATTTTTTAAAATGGTAATTTGGAGCAGAAGGTTGAAGCTCAGCTTTATTTAGTTGAGGACAACACCAGGCAGGGGCACACAGACAGACACCTTTAGTAGGCCGGAAAAGCCTATTGCATTTTTTAAAATGGTAATTTGGAGCAGAAGGTTGAAGCTCAGCTTTATTTAGTTGAGGGCAACACCAGGGAGGGGCAGAAGCCGTTAGTAGGCCCTAACCACCATTTTTTTTTTAAAACCACTTAATGAGAGCCGGAAGGTTGAAGCTCAGCTTTATTTAGTTGAGGACAACACCAGGCAGGGGCACACAGACAGACACCTTTAGTAGGCCGGAAAAGCCTATTGCATTTTTTAAAATGGTAATTTGGAGCAGAAGGTTGAAGCTCAGCTTTATTTAGTTGAGGGCAACACCAGGGAGGGGCAGAAGCCGTTAGTAGGCCCTAACCACCATTTTTTTTTTTTAAAACCACTTAATGAGAGCCGGAAGGTTGAAGCTCAGCTTTATTTAGTTGAGGACAACATCAGGCAGGGGCACACAGACAGACACCTTTAGTAGGCCGGAAAAGCCTATTGCATTTTTTAAAATGGTAATTTGGAGCAGAAGGTTGAAGCTCAGCTTTATTTAGTTGAGGGCAACACCAGGGAGGGGCAGAAGCCGTTAGTAGGCCCTAACCACCATTTTTTTTTTTTTAAACCACTTAATGAGAGCCGGAAGGTTGAAGCTCAGCTTTATTTAGTTGAGGACAACACCAGGCAGGGGCACACAGACAGACACCTTTAGTAGGCCGGAAAAGCCTATTGCATTTTTTAAAATGGTAATTTGGAGCAGAAGGTTGAAGCTCAGCTTTATTTAGTTGAGGACAACACCAGGGAGGGGCAGAAGCCGTTAGTAGGCCCTAACCACCATTTTTTTTTTTAAAACCACTTAATGAGAGCCGGAAGGTTGAAGCTCAGCTTTATTTAGTTGAGGACAACACCAGGCAGGGGCACACAGACAGACACCTTTAGTAGGCCGGAAAAGCCTATTGCATTTTTTAAAATGGTAATTTGGAGCAGAAGGTTGAAGCTCAGCTTTATTTAGTTGAGGGCAACACCAGGGAGGGGCAGAAGCCGTTAGTAGGCCCTAACCACCATTTTTTTTTTTAAAACCACTTAATGAGAGCCGGAAGGTTGAAGCTCAGCTTTATTTAGTTGAGGACAACACCAGGCAGGGGCACACAGACAGACACCTTTAGTAGGCCGGAAAAGCCTATTGCATTTTTTAAAATGGTAATTTGGAGCAGAAGGTTGAAGCTCAGCTTTATTTAGTTGAGGGCAACACCAGGGAGGGGCAGAAGCCGTTAGTAGGCCCTAACCACCATTTTTTTTTTTAAAACCACTTAATGAGAGCCGGAAGGTTGAAGCTCAGCTTTATTCAGTTGAGGACAACACCAGGCAGGGGCACACAGACAGACACCTTTAGTAGGCCGGAAAAGCCTATTGCATTTTTTAAAATGGTAATTTGGAGCAGAAGGTTGAAGCTCAGCTTTATTTAGTTGAGGGCAACACCAGGGAGGGGCAGAAGCCGTTAGTAGGCCCTAACCACCATTTTTTTTTTTTTAAACCACTTAATGAGAGCCGGAAGGTTGAAGCTCAGCTTTATTTAGTTGAGGACAACACCAGGCAGGGGCACACAGACAGACACCTTTAGTAGGCCGGAAAAGCCTATTGCATTTTTTAAAATGGTAATTTGGAGCAGAAGGTTGAAGCTCAGCTTTATTTAGTTGAGGGCAACACCAGGCAGGGGCACACAGACAGACACCTTTAGTAGGCCGGAAAAGCCTATTGCATTTTTTAAAATGGTAATTTGGAGCAGAAGGTTGAAGCTCAGCTTTATTTAGTTGAGGGCAACACCAGGCAGGGGCAGAAGCCGTTAGTAGGCCCTAACCAAAGTTGAAGGCCAAATGCAGTTTAATTTCTGATACTATAGGCCGAAAGCCAGAAGGTGGAAGCTCCGATTTAGACAGTGGAGGACAATTTGAATTAGGGACTGCAGACAGACTTAGTAGGCTGTCCCCTGTGGACCATGCATCCACCACATTAACCCATTGCGCCGTAATGGACACGTAATCTTCCGTGGCCATGCCTACAGGTCCATGCGTCTGTTGTCAGGTGCACCTTTGTACTCACAGATTGCCAGAGTGCATGGACAATGCGGTCTTCTACATGCTGGTGGAGGGTTGGGATGGCTTTTCTCGCAAAAGAAGTGTCGACTGGTTAGCTTGTAGCGTGGTACAGCGTAGTCCATCATGGCCTTATTAATAGTAAATAAAATATATAACTAGGCTCTATGAACTTTTAAATAGGTTCCAGGGGTACACGGGCAGCATTGGTGTGGTCAGTGGAGGAGTATTGCAAGTAGGGGCTGCAGACAGGCTATCAAAGGCCTAAAATAACAAACAGTAGGCAGTCATGGCAGTTTTACATCGGTTACATGAATACACAGGCAGGCACTCCAGGCAGCATTGTGGTCTGTGGAGGAGTATTGCAAGTAGGGGCCGCAGACAGGCTATCAAAGGCCTAAAATAACAAACAATAGGCTCATTGCAGTTTTACAGCGGTTACATGGATACACGGGCAGGCAGCTTGGTGGTCAGTGGAGGAGTATTTAAAGTAGGGACCGCAGACAGGCTTCAAAGGCCTAACATAAGAAAATGGGCTGGCTGTAGGCACTTTATAATTGGTTCCAGGGGTACACGGGCAGCAGTGGTCTGGTCAGTGGAGGACTAGTGGAAGGAGGGACCGCAGACAGGCTTCAAAGGCCTAAAATAACAAACAATAGGCTCATGGCAGTTTTACAGCGGTTACATGGATACACGGGCAGGCAGCTTGGTGGTCAGTGGAGGAGTATTTAAAGTAGGGACCGCAGACAGGCTTCAAAGGCCTAACATAAGAAAATGGGCTGGCTGTAGGCACTTTATAATTGGTTCCAGGGGTACACGGGCAGCAGTGGTCTGGTCAGTGGAGGACTAGTGGAAGGAGGGACCGCAGACAGGCTTCAAAGGCCTAAAATAACAAACAATAGGCTCATGGCAGTTTTACAGCGGTTACATGGATACACGGGCAGGCAGCTTGGTGGTCAGTGGAGGAGTATTTAAAGTAGGGACCGCAGACAGGCTTCAAAGGCCTAACATAAGAAAATGGGCTGGCTGTAGGCACTTTATAATTGGTTCCAGGGGTACACGGGCAGCAGTGGTCTGGTCAGTGGAGGACTAGTGGAAGGAGGGACCGCAGACAGGCTTCAAAGGCCTAACATAAAAAAATGGGCTGGCTGTAGGCACTTTATAATTGGTTCCAGGGGTACACGGGCAGCAGTGGTCTGGTCAGTGGAGGACTAGTGGAAGGAGGGACCGCAGACAGGCTTCAAAGGCCTAACATAAAAAAATGGGCTGGCTGTAGGCACTTTATAATTGGTTCCAGGGGTACACGGGCAGCAGTGGTCTGGTCAGTGGAGGACTAGTGGAAGGAGGGACCGCAGACAGGCTTCAAAGGCCTAAAATAACAAACAATAGGCTCATGGCAGTTTTACAGCGGTTACATGGATACACGGGCAGGCAGCTTGGTGGTCAGTGGAGGAGTATTTAAAGTAGGGACCGCAGACAGGCTTCAAAGGCCTAACATAACAAACAATAGGCTCATGGCAGTTTTACAGCGGTTACATGGATACACGGGCAGGCAGCTTGGTGGTCAGTGGAGGAGTATTTAAAGTAGGAACCGCAGACAGGCTTCAAAGGCCTAACATAACAAACAATAGGCTCATGGCAGTTTTACAGCGGTTACATGGATACACGGGCAGGCAGCTTGGTGGTCAGTGGAGGAGTATTTAAAGTAGGGACCGCAGACAGGCTTCAAAGGCCTAACATAAGAAAATGGGCTGGCTGTAGGCACTTTATAATTGGTTCCAGGGGTACACGGGCAGCAGTGGTCTGGCCAGTGGAGGACTAGTGGAAGTAGGGACCGCAGACAGGCTTCAAAGGCCTAACATAAAAAAATGGGCTGGCTGTAGGCACTTTATAATTGGTTCCAGGGGTACACGGGCAGCAGTGGTCTGGTCAGTGGAGGACTAGTGGAAGGAGGGACCGCAGACAGGCTTCAAAGGCCTAACATAAAAAAATGGGCTGGCTGTAGGCACTTTATAATTGGTTCCAGGGGTACACGGGCAGCAGTGGTCTGGTCAGTGGAGGACTAGTGGAAGGAGGGACCGCAGACAGGCTTCAAAGGCCTAAAATAACAAACAATAGGCTCATGGCAGTTTTACAGCGGTTACATGGATACACGGGCAGGCAGCTTGGTGGTCAGTGGAGGAGTATTTAAAGTAGGGACCGCAGACAGGCTTCAAAGGCCTAACATAACAAACAATAGGCTCATGGCAGTTTTACAGCGGTTACATGGATACACGGGCAGGCAGCTTAGTGGTCAGTGGAGGAGTATTTAAAGTAGGGACCGCAGACAGGCTTCAAAGGCCTAACATAAGAAAATGGGCTGGCTGTAGGCACTTTATAATTGGTTCCAGGGGTACATGGGCAGCAGTGGTCTGGTCAGTGGAGGACTAGTGGAAGGAGGGACCGCAGACAGGCTTCAAAGGCCTAAAATAACAAACAATAGGCTCATGGCAGTTTTACAGCGGTTACATGGATACACGGGCAGGCAGCTTGGTGGTCAGTGGAGGAGTATTTAAAGTAGGGACCGCAGACAGGCTTCAAAGGCCTAACATAAGAAAATGGGCTGGCTGTAGGCACTTTATAATTGGTTCCAGGGGTACACGGGCAGCAGTGGTCTGGTCAGTGGAGGACTAGTGGAAGGAGGGACCGCAGACAGGCTTCAAAGGCCTAACATAAAAAAATGGGCTGGCTGTAGGCACTTTATAATTGGTTCCAGGGGTACACGGGCAGCAGTGGTCTGGTCAGTGGAGGACTAGTGGAAGGAGGGACCGCAGACAGGCTTCAAAGGCCTAACATAAAAAAATGGGCTGGCTGTAGGCACTTTATAATTGGTTCCAGGGGTACACGGGCAGCAGTGGTCTGGTCAGTGGAGGACTAGTGGAAGGAGGGACCGCAGACAGGCTTCAAAGGCCTAAAATAACAAACAATAGGCTCATGGCAGTTTTACAGCGGTTACATGGATACACGGGCAGGCAGCTTGGTGGTCAGTGGAGGAGTATTTAAAGTAGGGACCGCAGACAGGCTTCAAAGGCCTAACATAAGAAAATGGGCTGGCTGTAGGCACTTTATAATTGGTTCCAGGGGTACACGGGCAGCAGTGGTCTGGTCAGTGGAGGACTAGTGGAAGGAGGGACCGCAGACAGGCTTCAAAGGCCTAAAATAACAAACAATAGGCTCATGGCAGTTTTACAGCGGTTACATGGATACACGGGCAGGCAGCTTGGTGGTCAGTGGAGGAGTATTTAAAGTAGGGACCGCAGACAGGCTTCAAAGGCCTAACATAAGAAAATGGGCTGGCTGTAGGCACTTTATAATTGGTTCCAGGGGTACACGGGCAGCAGTGGTCTGGTCAGTGGAGGACTAGTGGAAGGAGGGACCGCAGACAGGCTTCAAAGGCCTAACATAAAAAAATGGGCTGGCTGTAGGCACTTTATAATTGGTTCCAGGGGTACACGGGCAGCAGTGGTCTGGTCAGTGGAGGACTAGTGGAAGGAGGGACCGCAGACAGGCTTCAAAGGCCTAACATAAAAAATGGGCTGGCTGTAGGCACTTTATAATTGGTTCCAGGGGTACACGGGCAGCAGTGGTCTGGTCAGTGGAGGACTAGTGGAAGGAGGGACCGCAGACAGGCTTCAAAGGCCTAAAATAACAAACAATAGGCTCATGGCAGTTTTACAGCGGTTACATGGATACACGGGCAGGCAGCTTGGTGGTCAGTGGAGGAGTATTTAAAGTAGGGACCGCAGACAGGCTTCAAAGGCCTAACATAAGAAAATGGGCTGGCTGTAGGCACTTTATAATTGGTTCCAGGGGTACACGGGCAGCAGTGGTCTGGTCAGTGGAGGACTAGTGGAAGGAGGGACCGCAGACAGGCTTCAAAGGCCTAAAATAACAAACAATAGGCTCATGGCAGTTTTACAGCGGTTACATGGATACACGGGCAGGCAGCTTGGTGGTCAGTGGAGGAGTATTTAAAGTAGGGACCGCAGACAGGCTTCAAAGGCCTAACATAAGAAAATGGGCTGGCTGTAGGCACTTTATAATTGGTTCCAGGGGTACACGGGCAGCAGTGGTCTGGTCAGTGGAGGACTAGTGGAAGGAGGGACCGCAGACAGGCTTCAAAGGCCTAAAATAACAAACAATAGGCTCATGGCAGTTTTACAGCGGTTACATGGATACACGGGCAGCTTGGTGGTGAGTGGAGGAGTAGTGCAAGGAGTGTCTGTCCCAGTACTCCCAAAATATAAATAGATGTTAATGTCTCGCAAAACAACCAAAACAAAAAAAAAGGTGGCATACTTAGGTACAGGGGTGGGCTCATCTGCTGAGTTTCTGACATAGTAATTTGGCAGTAACTATTTAATGGTGCC
Source organism: Ranitomeya variabilis (assembly GCF_051348905.1). Taxonomy (NCBI): domain Eukaryota; kingdom Metazoa; phylum Chordata; class Amphibia; order Anura; family Dendrobatidae; genus Ranitomeya; species Ranitomeya variabilis. The sequence continues at coordinate 536,484,351 of NC_135236.1, forward strand.
AATATAGGACACAGACACAGACTACTTTAAGTTGCATCGTAAATGTCTACAAATTTGTATTGTCAGTGCCAGACATTGAATGATGTCAGCGAATAGACTAAAGATTGGTGGAGCTGTGCGACATAATTTTGCATGTGGTAGAGCACATTTTGAGCTGGGGTAGGGGGGAACTCTCTAGAGGCCGGCGGGACCGCCCCAGGGCCCCTCATGTTACAACGGTGTGTCTGACGTTGGGTGTGCACCACCACCGCCAGAGACACTACATTGTACTATGAGGGACCCAGTAGCAATGCCGTCAACCAAAAGCGAGCACACCCACCTCTTCAGACAAACAGCAGTCTCACGGGTGCTTGCGCCAAGTCGCGATACCACGGCCCCGTGTGGGGAGTTTGGCCATTTAGGGAGGTGTAAACATGTCGTATGCTGTACAATCAGCTGCAGCAAATTAGACATTAGAAAAGTAATTCACAGGCAAGAGCCTTTCATAGGAAAGCTAGGTGTCGGCCGGGCAAGGTGGGGCAAAAGATTTCGAAATCCAGTTGTGGTTCATTTTAATGAATGTTAGATCGTCAACATTTTGGGTAGCCAGACGAGTCCTTTTTTCGGTTAATATTGAACCTGCAGCACTGAATACTCTTTCTGATAGGACACTTGCTGCCGGGCAAGCAAGCTCCTGCAATGCATATTCTGCCAATTCTGGCCAGGTGTCTAATTTGGAGGCCCAGTAATCAAATGGGAATGACGGTTGAGGGAGAACATCGATAAGGGATGAAAAATAGTTAGTAACCATACTGGACAAATGTTGTCTCCTGTCACTTTCAATTGATGCAGAAGTACCTGTCCTGTCTGCGGTCATAGCAAAATCACTCCACAACCTGGTCAGAAAACCCCTCTGTCCAACGCCACTTCTGATGTGTGCACCCCTAACACTCCTAGTCTGCTGCCCCCTGGAGCTCGTGTGAGAACGATCACGTGCGCTGTGTGCTGGGAATGCCTGAAGCAAACGGTCAACAAGAGTTGATTGTTTGGTTGCTAATATTAGTTCCAAGTTCTCATGTGGCATAATATTTTGCAATTTGCCTTTATAGCGTGGATCAAGGAGGCAGGCCAACCAGTAATCGTCATCGTTCATCATTTTCGTAATGCGTGTGTCCCTTTTTAGGATACGTAAGGCATAATCCGCCATGTGGGCCAAAGTTCCAGTTGTAAAATCTCCGGTTGTGATTGGTTGAGGGGCAGTTGCAGGCAAATCTACGTCACTTGTGTCCCTCAAAAAACCAGAACCCGGCCGTGACACGCAACCAATTTCCTGTGCCCCCGGGAAAGGTTCGGCATTAAAAATATACTCATCCCCATCATCCTCCTCGTCCTCCACCTCCTCTTCGCCCGCTACCTCGTCCTGTACACTGCCCTGACCAGACAATGGCTGACTGTCATCAAGGCTTTCCTCTTCCTCTGGTGCAGACGCCTGCTCCTTTATGTGCGTCAAACTTTGCATCAGCAGACGCATTAGGGGGATGCTCATGCTTATTACGGCGTTGTCTGCACTAACCAGCCGTGTGCATTCCTCAAAACACTGAAGGACTTGACACATGTCTTGTATCTTAGACCACTGCACACCTGACAACTCCATGTCTGCCATCCTACTGCCTGCCCGTGTATCCTCCCACAAATAAATAACAGCACGCCTCTGTTCGCACAGTCTCTGAAGCATGTGCAGTGTTGAGTTCCACCTTGTTGCAACGTCTATGATTAGGCGATGCTGGGGAAGGTTCAAAGACCGCTGATAGGTCTGCATACGGCTGGCGTGTACAGGCGAACGTCGGATATGTGAGCAAAGTGCACGCACTTTGAGGAGCAGGTCGGAGAACCCAGGATAAGTTTTCAATAAGCACTGCACCACCAGGTTTAAGGTGTGAGCCAGGCAAGGAATGTGTTTCAGTTGGGAAAGGGAGATGGCAGCCATGAAATTCCTTCCGTTATCACTCACTACCTTGCCTGCCTCAAGATCTACTGTGCCCAGCCACGACTGCGTTTCTTGTTGCAAGAACTCGGACAGAACTTCCGCGGTGTGTCTGTTGTCGCCCAAGCACTTCATAGCCAATACAGCCTGCTGACGCTTGGCAGTAGCTGGCCCATAATGGGACAACTGGTGTGCAACAGTGTCATCTGCCGATGGAGTGGTTGGCAGACTGCGTTCTGTGGAAGAGCTGTAGCTTCTGCAGGAGGACGAGGAGGAGGAGGAGGAGGGGGTGCGAACGCCTACAGCCAACTGTTTCCTAGACCGTGGGCTAGGCACAACTGTCCCTAAATTGATGTCGCCTGTGGACCCTGCATCCACCACATTCACCCAGTGTGCCGTGATGGACACATAACGTCCCTGGCCATGCCTACTGGTCCATGCATCTGTAGTCAGGTGCACCTTTGTACTCACAGATTGCCTGAGTGCATGGACGATGCGCTGTTTAACATGCTGGTGCAGGGCTGGGATGGCTTTTCTGGAAAAAAAGTGTCGACTGGGTAGCTCGTATCGTGGTTCAGCGTACTCCATCAGGGCTTTGAAAGCTTCGCTTTCAACTAACCGGTAGGGCATCATCTCTAACGAGATTAGTCTAGCTATGTGGGCGTTAAAACACTGTGTACGCGGATGCGAGGATAAGTACTTCCTTTTTCTAACCAGAGTCTCATGTAGGGTGAGCTGGACTGGAGAGCTGGAGATCGTGGAACTTTCGGGTGTGCCGGTGTACATGGCAGACTGAGAGACGGTTGGAGACGGTATTGTTTCCGCCGGTGCCCTAGATGCAATATTTCCTCCTACAAAACTGGTGATTCCCTGACCCTGACTGCTTTTGGCTGGCAAAGAAACCTGCACAGATACTGCCGGTGGTGCGGAAAATGGTGGCCTTACAGTGACGGAAGGGATGTTGCGTTGCTGACTAGCTTCATTGGCCGAGGGTGCTACAACCTTGAGGGACGTTTGGTAGTTAGTCCAGGCTTGAAAATGCATGGTGGTTAAGTGTCTATGCATGCAACTAGTATTTAGACTTTTCAGATTCTGACCTCTGCTTAAGCTAGTTGAACATTTTTGACAGATGACTTTGCGCTGATCAGTTGGATGTTGTTTAAAAAAATGCCAGACTGCACTCTTCCTAGACTCGGATCCCTTTTCAGGGATTGCAGACTGAGCTTTAACCGGATGGCAACGCTGTGCTCCAACAGGTTTTGGCTTTGACACGCGTTTTGGGCCAGATACGGGCCCGGCAGATGGAACCTGTTGCGATGTTGATGCCTGCTGCGGCCCCTCCTCCACCTCCGCTTCTGAACTACTGCCGCCTGCACCCTGTTCCCCCAATGGCTGCCAATCGGGGTCAATAACTGGGTCATCTATTACCTCCTCTTCGAGCTCGTGTGCAACTTCGTCTGTGTCACTGTGTCGGTCGGTGGTATAGCGTTCGTGGCGGGGCAACATAGTCTCATCAGGGTCTGATTGTGGATCTGTACCCTGAGAGGGCAATGTGGTGGTCTGAGTCAAAGGAGCAGCATAGTACTCTGGCTGTGGCTGTGCATCAGTGCACTCCATGTCAGAATATACTTGTAATGGGCATGGCCTGTTAAATGTTTCACTTTCTAAGCCAGGGACGGTATGTGTAAAGAGCTCCATGGAGTGACCCGTTGTGTCGCCTGCTGCATCCTTCTCTCTTGTTGTAGTTTTTGCTGAGGAGGACAAGGAAGCGACTTGTCCCTGACCGTGAACATCCACAAGCGACGCGCTGCTTTTACATTTACCAGTTTCGGAAGAGGAGGCAAAAGAGCTAGAGGCTGAGTCTGCAATGTAAGCCAAAACTTGCTGTTGCTGCTCCGCCTTTAAAAGCGGTTTTCCTACTCCCAGAAAAGAGAGCGTTTGAGGCCTTGTGTAGCCTGACGACGAAACTGGCTCCACAGCTCCAGACTTAGGTGGAATATTTTTATCCCCACGACCACCTGATGCTCCACTACCACTACCATCATTACCAGCTGACAATGAACGCCCACGACGACCTCTTGCACCAGACTTCCTCATTGTTTTAAAATCTTAACCAAAGTAACTTTATTTGTTGCTGTCAAACAACTTACACGGTGAGCTATAACTTCAGTATGATTTCAATATCCCTTAACAGGTTGGTGAGACCACAAGGAAAATCAGGCACAATGTTACACACTCTGTTTTCTGTGGCACAAAATCACAGAGATGACACACACGCAGGACTGTCACTCAAGCACTAATGTCAATATTAATCTCCCACCTAATTTATTTTTTTTTTTTTCTCAGGGAGACTTTAGAAACCAAATAATATTAAAAAAAAAAAAAAAAAAAAAGGCTTTCTATGGCCCACAATTAGAGAGAGAGAGGTGGCACACCCAGGAGTCAAGACTGGCGCACAAGCTGAAAGGGCAATATTACTCTCCCACTGTTTTTTTAAGTTTTTTTTTTTATTTCAGGGAGACTTTAGAAACCAAACAATATAAAAAAAAAAAAAAAAAAAAAAAGGCTTTCTATAGCCCACTGAATGAGAGAGAGAGGTGGCACACCCAGGAGTCAAGACTGGCACACAAGCTGAAAGGGCAATATTACTCTCCCACTGTTTTTTTATGTTTTTTTTTTTTTTTTTCAGGGAGACTTTAGAAACCAAATAATAAGAAAAAAAATAAATAAATAAATAGGCTTTCTATAGCCCACTGAATGAGAGATAGCACACACAGCAGTGGCACACAAGCCCTGACTGAGGCCAATATTTTTCTCCCACTGATTGATGTAGTGTTTTTGTGTTGAGGTAGATTTTAGAACACAAATCAAGGAAAAAAAAAAAATGCTTTCTATGGCCCACTGAATGAGAGAGAGGTGGCACACCCAGGAGTCAAGACTGGCACACAAGCTGAAAGGGCAATATTACTCTCCCACTGTTTTTTTATGTATTTTTTGTTTTTTAAGGGAGACTTTAGAAACCCAATAATATTTAAAAAAATAAATAAATAGGCTTTCTATGGCCCACTGAATGAGAGGGAGAGAGGTGGCACACCCAGGAGTCAAGTCTGGCACACAAGCTGAAAGGGCAATATTACTCTCCCACTGTTTTTTTATGTATTTTTTGTTTTTTAAGGGAGACTTTAGAAACCCAATAATATTTAAAAAAAAAAATAAATAGGCTTTCTATGGCCCACTGAATGAGAGGGAGAGAGGTGGCACACCCAGGAGTCAAGACTGGCACACAAGCTGAAAGGGCAATATTACTCTCCCACTGTTTTTTTATGTATTTTTTGTTTTTTAAGGGAGACTTTAGAAACCCAATAATATTAAAAAAAAAAAAAAATAGGCTTTCTATGGCCCACTGAATGAGAGGGAGAGAGGTGGCACACCCAGGAGTCAAGACTGGCACACAAGCTGAAAGGGCAATATTACTCTCCCACTGTTTTTTTATGTATTTTTTGTTTTTTAAGGGAGACTTTAGAAACCCAATAATATTTAAAAAAAAAAATAAATAGGCTTTCTATGGCCCACTGAATGAGAGGGAGAGAGGTGGCACACCCAGGAGTCAAGACTGGCACACAAGCTGAAAGGGCAATATTACTCTCCCACTGTTTTTTTATGTATTTTTTGTTTTTTAAGGGAGACTTTAGAAACCCAATAATATTTTAAAAAATAAATAAATAGGCTTTCTATGGCCCACTGAATGAGAGGGAGAGAGGTGGCACACCCAGGAGTCAAGACTGGCACACAAGCTGAAAGGGCAATATTACTCTCCCACTGTTTTTTTATGTATTTTTTGTTTTTTAAGGGAGACTTTAGAAACCCAATAATATTTAAAAAAATAAATAAATAGGCTTTCTATGGCCCACTGAATGAGAGGGAGAGAGGTGGCACACCCAGGAGTCAAGCCTGGCACACAAGCTGAAAGGGCAATATTACTCTCCCACTGTTTTTTTATGTATTTTTTGTTTTTTAAGGGAGACTTTAGAAACCCAATAATATTTAAAAAAATAAATAAATAGGCTTTCTATGGCCCACTGAATGAGAGGGAGAGAGGTGGCACACCCAGGAGTCAAGCCTGGCACACAAGCTGAAAGGGCAATATTACTCTCCCACTGTTTTTTTATGTATTTTTTGTTTTTTAAGGGAGACTTTAGAAACCCAATAATATTTAAAAAAAAAAATAAATAGGCTTTCTATGGCCCACTGAATGAGAGGGAGAGAGGTGGCACACCCAGGAGTCAAGACTGGCACACAAGCTGAAAGGGCAATATTACTCTCCCACTGTTTTTTTATGTATTTTTTGTTTTTTAAGGGAGACTTTAGAAACCCAATAATATTTAAAAAAATAAATAAATAGGCTTTCTATGGCCCACTGAATGAGAGGGAGAGAGGTGGCACACCCAGGAGTCAAGACTGGCACACAAGCTGAAAGGGCAATATTACTCTCCCACTGTTTTTTTATGTATTTTTTGTTTTTTAAGGGAGACTTTAGAAACCCAATAATATTTAAAAAAAAAAATAAATAGGCTTTCTATGGCCCACTGAATGAGAGGGAGAGAGGTGGCACACCCAGGAGTCAAGACTGGCACACAAGCTGAAAGGGCAATATTACTCTCCCACTGTTTTTTTATGTATTTTTTGTTTTTTAAGGGAGACTTTAGAAACCCAATAATATTTAAAAAAATAAATAAATAGGCTTTCTATGGCCCACTGAATGAGAGGGAGAGAGGTGGCACACCCAGGAGTCAAGACTGGCACACAAGCTGAAAGGGCAATATTACTCTCCCACTGTTTTTTTATGTATTTTTTGTTTTTTAAGGGAGACTTTAGAAACCCAATAATATTTAAAAAAAAAAATAAATAGGCTTTCTATGGCCCACTGAATGAGAGGGAGAGAGGTGGCACACCCAGGAGTCAAGACTGGCACACAAGCTGAAAGGGCAATATTACTCTCCCACTGTTTTTTTATGTATTTTTTGTTTTTTAAGGGAGACTTTAGAAACCCAATAATATTTAAAAAAAAGAAAAAATAGGCTTTCTATGGCCCACTGAATGAGAGGGAGAGAGGTGGCACACCCAGGAGTCAAGACTGGCACACAAGCTGAAAGGGCAATATTACTCTCCCACTGTTTTTTTATGTATTTTTTGTTTTTTAAGGGAGACTTTAGAAACCCAATAATATTTAAAAAAATAAATAAATAGGCTTTCTATGGCCCACTGAATGAGAGGGAGAGAGGTGGCACACCCAGGAGTCAAGACTGGCACACAAGCTGAAAGGGCAATATTACTCTCCCACTGTTTTTTTATGTATTTTTTGTTTTTTAAGGGAGACTTTAGAAACCCAATAATATTTTAAAAAATAAATAAATAGGCTTTCTATGGCCCACTGAATGAGAGGGAGAGAGGTGGCACACCCAGGAGTCAAGACTGGCACACAAGCTGAAAGGGCAATATTACTCTCCCACTGTTTTTTTATGTATTTTTTGTTTTTTAAGGGAGACTTTAGAAACCCAATAATATTTTTTAAAAAAAATAAATAGGCTTTCTATGGCCCACTGAATGAGAGGGAGAGAGGTGGCACACCCAGGAGTCAAGACTGGCACACAAGCTGAAAGGGCAATATTACTCTCCCACTGTTTTTTTATGTATTTTTTGTTTTTTAAGGGAGACTTTAGAAACCCAATAATATTTTAAAAAAAAATAAATAGGCTTTCTATGGCCCACTGAATGAGAGGGAGAGAGGTGGCACACCCAGGAGTCAAGCCTGGCACACAAGCTGAAAGGGCAATATTACTCTCCCACTGTTTTTTTATGTATTTTTTGTTTTTTAAGGGAGACTTTAGAAACCCAATAATATTTTTTAAAAAAAATAAATAGGCTTTCTATGGCCCACTGAATGAGAGGGAGAGAGGTGGCACACCCAGGAGTCAAGACTGGCACACAAGCTGAAAGGGCAATATTACTCTCCCACTGTTTTTTTATGTATTTTTTGTTTTTTAAGGCAGACTTTAGAAACCCAATAATATTTAAAAAAATAAATAAATAGGCTTTCTATGGCCCACTGAATGAGAGGGAGAGAGGTGGCACACCCAGGAGTCAAGCCTGGCACACAAGCTGAAAGGGCAATATTACTCTCCCACTGTTTTTTTATGTATTTTTTGTTTTTTAAGGGAGACTTTAGAAACCCAATAATATTTAAAAAAATAAATAAATAGGCTTTCTATGGCCCACTGAATGAGAGGGAGAGAGGTGGCACACCCAGGAGTCAAGACTGGCACACAAGCTGAAAGGGCAATATTACTCTCCCACTGTTTTTTTATGTATTTTTTGTTTTTTAAGGGAGACTTTAGAAACCCAATAATATTTAACCCCTTCATGACCCAGCCTATTTTGGCCTTAATGACCTTGCCGTTTTTTGAAATTCTGACCAGTGTCCCTTTATGAGGTAATAACTCAGGAACGCTTCAACGGATCCTAGCGATTCTGAGATTGTTTTTTCGTGACATATTGGGCTTCATGTTAGTGGTAAATTTAGGTCGATAATTTCTGAGTTTATTTGTGAAAAAAACGGAAATTTGGCAAAAAATTTGAAAATTTCGCAATTTTCACATTTTGAATTTTTATTCTGTTAAACCAGAGAGTTATGTGACACAAAATAGTTAATAAATAACGTTTCCCACATGTCTACTTTACATCAGCACAATTTTGGAAACATTTTTTTTTTTTGCTAGGAAGTTATAAGGGTTAAAATTTGACCAGTGATTTCTTATTTTTACAACAAAATTTACAAAACCATTTTTTTTAGGGACCACCTCACATTTGAAGTCATTTTGAGGGTTCTATATGGCTGAAAATACCCAAAAGTGACACCATTCTAAAAACTGCACCCCTCAAGGTGCTCAAAACCACATTCAAGAAGTTTATTAACCCTTCAGGTGTTTCACAGCAGCAGAAGCAACATGGAAGTAAAAAATGAACATTTAACTTTTTAGTCACAAAAATGATCTTTTAGCAACAATTTTTTTATTTTCCCAGCGGTAAAAGGAGAAACTGGACCACGGACGTTGTTGTCCAATTTGTCCTGAGTACGCTGATACCTCATATGTGGGGGTAAATCACTGTTTGGGCGCACGGCAGGGCTCGGAAGGGAAGGAGCGCCATTTGACTTTTTGAATGAAAAATTGGCTCCAATCTTTAGCCCACACCATGTCAGGTTTGGAGAGCCCCTGTGTGCCTAAACATTGGAGCTCCCCCACAAGTGACCCCATTTTGGAAACTAGACCCCCCAAGGAACTTATCTAGAAGCATAGTGAGCACTTTAAACCCCCAGGTGCTTCACAAATTGATCCGAAAAAATGAAAAAGTACTTTTTTTTCACAAAAAAATTATTTTAGCCTCAATTTTTTCATTTTCACATGGGCAACAGGATAAAATGGATCCTAAATTTTGTTGGGCAATTTCTCCTGAGTACACCAATACCTCACATGTGGGGGTAAACCACTGTTTGGGCACATGGTAAGGCTCGGAAGGGAAGGAGCGCCATTTGACTTTTTGAATGAAAAATTATCTCCATCGTTAGCGGACACCATGTCGCGTTTGGAAAGCCCCTGTGTGCCTAAACATTGGAGCTCCTCCACAAGTGACCCCATTTTGGAAACTAGACCCCCCAAGGAACTCATCTAGAGGCATAGTGAGCACTTTAAACCCCCAGGTGCTTCACAAATTGATCCGCAAAAATGAAAAAGTACTTTTTTTTCACACAAAATTTCTTTTAGCCTCAATTCTTTCATTTTCACATGGGCAACAGGATAAAATGGATCCTAAAATTTGTTGGGCAATTTCTCCTGAGTATGCCGATACCTCATATGTGGGGGTAAACCACTGTTTGGGTGCACGGCAAGGCTCGGAAAGGGAGGCGTGCCATTTGACTTTTTGAATGGAAAATTAGCTCCAATCGTTAGCGGACACCATGTCGCGTTTGGAGAGCCCCTGTGTGCCTAAACATTGGAGCTCCCCTACAAGTGACCCCATTTTGGAAACTAGACCCCCCAAGGAACTTATCTAGATGCATATTGAGCACTTATAACCTCCAGGTGCTTCACAGAAGTTTATAACGCAGAGCCGTGAAAATAAAAAAATAATTTTTCTTTCCTCAAAAATGATTTTTAGCCCAGAATTTTTTATTTTCCCAAGGGTAATAGGAGAAATTGGATCCCAAATGTTGTTGTCCAGTTTGTCCTGAGTACGATGATACCCCATATGTGGGGGTAAACCACTGTTTGGGCGCACGGCAGGGCTCGGAAGGGAAGGCACGCCATTTGGCTTTTTGAATGGAAAATTAGCTCCAATCATTAGCGGACACCATGTCGCGTTTGGAGAGCCCCTGTGTGCCTAAACATTGGAGCTCCCACACAAGTGACCCCATTTTGGAAACTAGACCTCCCAAGGAACTAATCTAGATGTGTGGTGAGCACTTTGAACCCCCAAGTGCTTCACAGAAGTTTATAACGCAGAGCCGTGAAAATAAAAAATGTGTTTCCTTTCCTCAAAAATATTTTTTTAGCCCAGAATTTTTTTATTTTTGCAAGAGTAACAGGAGAAATTGGACCCCAAAAGTTGTTGTCCAGTTTCTCCTGAGTACGCTGATACCCCATATGTGGGGGTAAACCACTGTTTTGGCACACGTCGGGGTTCGGAAGGGAAGTAGTGACGTTTTGAAATGCAGACTTTGATGGAATGCTCTGCGGGCATCATGTTGCGTTTGCAGAGCCCCTGATGTGCCTAAACAGTAGGAACTCCCCACAAGTGACTCCATTTTGGAAACTAGACCCCCAAGGGAACTTATCTAGATGTGTGGTGAGCACTTTGAACCCCCAAGTGCTTCACAGAAGTTTATAATGCAGAGCCGTGAAAATAATAAATGTGTTTCCTTTCCTCAAAAATATTTTTTTAGCCCAGAATTTTTTATTTTTGCAAGAGTAACAGGAGAAATTGGACCCCAAAAGTTGTTGTCCAGTTTCTCCTGAGTACGCTGATACCCCATATGTGGGGGTAAACCACTGTTTGGGCACATGCCGGGGCTCGGAAGGGAAGTAGTGACGTTTTGGAATGCAGACTTTGATGGAATGGTCTGCGGGCATCATGTTACGTTTGCAGAGCCCCTGATATGCCTAAACAGTAGAAACCCCCCACACGTGACCCCATTTTGGAAACTAGACCCCCCAAGGAACTTATCTAGATGTGTGGTGAGCACGTTCAACCCCCAAGTGCTTCACAGAAGTTTACAACGCAGAGCCGTGAAAATAAAAAATCATTTTTCTTTCCTCAAAAAAGATGTTTTAGCAAGCAATTTTTTATTTTCACAAGGGTAACAGGAGAATTTGGACCCCAATATTTGTTGCCCAGTTTGTTGTGAGTACGCTGATACCCCATATGTGGGGGTAAACCACTGTTTGGGCGCACGTCAGGGCTCGGAAGGGAAGTAGTGACATTTGAAATGCAGACTTTGATGGAATGGTCTGCGGGCGTCACATTGCATTTGCAGAGCCCCTGATGTGCCTAAACAGTAGAAACACCCCACAAGTGACCCCATTTTGGAAACTAGACCCCCGAAGGAACTTATCTAGATGTGTGGTGAGCACTTTCAACCCCCAAGTGCTTCACAGAAGTTTATAACGCAGAGCCGTGAAAATAAAAAATAATTGTTCTTTCCTCAAAAATTATGTTTTAGCAAGTAATTTTTTATTTTTGCAAGGGTAACAGGAGAAATTGGACCCCAACAGTTGTTGCCCAGTTTGTCCTGAGTACGCTGGTACCCCAAATGTGGGGGTAAACCACTGTTTGGGCGCACGTCGGGGCTTGGAAGGGCGGGAGCACCATTTGACTTTTTGAACGCAAGATTGGCTGGAATCAATGGTGGCGCCATGTTGCGTTTGGAGACCCCTGATGTGCCTAAACAGTGGAAACCCCTCAATTCTAACTTCAACACTAACCCCAACACACCCCTAATCCTAATCCCAACTGTAGCCATAACCCTAATCACAACCCTAACCCCAACACACCCCTAACCACAACCCTAACCGCAACACACCCGTAACCCTAATTCCAACCCTAATCCTAACCCTAATCCCAACCGTAACCCTAATCCCAACCCTAACCACAACTGTAACCCCAACACACCCCTAACCCTATCCGTAACCCTAACCACAAGCCTAATCTTAACCCTATTTCAAACCCTAGCCCTAATTCCAACCCTAACTCTAATTCCAACCCTAACACTAAGGCTATGTGCCCACGTTGCGGATTCGTGTGAGATTTTTCCGCACGATTTTTGAAAAATCTGCAGGTAAAAGGCACTGCGTTTTACCTGCGGATTTACAGCAGATTTCCAGTGTTTTTTTGTGCGGATTTCACCTGCGGATTCCTATTGAGGAACAGGTGTAAAACGCTGCGGAATCCGCACAAAGAATTGACATGCTGCGGAAAATACAACGCAGCGTTTCTGCACGGAATTTTCCGCACCATGGGCACAGCGGATTTGGTTTTCCTTAGGTGTACATGGTACTGTAAACCTGATGGAAAACTGCTTCGAATTCGCAGCGGCCAATCCGCTGCGGATCCGCGGCCAATCCGCTGCCAATCCGCTGCGGATCCGCGGCCAATCCGCTGCGGATCCGCTGCCAATCCGCTGCGGATCCGCGGCCAATCCGCTGCCAATCCACTGCCAATCCGCTGCGGATCCACGGCCAATCCGCTGCGGATCCGCTGCCAATCCGCTGCGGATCCGCTGCCAATCCGCTGCGGATCCGCGGCCGATCCGCTGCGGATCCGCTGCCGATCCGCTGCCGATCCGCTGCCGATCCGCTGCGGATCCGCGGCGGATCCGCGGCGGATCCGCGGCCAATCCGCTGCGGGTCCGCTGCCAATCCGCTGCGGATCCGCGGCCAATCCGCTGCCAATCCGCTGCGGATCCGCGGCCGATCCGCTGCGGATCCGCGGCCGATCCGCTCTGTGTGCACATGCCATAACCCTACCCCTAACCCTACCCGTAACCCTAACCCTACCCCTAACCCTACCCCTAGTTCTAACCCTAGTTCTAACCCTAACCCTAGTGGAAAAAAAAAAAAAAAAAAAAAATTCTTTATTTTATTATTGTCCCTATGGGGGTGATAAAGGGGGGGGGTTATTTATTATTTTTTTTATTTTGATCGCTGTGATAGAACCTACCACAGCGATCAAAATGTACCTGTAAGGAATCTGCCGACTGGCAGATTCGGCGGGCGCACTGAGCATGCGCCCGCCATTTTCCAAGATGGCGGCGCCCAGGGAGGAGACGGCCGGACACCGGGAGGATCGGTAAGTATGAAGGGGTGGTGGGGGGGTGGATCGGAGCACAGGGGGGGTGATCGGAGCACAGGGGGGGGGGATCTGAGCAAGGAGGGAGCGGACAGCAGGACGGGGGAGCCGGCAGGCGGACGGAGGGGACCGGAGGACTAACGGAGCACTGGGGGGGCGATCGGTGGGTGTGGGTGGGGGCACTTTAGTATTTCCAGCCATGGCCGATGTTATTGCAGCATCGGCCATGGCTGGATTGTAATATTTCACCAGTTTTTTAGGTGAAATATTACAAATCGCTCTGATTGGCAGTTTCACTTTCAACAGCCAATCAGAGCGATCGTAGCCACGGGGGGGTGAAGCCACCCCCCCTGGGCTGAAGCACCACTCCCCCTCTCCCTGCAGATCGGGTAAAATAGGAGTTAACCCCTTCACCCGATCTGCAGGGACGCGATCATTCCATGACGCATACGCTGCGTCATAGGTCGTTTTGGCACCGACTTTCATGACGCAGCGTATGCGTCAAAGGTCGTTAAGGGGTTAAAAAAATAAATAAATAGGCTTTCTATGGCCCACTGAATGAGAGGGAGAGAGGTGGCACACCCAGGAGTCAAGCCTGGCACACAAGCTGAAAGGGCAATATTACTCTCCCACTGTTTTTTTATGTATTTTTTGTTTTTTAAGGGAGACTTTAGAAACCCAATAATATTTAAAAAAATAAATAAATAGGCTTTCTATGGCCCACTGAATGAGAGGGAGAGAGGTGGCACACCCAGGAGTCAAGACTGGCACACAAGCTGAAAGGGCAATATTACTCTCCCACTGTTTTTTTAGGTATTTTTTTTTTTTTTCAGGGAGACTTTAGAAACCAAATAATATTAAAAAAAAAAAAAAAAAAAAAATAGGCTTGCTATAGCCCACTGAATGAGAGATAGCACACACAGCAGTGGCACACAAGCCCTGACTGAGGCCAATATTTTTCTCCCACTGATTGATGTAGTGTTTTTGTGTTGAGGTAGAATTTAGAACACAAATCACGGAAAAAATAAATAGGCTTTCTATGGCCCACTCAGTGAGAGATGGCACACACAGGGATGGCACTGTAGCAGAAATGCCAATCTTAATCTCCCACAAAAAAAAAAAAAAAAAACAGGGACTGTCCTACAATTACTATCTCCCTGCAGTAATGTAAGCCAGGTATGGCAGGCAGCAATAGGAGTTGACTGATGCACAAATTAAATAAAAAGTGTGGACAAACAAAAAAGATAGCTGTGCAGAAAGGAAGGAACAAGAGGATATGTGCTTTGAAAAAAGCAGTTGGTTTCCACAGTGGCGTACACACAGCAATACAGCTATCACGGAGCCTTCTAGGGCAGCCCAATGAGCTACAGCGCTGAGGGGAAAAAAAAAAAAATAGCTTCCACAGTCCCTGCACACCGAAGGTGGTGTTGGACAGTGGAAATCGCTGCAGCACAAGCGGTTTGGTGGTTAGTGGACCCTGCCTAACGCTCTCCCTGCTTCTGACGAAGCGGCAGCAACCTGTCCCTAAGCTCAGATCAGCAGCAGTAAGATGGCGGTCGGCGGGAACGCCCCTTTATAGCCCCTGTGACGCCGCAGACAGCAAGCCAATCACTGCAATGCCCTTCTCTAAGATGGTGGGGACCAGGATCTATGTCATCACGCTGCCCACACTCTGCGTTCACCTTCATTGGCTGAGAAATGGCGCTTTTCGCGTCATTGAAACGCGACTTTGGCGCGAAAGTCGCGTACCGCATGGCCGACAAGCACAGGGGTCGGATCGGGTTTCATGAGACGCCGACTTAGCCAAAAGTCGGCGACTTTTGAAAATGATCGACCCGTTTCGCTCAACCCTAGTATGTATCTATCTGTCTGTCTATCTATCCCATATCTATCTGTCTGTCTGTCTGTCTATCTATCTATCTATCCATCTGTCTATCTCATATCTATCTGTGTGTAATGGAGTGTGGGTTGGACAAATGTAAAAGAGGAGGTTGGACAGAAATGACATCAGAAATCTTTTTGAAGCTAGAGGGGGGAGAGGAGGGAGAGGTTGGGGTGTGTTTTGGAGTGGGTGTGGTAGGTTCGTGCTTAGTAGCAGTGCAATGCATCATGGAACTTGTAGTATTAGAGCACAATAACTCAGGAGAAAGGAAGTTGTCGATTAACCCCATGAGAGCTGGATCCAGCACTGAAAATGTGCTGCTACAGCATGATAAAAGGTAATATTGCTAAAATAAAGACAGTGGATCTTTTCAGTGGCACATAATAGCAAGATTTATGGAAAAAAAAGTTTATTGTAGTGGACAACTTCTTTAAGGTTTCATGATTTCCAGTCCTCGGCTGACATTCGGACCAAGTCAGGAGGCTCCACCATTATTTATAATGGACACTTTCACACGCCAGCAGTTCTGTTCTTCACAAACATTAAGATTGGACTCTAATATGTTGGCCAAGAAAGACTGTATGAAATAGACATGCTTTTTTCCCAGACAAAATCTTTTTTCATGCATTTGTATTCCACATTCAGATCACTTTCTGAAAAAAACTTGAGGATTTAGGGGATGGAAAGCTGAACACTAAGGGTACCGTTACACAAAACGATTTACCAACAATCACGACCAGCGATACGACCTGGCCGTGATCGTTGGTAAGTCGTTGTGTGGTCGCTGGGGAGCTGTCACACAGACAGCTCTCCAGCGACCAACGATGCCGAGGTCCCCGAGTAACCAGGGTAAACATCGGGTTACTAAGTGCAGGGCCGCGCTTAGTAACCCGATGTTTACCCTGGTTACCATCGTAAATGTAAAAAAAAAAAAACAGTATATACTCACATTCCGGTGTCCGTCAGGTCCCTTACCGTCTGCTTCCCGCACTGACTGACTGCCGGCCGTAAAGTGAAAGCAGAGCACAGCGGTTACGTCACCCAGCCCTGCGCTTAGTAACCCGATGTTTACCCTGGTTACAAGCTAACGCATCGTTGGATTGGTGTCACACACACCGATCCAACGATGACAGCGGGAGATCCAGCGACGAAAGAAAGTTCCAAACGATCTGCTACAACGTACGATTCTCAGCACGGTCCCTGATCGCTGCTGCGTGTCAGACACAGCGATATCGTATGGATATCGCTGGAACGTCACGGATCGTGCCGTCGTAGCGATCAAAGTGCCACTGTGAGATGGTACCCTTACATGGGATAGTGTGGAGTTGCTCAGTTACACTGGTAGTGGTGTTGGTGATGGTGTCATATCCTCTCTTTGTCGGGAAGCAAGTGGCCCTGTTGATCACGAGTGGGAGGAAGAGGCCGATTCTGTAGCAAAAGAGGGAACAGGAGGAGGATCTGATTTGTCATGCTTTTTTTAAGGTGTGTACTCCACTGCACCTCATGCTTGGAAGTCAGATGTCTCTTCATACAGATGGTGCTCTGGTTCAGAACATTTATTCCTCACTTCGGGGTCTGACTGCACTCCCTTCCCTCCTTGCTGGTCTGCACACTGCAGAAAGACAAAGTAATTGGTAAATTAGTTTCATCATTATATGACATGTACTGCGGTGGTCCACTGACTGTGTGCACTAGCAGCTACACCAGCACCACAATGGCCAAATCCAATTCTCTTTTTTGATGTTCTCATTTTTTGAAGTGATTTTTCTATACACTACTCGCAAACAGATGGTGGAAGAGTAGATTTGTTTATTTACAACAGTACTAGAAGACACCAGTTCAGAAAAATTATTTTTTTTGGCCTAGAAATGACAACTAGACCGCTGATGCCAATTGTTTATTTCACAGACTAGTAAAAAACACACAGCAGTCAAGAAATTATTTTTTGGCCTAGAAATGGCAACTAGATGGCGGATGCCAATTATTTATTTCACAGACTAGAAAAAGGTTTGAAGAGAGAGTACACACAGCAGCTTTTATCACAGTACTAGCACAGATATTGGTTGCAGAGTACGCTCAGCATTTTATTTTTTTGTAGAATATGCAGTCAGAATTTGTCCCTCACTCCAGCTGCGTCTTATCCCTACACTAATGAGAGCATAATGGCAGCGACAATCTTTATACAGGTCGGGTCATGTGCTGAGCTGGCCAGTGGCCAATCACAGCCATGCCAATGCCTGCCATGGCTGTGATGACTCTGGAAGTGCTCACAGTCTAAACACATGATGATTGGCTGTGCCGCAGCCTTTCAACAAGCTTTATTAGATTGGCGAACCAGAACAGGAAAACTGACCTACATTAAAAAATCTGTGTTTCGATACGGACCTCAAATTTTCCATTTCGGGTTCACTCATCCCTAATTAGCAATAGTGATGAGCGAATATACTCGTTACTTGAGATTTCCCGAGCACGCTAGGGTGCCCTCCGGGTATTTGTAAGTGCTCGGAGATTTAGTTTTCAGCGCTGCAGCTGAATTATTTACATCTGTTAGCCAGCATAAGTACATGTGGGGATTCCCTAGCAACCAGGCAACCCCCACATGTACTTATGCTGGCTAACAGATGTAAATCATTCAGCTGTGGTGATGAAAACTAAATCTCCGAGCTCTAAAAAATACTCAGAAAACACCTGAGCATGCTCGGGAAATCTCGAGCAATGAGTATATTCGCTCATCACTAATTAGTAGCAGTTTTCTTCTTCTTTTCATATGTTAAAGATGCCGGCTTCCTCATCATTAGATGCAAGGGGATTCAGGACATCTTCAGCTGATACTACTACATAGATCTGCAATGAAGCAAAGTTGTAGCTGGTATTGGCATATCTTGTGAAGGGGACCATAATACCTGTTAACTTATGTGTCATATATTACTACTTGTGGTATCTAAACTCTGGAGCGCACAGCATTTTGAATCTTTTACTATGAAAAGCCTACAAGCGGTAAAGGCTGCATAGTGCTATTAAAGGATGTTTCAGTTTAAACTTTTATTTTCCAAAGAATTAATCTTTTTTTTTAAATAACAAAATAATGATATTTACTCACTGCAGCTCCAGCGCTACCACTTCACTGCTCCCCTATCTTTTTTTGTGGACTTGGCTGTAGGGGTGACATCAAGATTGAAGCAGAAGCAGGGACTTTGACAGTGTAAGAAGTGTGACTGTGGTGACTGAGGAAGTACTTGGACAACCCTTTCTCATATCCCCTGCTTTGACCCCTATAAAATAAAAATGCTTATACTCGCTTTCCGTGCTGGCACCATTCCAGCGGTCTTGGCACTCATGTTCCCGGAGCTCCCTTGCAGTTGTTATGACACATGATCATGGCGCCCATTCAGTGCTGGTGTGACTGGCCCCACCTTCAGACAAATCGGACATCAATAGGAAGTCAGGGCTGAGGCTACTTTCTCTCTTCCTGTTGATGTTTGATTTGTACAAACAAGGGGACTATGATGCCAGCACTGATTGGGCTCCAGCCTCACATGTCATAAAAACCACATGAGAGCCCCAGAGAGAGCGAGCGCCAACACTGCAGGAATGGCGCTGGCACAGGAGGTGAGTATAAGCTTTTTATTTTTATCTTGCCAAACATTTAGATCAAGAACGTGTTGTCCAAGTAATGGACAACCCCTATAAAGATATACATACTTATAAAGGGCATTATAAGTATCAGACATGTACATGCTATACAGTATATTAAGTATACGGGTCAAATGTACAGGATGTCTGTCACAAAATGATGTTTTACTGTCTTATTCTCTTTAAATCAAACATTATTTAAAGTATATTCTGCAGTAGAAGACTGTAATATTCTTTTAGTCATTTGAAGTATTCCTTCATTTTATAAAATTTGTATTTTAAAACAACATGTGCTAATGAATATTTATGTGCAGTTGCCCTATGTGCTTTGCATGGCTGACTGGCCTACAACTCTACGCGCACAGAGTGAAAGACCTGTCAGTCAAGCAAAGCAGGGACAAGTCAGGGGCAAGGTTGCCAACCATCCAGACAGATAGTCTTTAAAAAATTTAGGCATCTGTGATTTATGAAGAAACTTATATAGCTTATTTTTACTGTATTTATCACTATTTCACAGTGTATTTATCACTATTTCACATTTTTATCAGATGAAACCTGCACAGTTTTTAAGAAATGCCGAAGAAAATTTCATTTTCCTGTCCTCATATTGAATAAATTCAAAAGTCTGAACTATTTATTACTTATGAAATAGATGTCATAGCTTGGGGTTAAGATATGGCTAGGTGGAATAGAAATGAACATTTGCAGAGGATTTTCATTGGTAAATGCTTTAAGTATAAAACATCTTTTCAACAGCAGGTTCCTTTGGATCAGGTTTTGGGTAAATCTGCGTGTATGCCTGTATTTACTGACAATCGCTGAGTCAGCAGTTCTTCATAGTATGGGAACACAGAAAGCTGATGTTCATTTGGCAGCTCTGATTATATTCTGTAGAAGCAAAAGGGAGAAAAGCATGAAATTTGCATGTTATGCTAATAGAACATCTGTGGATAAAGCAGCTGTGCACATTTCATTCAGCCGCCTGGGCGACTATAAACTGACTGTAGGCAGAGTTCATATTTTGAAGGCAATTTAGCATGAATCAGTCCAATGAAAAGCAATGATTTTGAGAGCCACAGTGTTTCTTCTGAGAATTATATTTTAAGATGAACAAGAAGACACTGAGTAAGGACTGATAACACAAGAGACTCAATGCAGAATTTAACAGCGAAACATTCGGCGTTGTGGACTGATCATCAGCTTCTCTTTCTTGCTTTATATATAGAAATTCAAGGCCAAAAGTATTGTCACCCTTGAAATTTAATTTAGATCCAGACTCATTGCTGGCCACTTCTCCAGCGCTTTGTTTCCATCCATTTTTAAGTGCTTCTTGAAGTATGTTTGGGATAATTGTTCTGCTGAAAGACCCATTACCTAAGAAGCAAACTGAACTTTCTGATACTGGGCACTACATTGCGACCCAAAGACCCCTGGTAATCTTTAGATATCAAGATGCTTTGCACACAGACAAGGCACCTAGTGCCAGACGCAGCAAAACAATCCCAAAACATCTTTGAACCTTCACAGTATTTGACTGGGGGAACTTTGTTCTTTTCTTTGTAGACCTCATTCCATTTTCGGTAAATAGTAGAATGACTTTCTTTTTGTGTCAGTACTGGGGTGCTCTTGAGTCTCCTGCCATAGCATTTCACTTCATTCATATGTCGACGGATAGTTTGCACTCACACTGATGCACCCTGAGCCTGCAGGACAGCTTGAAGTTACGGTATTTGGAACTTGATTGGGCTGCTTGCAACCTTTCATCAACTTTTCCGTCCATGTCCAGGTAGATTAGCTACAATGCCATGGGTTGTAAACTTCTTGATTATGTTGCACACAATAAATAAAGGAACATTAAGATCTTTGGAGATGGACGTGTAACCTTGAGATTGCTGATATTGCTCAGAAATTTTGCTTCTCGTCCTCAGAGAGATATCTTCTCCACTTTCTGTTCTCAATGCTTAGAGTGGCACACACAATGCAAAGACTACGTCAACTTCTTCCCTTTTTATCTGGTTTCAGGTGTGATTTTAATATTGCCTACACCTCTTGCCACAAGTGAGCCCATTTTTGAAATTTTGTTTGAAATTATGTCCAATTTGCCTTTTTTCCCTGTTTTTTGTGTTATTCCAATATACACAAAAGAAATAAACATATGTATAACAAGATGTGTATTTGCAATAATTTTCTGGGAGAAATACTTCATTTTTCTAGACCAATTTCAAGTCTACCTATTCTAGTACAATGGGTACGGAATGCATTTATACCCCTTTAAATTATTTACTCTTTTGTTTCATTGCAGCCATTTGGTAAATTCAGAAAAGTTCATTTTTTTCTCATTAATATACCCTCTGCACCACATCTTGACTAAAAAAACAGAAATTTAGTAATTTTTGCAAATTTATTAAAAGAGAAAACCTGAAATATCACATGGTCATAAGTGTTCAGACCCTTTGCTCAGTATTGAGTAGAAGCACCCTTTTGAGCTAGTACAGCCATGAGTCTTCTTGGGAATGATGCAACAAGTTTTTCACATCGATATTTGGGGATCCTCTGCCATTCTTCCTTGCAGAGCCTCTCCAGTTCCATCAGGTTGGATAGTAAACATTTTTGGACAGCCATTTTCAGGTCTCTCCAAAGATCCTCAATTGGGTTTAGGTCAGGGCTCTGGCTGGCCCAGTCAAGAATTGTCACAGAGTTGTTCTGAAGCCACTCCTTTGTTATTTTAGCTGTGTGCTTAGGGTCATTGTCTTGTTTGAAGGTGAACCAAGTCTGAGGTCCAGAGCACTCTGGAAGAGGTTTTCATCCAGGATTTCTTTGTATTTGGCCAAATTCTTGTTTTCTTCAATGACAATCATTTGTCCTTTCCCTGCAGTTGAAAAACACCCCATAGCATGATGCTGCCACCACCATGTTTCACTGTTGGAATTGTATTGGGCAGGTGATGAGCAGTGCCTGGTTTTCTCCACACAAACCACTTAGAATTATCACCAATAAGGTCTATCCTCATCTAATCAGACCAGAGAATCTTATTTCTCATAGTCTGGGAGTTCTTCATGTGTTTTTTTCAGCAAACTCTATGCGGGCTTTCATATGTCTTGCACTGAGGAGAGGCTTCTGACGGGCCACTCTGCCATAAAGGCCCGACTGGTGGATGGCTCCAGTGACAGTTGACTTTGTGGAACTTTCTTCCATCACCCTACTGCATGTCTGGAGCTCAGCCACAGTGATCTTGGAGTTCTTCTTTACCTCTCTCATCAAGGCTCTTCTCCCGTTATTGCTCAGTTTGGCTGGACAGCCAGGTCTAGGAAAACTTCTGGTGGTCCCACACTTCTTCCATTTAAGAATTATGGAGGCCACAGTGCTCTTAGGAACCTTGAGTACTGCAGAAATTCTGTTGTAACCTTGGCCAGATCTGTGCCCTGCCACAATTCTGTCTCTGGGTATCATTATCAAACCTCACTGTAAAAAACATAAGATATACTTATGCAGGGTCCTAACGGGACTCTCAATACTGATATATTTTCAAAACCCACAGACTCCAACAGTCTTCTCCACTACCATAGCTGCCACCCCAATTCTATCAAACATAGCCTACCCCGATCGCAATTCCAACGTGTATCTTGCATAGTCTCTGACTCTGGAGTACTACCTGCCTGTCTCGATGACATGTCCCGTAAATTCGAAACCAGACATTACCCTAAGAGCCTACTAGACAGAGAAAGGATGTTGGCCTTGAATCCATCTCCACGTCCAATTGTCTCAACAAAGCCAGAACGTGTTCCCTTCATTCATACCCACCACCCGGTCATGCCTAGGATCTACAATATTATCCGTAAACACTGGCCTCTATTGAAACACTCATATCCACAGATTGAGGCCTTCACAACACCACCACTCATGTGTAAATGGAGACCTACTAACATCAGGGACCGAGTGGTTAAGGCAGACCTGGGTAGCTCTTCTAGAATACCCACACAAACCTTTCTTGGTACTGAAAGATGTGGCACGTTCCCATGTCTGGGATGCGCATGCTGCTCCAATGTCATTAAATCCAACACAATTACTCATCTGCACTCCGGTAGACAATACCAGATCAAGGGATTCTTTACATGTGAATCCAATAACGTGGTATACGTTATTAAATGCCCGTGCGGGCTACTTTATGTTGGGGAAACAACACAGCATATCCGTGATCGCATCTCCAGTCATAAGTCCACCATAAGATGTAAGAAAACATGGCTTCCTCTCCGCTATCATTTTGTGACTGCCAACCACTCAGTTTCCCAACTCTGTTTCCAGGTTCTGGAGCAGGTGGAGCGCCCTAGGAGGGGTGGTAATCATATTAAGTTGCTTAGACAACGGGAATCCTATTGGATCTACACTTTGCAAACCCTCACACCTAAAGGCTTGAATAGGGAACTTGATTTAATTCGTGCCCTCCTGCTAGCTATAGGTTTCTTAATGTACAGCTCGTATATTCTGTACCATTATGCACACCCTGTATATTATGTATTATTATGAATATTCTGTTGATATGTCTGTATAGCATGCTGACCTACTTTCCGTTCATCATTCACTAACCTATCCCCTACTTTTAGGCGGTCAAATCCAGCATATCGCCACATTCATATGGGGTAAGTACCCGGGCCCCTGCCTTCAACAAACTCCTTATTTTTGATTGATTGGATTGAGGCAGCCGCTACCCAAAAGGACGTGTCTCTCCTTAAAACAATCCCGAGACATTTTAGGATAAAACATCATAGTGATAGTTCCCTCTTTAGGGTGCGGGGTATAGACATGCTCAATGTTAATATTCGTGGTGGGAACTTGTTCAAACGTCTGGGCCAACTGGAAACACTTTGGATTTGGTCCCTTAATACCATATACCCTGCAGGTCTGAATGAGAACATTAGCTATGCTCCTTTCCTGTAGTCGCTGCACCTTCGTGCTTAGTGTGCCTCATTGCAATTCATGCACAATTTGTTTTTATTTTTACAATTGTTGTGTTGTTTCTGTTTTTAATTCACTTTTTATTACCTAGGGTTCCCATATTGCCACATTGAATTGGTTCTTGTGCTGTTGGAATTCATCTGTATTATGTGACATGGAAACTGAAGCTGATGGACAGTTCCTACTTCCCTTCTATCCTGATAAAGCTTTCGTTCGGGTTATAGGGGACATATGTGGACACGTTGTGGGTTATTGTTAATGCTCATCTGCTTGTGGGATTGTACAATCTTATACTGTTATGGTTACTATATTCTATTATTATTTGTTATACTATATTATGTAGAGTGATATGTTTTTTCCTCTTTCCCACTAGCTATTGGGCTTATTTCTCTGTATAATTTATCTTCATATTTGCATTTGTCCATGCGTTCGACCTGGTGTGTTGTAACATCTCCATACCTCCTTGTTGTCCTCCCATGTGATTACTTACCCTTGAACGTTTTTGCTTGCCCTTTCCATTGCCCATACCATTGATGGCTTCTATGCACTGATCACTTTAGGCGCATGCGCCGCTGTGTTACTGTTCCGTCCTTCTCTGACAGCCGCGCATATACTTCCGGATCACATGGGGCCCCATGTGCTTCCGGTCGTCGTTGCTCGGCGTGTTCGACTGGGCGGAAGCGGCACATTACGGTGATTTATCGGTTCTATTGCGGGTTTCCTATATATACTCCCTCCTGCCCATTCTATGTACGCGCCCCCTGAGGAAGGTATCCTAACCGAAACGCGCGTCGGGGTCCCCTTACTGCGGAGACATGCCATGTGATCGTTATCACCAGGTGATGTGTAGTAGCTCATTGTGTGCCTGTATTTATACTATCACCGGTTTACTTATGTTTTCTTCCATGTACTTATGCTTAAGTTTTGCTATCCTATGTGGCTGTGCCTCTATGTAACTACACTGTATACCATCCATCTTTATACTCTCTGTAGTAGGGGATCACCGTACCTTGGGCTGATGTATTGTTCATGTGTTGCTGGCATGTATGTCATCTTTTAGCCCTTTCTAGCACCAACTTCTTGGTTGTTATATGTTTTACTGTATTTAATAAAGTGTTTTTCTATGTTTGAATTCTATGACTGCATGGCGTTCTTTTGTCTTTGATATTTGTTTGCAGTTCTCCCTGTGTCCTTGCATGGGTGGTACATGGCTTTGTGGCTAGTTGGGCCCCTGTATACACCATCTTTGTTCTATTTTGGTACCACCAATTATGCATATTGGAATTATTTTTATATTTAGTAATTTAACTGTGTTATGCACAGGTTCCTGTTCCGATGTTATGGACTACCGGGCCAAAGAAAAAGCATGGCTCGATCAATTAGACCAGACCTTAGGTTCTGGTGGGGCTAATGCGCGACAGTGCAGCGACTCAGGATTGGAGGATAAATTGGCGATTATTAAGGATTCCTTGATTAAACGTTCTCGATTGTGGTGGAACCGCATATTCCTAGAGAAGTATTTGGCTAATAAGATGATTCCAAGGGGACTACGGGTCGGTGTTGTCCCTACCTTCCCAGTTAATGATGAGATTTTTGTTCAAAAATGGGAAGAGGCTAGTAATCTTTGCTCCTTCACTCTGATGCAGCTTCTCATTGATCTGAATACCTCAAGAATTAATGAACCGGATAAAAGTATAGATGAAGTACAGACTTTGGTAAAAACTGAATGCCATAAGGAGAAGCTGCAACAGTTTGACTTAGACTTGGAGAAAGCATTAGATGCCCTAGCAAAGAAGATTCAGGAGAATCATCTGTCTAAACATAACAGGGATCTTAAGGATTACCAGACAAACCGAGTGTATTTATGGAGAAAGGGAAATCTGACACGTGTTCCCTCCAATACATCTATTTCTTCGGTGAGTGGTCAGTCTGATGTCTCTGCCTCCTCGGGATCTACACTTTTGAGAGATCATGCATATCATCCGTACAGGAGACAACCGAGATTCAGGACTGAATCAGAGGATAAAAGTAATCGGGTAATTAATCTGAGTCATCACACACTCTCCCCTGCTGATCTGTCTCTTCTGGCAAAGGGTTTCTCCTTTTCACCCACCCCAGATTATGATAAATTCACTACTATCAAGGACCTAAACTTATTTGCTACGTCCCTGTTGTTGAGACGTCATTTTTATGATAATGAAAGTAATACGCTCTTTCCAACAGAGGAAGAACAGGCCACGTTAAGAATACTGGAGGAGCTGGCAGTGGAACATATCCATGAGGGGGGTAAGATTCCTCCCTCTATTCGCTCTCGGTCTACCAAGTTTCCCCCATTGTCTACCTGTTCTGCTATTGATCTTTTCGTCCGGGTGGTGACTCGGGACCTATGTCAAATTCCTAGATTTTCACGGTCAGACAACCTATCAAGGATGGAACGTAAGCGTTTGGATCATCTTAAAAATCTCCCTGATGTGCTATTAAAACCAGCGGATAAGGGAGGGAATGTGGTTGTCTGGCCGGTAGGAATGTACGAAAAGGAGGCTTTCCGACAACTTAACAATGTAATTTGTTATAAAAAACTAACGTATAACCCGTTGGGTGCATATTCTGGTCAATTGGTGACTATTGTTAAAAGAGCTTTAGCCGATGATATCATTACTAAGGAGCTTGCTTCATCCCTCCTTGTTAATGACCCTACAATAGCCACCTTTTACCTTCTCCCAAAGGTACATAAGGATCTCGAGTCACCACCCGGCCGACCAATTGTATCGGGGAGGGGAAACTACCTTGAGCATGTCAACTCATGGATAGATTTCCACCTCCAGACCCTGGTTACGGCCCTTCCCTCCTATTTGAAAGATACCGGTGAGCTGCTTCGTAGGGTCGACGGCCTTTGTTTTGAGGGTGAATCTCTATTAGTTTCAGCAGATGTAGAGTCCCTTTATACTAATATCAGGCATACAGATGGTATTGCTGCAGTGAGATTTTTTCTTGAGACATCTATACTCTCACTAGGACTTAGGGGCCTCCTGCTGGAACTACTGGAGTTCACCCTCACACACAATTTCTTTGTGTTTAAGGGGTCCTTCTATCTGCAGCTCCAGGGGACAGCCATGGGATCGGCCTTTGCGCCAGCCTATGCTAACCTGTTCCTGGGGCTGTGGGAGAGGGACCTCTTCCTGTCGGACAGGTTGTCATCGATGGACCGTATCCCCTTTTTGGATACGGTACATCGATGACATCCTTTTTGTCTGGCAGGGTAAGGCCGTTGACCTTGAGCAGCTCATCGGTCTCCTTAGTGATAATAGTTTCAACATCAGATTGACTTGTGAATGGGATGGGTCCAAAATTAGTTTTTTGGATGTCATGGTTGGGAAGGACGAGGCAGGCAATGTCCATACGGATATTTTCCATAAAGCTACTGCTACTAACATGGTATTGCATGCCTCCTCCTGCCACCCTCGACATATGGTCTCCTTGATACCCATCGGGCAGTTTCTCTGCTTGCGGAGGATATGCTCGGCGGATGTCGATTTTGAAAAACGCGCCGTTGAATTAACGGCGCGTTTTGTCAAACGGGGGTACAGCAGAAGGGTCATTAAAAAAGCCTATCATAGGGCCAAATACTCCACCCGTAACCGGCTACTGTACAAGCCCCAGGGAGACGGAGCAGAGATCCGAGGGGACCAACTCAGGTTCATTACCACATTCCATCCGCAAGCTGACTTGGTCAGATCGGCACTCACAAAGGCTTGTCCTATCTTACAAACTGACCCTATTATTAGTAAATTCCTCCCTTATATGCCCTTACTGACCTTCAGACGGGCTAAAAACTTGAGAGACCACCTGACTAGGAGTCATTACGTAGGTCAGGGCCCTCGGACATTTCTGGATGAGATACCGGCCGTGGGGGGTTGCACCCCATGCGGCCGGTGTGTCGCATGTCGGAATGTGGACAGGTGCAATGAGTTCATGAACTCAAGAGGAACTCGAAGTTACATCATTAAAAAACGTATTTCTTGCACCTCCAGATATATAATTTACTATGCCACATGTCCGTGTGGACTCATCTACGTTGGAATGACCACTAGGCAGTTCAAAGTGAGAATTAGGGAGCATGTCTTGGGATTGAGGCAGCTGCCACCCAAAAGGACGTGTCTCTCCTTAAAACAATCCCGAGACATTTTAGGATAAAACATCATAGTGATAGTTCCCTCTTTAGGGTGCGGGGTATAGACATGCTCAATGTTAATATTCGTGGTGGGAACTTGTTCAAACGTCTGGGCCAACTGGAAACACATTGGATTTGGTCCCTTAATACCGTATACCCTGCAGGTCTGAATGAGAACATTAGCTATGCTCCTTTCCTGTAGTCGCTGCACCGTCGTGCTTAGTGTGCCTCATTGCAATTCATGCACAATTTGTTTTTATTTTTGCAATTGTTGTATTGTTTCTGTTTTTAATTCACTTTTTATTACCTAGGATTCCCATATTGCCACATTGAATTGGTTCTTGTGCTGTTGGAATTCATCTGGATTATGTGACATGGAAATTGAAGCTGATGGACAGTGCCTTCTTCCCTTCTATCCTGATAAAGCTTTCGTTCGGGTTATAGGGGACATATGTGGACACGTTGTGGGTTATTGTTAATGCTCATCTGCTTGTGGGATTGTACAATCTTATACTGTTATGGTTACTATATTCTATTATTATTTGTTATACTATATTATGTAGAGTGATATGTTTTTTCCTCTTTCCCACTAGCTATTGGGCTTATTTCTCTGTATAATTTATCTTCATAATTGCATTTGTCCATGCGTTCGACCTGGTGTGTTGTAACATCTCCATACCTCCTTGTTGTCCTCCCATGTGATTACTTACCCTTGAACGTTTTTGCTTGCCCTTTCCGTTGCCCATACTATTGATGGCTTCTATGCACTGATCACTTTAGGCGCATGCGCCGCTGTGTTACTGTTCCGTCCTTCTCTGACAGCCGCGCATATACTTCCGGATCACATGGGGCCCCATGTGCTTCCGGTCGTCGTTGCTCGGCGTGTTCGACTGGGCGGAAGCGGCACATTACGGTGATTTATCGGTTCTATTGCGGGTTTCCTATATATACTCCCTCATGCCCATTCTATGTACGCGCCCCCTGAGGAAGGTATCCTAACTGAAACGCGCGTTGGGGTGGATCGGCGTCCCCTTACTGCGGAGACGTGCTACGTGATCGTTATCACAAGGTGATGTGTAGTAGCTCATTGTGTGCCTGTATTTATACTATCACCGGTTTACTTATGTTTTCTTCCATGTACATATGCTTAAGTTTTGCTATCCAATGTGGCTGTGCCTCTATGTAACTACACTGTATACCATCCATCTTTATACTCTCTGTAGTAGGGGATCACCGTACCTTGGGCTGATGTATTGTTCATGTGTTGCTGGCATGTATGTCATCTTTTAGCCCTTTCTAGCACCAACTTCTTGGTTGTTATATGTTTTACTGTATTTAATAAAGTGTTTTTCTATGTTTGGATTCTATGACTGCATGGCGTTCTTTTGTTTTCAACGTGTATCTTGCATAGTCTCTGACTCTGGAGTACTACCTGCCTGTCTCGATGACATGTCCCGTAAATTCGAAACCAGACATTACCCTAAGAGCCTATTAGACAGAGAAAGGATGTTGGCCTTGAATCCATCTCCACGTCCAATTGTCTCAACAAAGCCAGAACGTGTTCCCTTCATTCGTACCCAGCACCCGGTCATGCCTAGGATCTACAATATTATCCGTAAACACTGGCCTCTATTGAAACACTCATATCCACAGATTGAGGCCTTCACAACACCACCACTCATGTGTAAACGGAGACCGACTAACATCAGGGACCGAGTCGTTAAGGCAGACCTGGGTAGCTCTTCTAGAATACCCACACAAACCTTTCTTGGTACTGAAAGATGTGGCATGTTCCCATGTCTGGGATGCGCATGCTGCTCCAATGTCATTAAATCCAACACAATTACTCATCCGCACTCCGGTAGACAATACCAGATCAAGGGATTCTTTACATGTGAATCCAATAACGTGGTATACGTTATTAAATGCCTGTGCGGGCTACTTTATGTTGGGGAAACAACACAGCATATCCGTGATCGCATCTCCAGTCATAAGTCCACCATAAGATGTAAGAAAACATGGCTTCCTCTCCCCTATCATTTTGTGACTGCCAACCGCTCAGTCTCCCAACTCCGTTTCCAGGTTCTGGAGCAGGTGGAGCGCCCT
The DNA here is from genome assembly GCF_051348905.1 of Ranitomeya variabilis. NCBI lineage: Eukaryota > Metazoa > Chordata > Amphibia > Anura > Dendrobatidae > Ranitomeya > Ranitomeya variabilis. The sequence goes on from NC_135236.1 coordinate 536,514,459, forward strand.
AGGAGGGGTGGTAATCATATTAAGTTGCTTAGACAACAGGAATCCTATTGGATTTACACTTTGCAAACCCTCACACCTAAGGGCTTGAATAGGGAACTTGATTTAATGCGTGCCCTCCTGCTAGCTATAGGTTTCTTAATGTACAGCTCAAATATTCTGTACCATTATGCACACCCTGTATATTATGTATTATTATGAATATTCTGTTGATATGTCTGTATAGCATGCTGACCTACTTTCCTTTCATCATTCACTAACCTATCCCCTACTTTTAGGCGGTCGAATCCAGCATATCGCCACATTCATATGGGGTAAGTACCCGGGCCCCTCCCTTCAACAAACTCCTTATTTTTTTATTTTTTTATTCATTTTTTTCATTTTATATTTTTATTCATTTTTTTTATTTATTTATTTATATTTTTTATATTTATTTTTTATTTTTCATGCTTATTTTTCCATTTTTATTTTCCTTATTTTTCCTTACTTTTCCTTATGTCCTATTTATCGTTTATTTTTATTTTTATTTTCATTCTTTTTACATATTTTTTCTCCATATTTTTCTTTACTTTCATCCGCTTCATAATTATTGTTCTAATTTTCAATTTTTTATTTTCTATGGCTTTATTATTTTTATTTTTACTTATGTTTATCCGTTTTACATTCATGACTTTACCATTTATTTGTTTTTGCATCTTTCAGGTGTGTACTTTATTTACTTCATATTTTTCCATTTTTTTCCCCAATTTTTATTTTATTTTACTGTTCTTTACTTTCACTTTTTATTTTTTATTTTTATTTTTCATTTTTCTCACGTCAATCCACTTACAGTTTGCATATTGCATTTTTTCTTTAATCAGCTTATTTTTGTGCACCATCTTTATTTTTTCTTTATATTTTTATTTATTTCTATTTTTTCTTTTTTTTTTTCTTTTTTTTTTCCTATGTTTCATTTTTTCATTTTTCATTCCTGTATCCTCTTTTTTCCTTTATATTCTTTACATATCCTGTCATTATTCTGCCTTTCTAATTCTCCTAACCTCTTCTCTTGCATTCTCTTTATTTCCTCTCCCTATTTCCCATCCTCTTCTGCCTATCTTCACACACACTTCCCCTTCTCCTTCTTTCCCCGGCATCCCCCATCCAGCTTTTCTCCCACAGTCTCCTCCCCCTGTCACTAGCACGGCGCTCAGCGTTCTGTGTATAGGCGTCTTCTCTTCAGTGCGCACGCGCCCGCTTGTGGCTGCTTCCCATGTCGGCTTCCTGCTATGTACAGATGCCGCCTTCCACGCGTGCGCACACACAGCGCTGCGCTCCATTCTCTGCTGCGTTCCATGCAGCATGTGCTCCTAACCTCCCTCCCACATTCTGCGCACGCGCTCACCCACACCGCTGCACTTCCTGTCTGTCGGCTATTTTAACCCGCTGGCCACCAATGATGCCTCACACCACTGCCTCTTTTCCTCCTGCTGGACCCACAGGTATTTAGCTTTCTGATCTGTTCCCTGCACTCTCACTATTAAGCACTCTTACTCTATGCCTTTTGTCCATAGTGCCTCTAGGGAATCTGCTCCCTGTTCGAGCCATACCGGACCCCCGCACCTTCCAGCTATCTCTGTGGTATGTGTGTGTTTTTTACTCTTTTTAACTCTGCTTTTTACTCTCTTTGCTAGCTTGCTCTGCAGCATCAGTTCTTCTGTCTCACTCTCCTTAACCCTTAACCCTTTGCAGGAGCCTTTACCTCCGTTCGCTGGACAAGCATCATCCTCTCTCCCCTATCATTCTCTACTTATTAAGGTCAGTTTTGCTTTACACCTCCCACATATCATTTTCGTATTTGCTCTGATCATTTTCTATGAGGTCTGCCGTTGCCGTTTTTGCTTGCCTGGACGCTGCAGGATCACATCCATTAATTACGTACTCCTTTGGGCTTTTTTGAATATTATGTATATTGTGTACATATGTGGATTATTGGCTACTTCCTTTTGTTTTTGTCTTTGTCATTATATTTTGCTTTGTATGTTTGATTCTCTATTTATTCATTTATCCATTTATTCAATTTTGCAACAATGGCTGAAAGAGCATGAGGAAAAAAAGATTTGATACTTCTGGTATAGTAATTTGACAATTTTGAAGAAAGAATAAAGCATAAGTCAAAAACATCTTAAATTACATAATTGCTGTTAACACTGGAAGAAAAGGATTTGGTAGATAATTTACAGTAAGCTCAAAAAACACCTTTGAATTGCCATACTGCATACAGCATGAATAACATTGATTTACTATGATTTTAACATTAAATCATTCCTTGTCAATATTCATGGTAACTATTAGAGATGAGTAGATCTTTTGAAATTTGTATTTGCCAGCTTTATCAAATTTTCCTCAAGAATGTGATTTGCTGCAAATAAATTTTCACCAAACACATAATTAAAAAGCCGCCAAGTGATCATGCATAGAGTTCGATATTACAAACTCAATCTTTTTTAACGTATAAATGTCTTCTTCATATCCAGCCAGAGGAAAGTTTACGGTAACCAACAGCGTGTTCAACAACATACTGCAGTATCAGACATTTTAGGCTACTTAAATTGTGTAAGCAACCTAAAAAATATCCCTTTTGTGGTAGCACAAACATGAATTGCTGTTGTTTAAAGACAGGCTGTGAAAATGGAAGAAGTTGAAGCATTTGCACATGGTTGGGTGTCACAATTATCCCTGTTTGGACAGTATAAAGAGCTTTGCACCTTTGGTCATTGAATTATTTTTTATAAGCCATCCAAAAACTATCCTTTTAGTTAGGAAGACAAAACAGGTGTACTATACTGTTTTGAATGTGCTGAAGTAGTGGCCTCAACTAAAAGAGAAAAAAAAATCCCTTTTTGGGGGTCCACAGCTGATTTGCTAATCAAAAAACTGATTAGGTATTTAGAAAGGCTTTTTACTAAGGGTACTGTCTCACAGTGGCACTTTTGTCGCTACGACGGTACGATCCGTGACGTTCCAGCGATATCCATACGATATCGCTGTGTCTGACACGCAGCAGCGATCAGGGACCCTGCTGAGAATCGTACGTCGTAGCAGATCGTTTGGAACTTTCTTTCGTCGCTGGATCTCCCGCTGTCATCGTTGGATCGGTGTGTGTGACACCGATCCAACGATGCGTTCGCTTGTAACCAGGGTAAACATCGGGCTACTAAGCGCAGGGCCGCGCTTAGTAACCCGATGTTTACCCTGGTTACCATCGTAAAAGTAAAAAAAACAAAAAAAAAACAGTACATACTCACATTCCGGTGTCCGTCAGGTCCCTCGCAGTCTGCTTCCCGCTCTGACTGACTGCCGGCCGTAAAGTAAGAGCAGAGCACAGCGGTGATGTCACCACTGTGATCTGCTTTCACTTTACGGCGGCACTCAGTCAGAGCGGGAAGCAGACGGCAAGGGACCTGACGGACACCGGAATGTGAGTATGTACTATTTGTTTTTTTTTACTTTTACGATGGTAACCAGGGTAAACATCGGGTTACTAAGCGCGGCCCTGCGCTTAGTAACCCGATGTTTACCCTGGTTACCCGGGGCCTTCGGCATCGTTGGTCGCTGGAGAGCGGTCTGTGTGACAGCTCTCCAGCGACCACACAACGACTTTCCAACGATCACGGCCAGGTCGTATCGCTGGTCGTGATCGTTGGAAAGTTGCAGAGTGTGACATTACCCTAAGCTGTCTAAAAACTATCCCTCTCTTTTTCTGGAGATAAAACAGGAGCACTGTTTTGAACATAAAGGAGTTAAGGCTTGCTTTCACCAAGTATTTTTAAAAAAATTAGCACTATTTTGAGAGCTGTTTCTTGAGGATACAAGTCATGAGAGTGTATTTCCCAACATGAGCAGTACTGTCTATCACTATACACTGTGTGCAGAATTATTAAGTTGTATTTTAGAGGATTATTTTTATTATTGATCAACAACTATGTTCTCAGTCAACCCAAAAGACTAATAAATAGTGTTGAGCGATACCTTCCGATATCAAGAAGTATCGGTACCGGATTGGATCGGCTGATATCCAAAAAATATCAGATATCGCCGATACCGATACCAATGCAAGTCAATGGGACACAAATATCGGAATGTAAATAAGCCCTTTTTGTGCTTCTACATCCTGTTCCGGAGGGGGGAAGAGTGTGGGCGGTGCGTGGGCGGAGACTGTGCGTGTCTGTGTGTGCAGGTGGGGTCTGTGCAGGCCTGCCGGGGATCTGTATGGGCATCTGTACGTGCCTGCCGGGGCTCTGTGCGGCCTTCCGGGGCTCTGTGCGTGCCTGCCGGGGCTCTGTGCAGCCTGCCGGGGCTCTGTGTTGCCTGCTGGGGCTCTGTGCGGGCTGCCGGGGCTCTGTGCGGTGTGCCGGGGCTCTGTGCGGTGTGCCGGGGCTCTGTGCAGTGTGCCGGGGCTCTGTGCGGCGTGCCGGGGCTCTGTGCGGGCTGCCGGGCGCCTGTGCGGGGCTCTGTGTGGCATGCTGGCGTTCTGTGTGGCGTGCCGGGGCTCTGTGCGGGCCTCTGTGCGGCGTGCCGGGGCTCTGCGCGGGCCTCTGCGCAGTGTGCTGGGGCTCTGTGCGGCATGCCGGGGCTCTGTGTGGCATGTCGGAGCTCTGTGCTGGGCTCTGTGCGGTGTGCCAGGGCTCTGTGCGGTGTGCCGGGGCTCTGTGCGGTGTGCCGGGGCTCTGTGCCAGGCTCTGTGTGGCGTGCCGGGGCTCTGTGCGGGCCTCTGTGTGGCGTGCCAGGGCTCTGTGTGGCGTGCCAGGGCTCTGTGCGGGGCTCTGTGCGGCATGCCAGGGCTCTGTGCGGTGTGCCGGGGCTCTGTGCAGCATGTCGGGGGTCTGTGCTGGGCTCTGTGCAGCATGCCGGGGCTCTGTGCGGCGTGCAGGAGCTCTGTGTGGGGCTCTGTGCGGTGTGCCAGGGCTCTGTGCGTGTATGCAGGCATTGCCGATGGGACTACAAGTCCCATCGGATGATGCCTGCAACAGTGACAGTGATTGACACATTAGCCAATGATGGGACAGTACTAGTCCCATCATCCGGCTAATGTCTTGAATGTAAAAAAAAACATACATACTACATACATGCTACATACATACTACATACATACTACATACATACATACATACTACATACAATATATTCATACATTACTTACAATTAGTGTTGAGCGATACCGTCCGATACTTGAAAGTATCGGTATCGGAAAGTATCGGCCGATACCGGCAAAGTATCGGATCTAATCCGATACCGATACCCGATACCAATACAAGTCAATGGGACTCATGTATCGGACGGTATTCCTGATGGTTCCCAGGGTCTGAAGGAGAGGAAACTCTCCTTCAGGCCCTGGGAACCATATTAATGTGTAAAAGAAAGAATTAAAATAAAAAATATTGCTATACTCACCTCTCCGACGCAGCCTGCACCTTACCGAGGGAACCGGCAGCGTTGTTTGCTTAAACTTCGCGCTTTAACTTCCTTACGTGAAGTCCCAGCTTGTGATTGGTCGCGCGCCGCCCATGTGGCCGCGACGCGACCAATCACAGCAAGCCGTGACGTAATTTCAGGTCCTTCAGGATTTTAAAATTACGTTCCGGCGTTGTGATTGGTCGCGTCGCGGTCACATGGGCGACGCGACCAATCACAAGCCGTGACGTCACGGGAGGCTGGACACGCGCGCATTTTAAGAGAGGAAGGTATCCTTCCGCACTGTATTCCTCTGCCGCTGTAAAAAAATAGTCGCTAGTCTCACTTTATGCCATTGCTGTGTGAAATTTTCCCAAGGATACCTTCCTCCTGTCATTGTATTCCTGGAGCCCCTAGAGAGCGGTTACATCAGCTGATGCTGCCGTTCTCCACGGGAGATCGTCGTGGGACACTCGTGGATTTCTGCAGACAGGGAGTATATTGGTTGTTTGTTATTTTAATCTTTTTTACAGATGACACTGGCTTCGGGGATCAAAATGACAAGTAATGGTGAGTATGTAATCTATGTTTAATGTACTGTATGTATGTATTGTATGTAATGTATGAATGTATTGTATGTAGTATGTATGTAGTATGTATGTAGTATGTTTGTAGTATGTAGTATGTATGTAGTAGTGCCCCCTGACGAAGGACGGACTGAAACGCGCGTTGGGGCGGGCACTCACCCCCCTGGTTTCCCCCACATTACTGGGCGTTATTGTAAGTACTGAGCAATTTCTTCCAAGATGAGGCTGTTTTTTGGATAATCTTAGATATCCTCATATGTCTTGTTAATCCACATGGCTTTTCAAATTGACATTCTACTGTTTGGGCTTGTTAGAAATATAGTATTATAGTCACGGTATGGATAATATTAATTAGGTGGATATTTCCACAGCACTTGTTTGTGGCTATATATTCTATATATTTTGATATTAGTGCAAATAGATCTAAGATAATTAAAAAAGCCCTATATATGATTAGATAGATGGATATCTTTTATCCTGCATCATAGATGACAGGTGAAGGTGCACATGCACCGTTATCTAGGCAGCCCTTAGGTTATAATATATAGCAGCTCAGTTCATATATATGGTGGGGTAACTGGTGGGGGGTGGGGCCCTTGGAGGATATTGTTTCAGTTTTATAACTTCCACACACCTGGTTATGTCTCTCTTTTTTTGTATTTTAATGTTTCTAATAAAGAAGTTATATATTTTATAAATGGACTGGTACATCAATTTTTTTCCCTATGGGAATTAGGTTCTAAGTATATGGATGTGTCCGTATTATAATGTCTCCACATGGGGTGTTTTGACTATAAGTATTATATATATATAAAATATTTCAATAATTCCCCCGAATATGTGGTATGGTTGTTTGTTGGCAATTTATGTAGTACGTACGTAGTATGTATGTAGTATGTATGTAGTATGTTGTATGTATGTAGTATATAATATGTATGTAGTATGTATGTAGTATGCATACAGTATAGTATGTAGTATGTATGTATGTAGTACGTATGTAGTATGTAGTATGTATGTAGTATGTATATAGTATGTAGTATGTATGTAGTATGTAGTATGCATGTAGTATGTATGTAGTATGTATGTTGTATGCATGTAGTATGTATGTAGCATGCATATAGTATGTAGTATGTATGTAGTATGTACATAGTATGTATGTAGTATGTAGTATGTATGTAGTATGTATATAGTATGTAGTATGTATGTTGTATGTATGTATATAGTATGTATGTTGTATGCATGTAGTATGTATGTTGTATGTATGTAGTTTTTTTTTTACATTCAACACATTAGCTGGATGATGGGACTACTACTGTCCCATCATTGGCTAATGTGTCAATCACTGTCACTGTTGCAGGCATCATCCGATGGGACTTGTAGTCCCATCGGACGATGCCTGCACACACTCACAGACCCCCGGAAGCCCGCACAGAGCCCCAGGACGCCGCACAGAGCCCCGGCACGCCCGCACAGAGCCCCGACAGCCTGCACAGAGCCCGCACACACACACGCAGTCTCCGCCAATGCACCGCCCACACTCCATTATAGTACATAATTGCACCATGGTACCTTCCGATTCCGGTATCCGATATTGCAAAAATATCAGAACTCAGTATCGGAATTCCGATACAGCGAATATCGGATGATACCCGATATTTGCAGTATCGGAATGCTCAACACTACTCATAAATATCAAAGCTTAATAGTTTTGGAAGCTGGAGCTGGGTTTTTTTTAGATTTGGCTATCTTAGGAGGATATCTGTTTGTGCAGGTAACTATTACTGTGCAGAATTATTAGGCAACTTAATAAAAACCAAATATATTCCCATCTCATTTGCTTATTTTCACCAGGTTAACCAATATAACTGCAAAAAATTTAGAAATAAACATTTCTGACAGGCAAAAACAACCCACCCAAAAAATAATGACCAATATAGCCACCTTTTTTTATAATGACACTCAACAGCCTAACATCCATAGATTCTGTCAGTTGCTTGATCTGTTTACGATCAACATTGCATGCAGCAGCCACCACAGCCTCCCAGACGCTGTTCCGAGAGTTGTACTGTTTTCCCTCCCTGTAGATCTCACATTTTATGAGGGACCACAGGTTCTCTATGGGGTTAAGATTGGGTGAACAAGGAGGCCATGTCATTATTTTTTCTTCTTTGAGACCTTTACTGGCCAGCCACGCTGTGGAGTAGTTGGAGGCACGTGATGGAGCATTGTCCTGCATGAAAATCATGTTTTTCTTGAACGATACTGACTTCTTACTGTACCACTGCTTGAAGAAGTTGTCTTCCAGAAACTGGCAGTAGGTCTGGGAGTTGAGATTCACTCCATCCTCATCCTGAAAAGGTCCCATAAGTTCATCTTTGATGATACCAGTGTTTATACAACAACAGGTGCCATCAGCACACTGATGCCATTTCACAGCTAACACCGTTTTTACTGGAGGGAGAAAGTGGTTGTCCAGGCCTATGTGTGCACAATTTAACAAGTCAGTCCTCTAATGTTGATACTGGTTCTGATGCTGAACCACCATACTAATAGTCCTTCTAAGTGCTAATCTTGTGCTTTGCTGTATGCATCAGATACAGTACATTATGCATTTAGCCTAGGGAGGGACAGTTGCAGAAGCAGGGAGAGTGGCAGAATACAGCCTCTAGGCAGGGCTTGGGGCTTTGCAGACCTTTGCCAATTATGTATCTGCTGTACTTGACCATATTGTTTTTTTTCTAGGATAAAATAATTGACTATGTTGGCATCCATAGAGCATTACTTGCTTTGTGTTAAATTTCGGTAGTATATATAGTATATCAGACTTCTAAAAATTGTTCACATTATTTTCTGGATTCAATTAATCATTTAAAGAGTATTACGTGTTCTCTGTTAAACTTTAGTGGTATATAACACTCCAAAAAATGTGAACAATTTTTTTCTGAATATTAAATTAGTCATCTATAGAGTATTACATTGTGTTAAATTTTGGTGGTGTATAACACTCCAAAAAAGAGTTCCAAGTATTTTTTGGATTAAATTAGTAATCAATACTGTGTAAAGTGCTTAGTGAGCTACAAGGCAACAAAGATGGCAGAATCCCAGAGACTCCAGAGGGAGCGAGCGGAGGAATATCGGAGCCAAGCTGATGTGACAAGGGAGGTGGCAGAAGCCTGTGGTCAAGAACTATCAAGTCCTGAACCCAAGCTGCAGCCTTCACTGCTGGGATTCTTGCGGACTGCAGATGGGAGAGCCAGGAGTCAGCAACTAGTGAGTGGACTGCATGGCCTAGGCTTTTTAGAAGAGAGAAGAAGGCAAGCCAGAACCAGGGTTGGAGACATGCTAGTGGACATGCTATCTGCAAGGTATCGAGAGTTGACATCCTGGGTGCAAGGTTGTTACGTACATCCAGCAGTGGAGATGGGGGTCTATAGAAGAGTTTGGGACCAGTCAATACATCTCGCTCAACAAGCGGGCAGTAGAGAAGAAACACTGCCTCAAAGGCTGCAAGAGCTAACAACTAGAACCATGTCACGTTTCTCAAAATGAATGGGCAACATCATTGGTATGCAGTGGATGTGATCTGAGAAGAGGAAGAGAGCAGGATGAACCCTTCTTGCAAATGAATGGGCCTGGGATAGTTTCCTCGAGGCGGCTCGAGTTGGGGCTACCACACCTTAGATATCGGACTGTCCTTGGAGTTCCCCACCTCCTATGCTAGAGCAGGTGATGGTGCAGGTGACAACGGGAGTTGTCGCCCATTTCTACATGTTGGAGGCTCTGGCACTACCCGAAGCTAGGTCACTTACAAACCAGGGAATCGGGTTCTAGAAAGCAGATGGAGGCAGTGTTCCAAGCCTCACGAGGAAGGAGAAGAAGAAATAGACATCTGAAGAGGATTCATTTATTATCCACCTTTATAATTTCTTCCTGGCTTTGCACTTTGTGCAATGCCTTTATTAGTGTAGGAGTGCATCAACTACACTTTCAAAATATTTGAATGATGCCTGACAGTTTTGCCTTTCAAGTCTCTTTGGATGACTGATGACCCTCCTTTTAATTTTTTCCTGGCTTTGCGCTTTGTGCAAAGCCTTTAGGAATGCAGGAGTACATCAACTACACCTTAAATTTTAAAACATAACAATTATCAATGTAAATCAAAATGAATATCAAATGGAGGTCTGGATTTGGAACGATAATCAAAATCAAAGTGGAAAATCAAATTACAGGCTGATCCTACTTCAGTGGAAATGCCTTATGACAAGGAAAAGATGCTCAGCATTGTGTGTGGCCTCCACGTGCCTGTATGACCTCCCTACTTTTCAATGCCTGGGCATGCTCCTGATGAGGTGGTGGATGGTCTCCTGAGGGATCTCTTCCCAGACCTGGACTAAAGCATCCACCAACTCCTGGACGGTCTGTGGTGCAAAGTGACGTTGGTGGATGGAGCCAGACATGATGTCTTAGATGTGTTCAATCAGAATCAGGTGTGGGGAATGGGCGGGCCAGTCCATAGCTTCAATACCTTCATCTTGCAGGAACTGCTGACACACTCCAGCCACATGATGTCTGGCATTGTCCTGCATTAGGAGGAACCCAGGGCCAACCGCACCACCATACGGCTCACAAAGGGTCTGCGGATCTCATCTTGGTACCTAATGGCAGTCAGCTACCTTTGGCGAGCACATGGAGTGCTGTGCAGCCCTCCAAAGAAATGCCACCCCACACCATTACTGACCTACTGCCAAACCGGTCATGCTGAGGGATGTTGCAGGCAGCAGACTGCTCTCCACGGTATCTCCAGACTCTGTCACGTGTGTCACATGTACTCAGTGTGAATCTGCTTTCATCTGTGAAGACCACAGGGTGCCAGTGGCATATTTGCCAATCCTGGTGTTCTGTGGCAAATGCCAAGCATCCTGCACGGTATTGGGCTATGAGCACAACCCCCATCTGTGGACATCAGAAACTCAGACCATCCTTATTGAGTCGGTTTCTAACCATTTTTGCAGATGCATGCACATTTGAGGCCTGCTGGAGGTCATTTTGCAGGGCTCTGGCAGTGCTCCTGTTCCTCCTTGCACAAAGGCGGAGGTAGTGGTCCTGCTGCTGGGTTGTTGCCCTCCTATGGCCCCCTCCACATCTCCTGGTGTACTGGCCTGTCTCTTGGTAGTGCCTCCAGCCTCTGGACACTACGCTGACAGGCACAACAAACCTTCTTGCCACAGCTCACATTGACGTGCCATCCTGGATGAGCTGCACTACCTGAGCCACTTGTGTGGGTTGTAGAGTCCATCTCATGCTACCATGAGTGTGAAAGCCCAACCAACATTCAAAAGTGACCAAAACATCAGCCAGAAAGCATTAGTACTGAGATGTGGTCTGTTGTGGCCACCAGCAGAACCACTTCTTTATTGAGGGTGTATTGATAAATGCCAATAATTTTCCATCTGTTGTCTATTCCTTTTGTACAACAGCATGTGAAATTGATTGTCAATCAGTGTTGCTTCCTAAGTGGACAGTTTGATTTCACAGAAGTTTGATTTACTTGGAATTATATTCTGTTATTTAAGTGTTCCCTTTATTTTTTTGAGCAGTGTATATAGCAGCATAACGATTACAAGGAAATAGTCCGTATAATAGCAGCAAGATGGTTATCAGAAAAACACATGTAACAAGCAAGTGCATTTAAGGAAAAAAGTGTCCATAGTGTTAATAAAACATCATAATTAAATCGCTGTGTGTGTATCAGACCATATGGTAAAGCTCTAAAACATCTCCACTGAAGATGAGCGAACTTCACCAATCTCAAATTCGGGAAGAATATAACTAATTCGGATTAGTGTTCAGATTCCCTAGCATTTTCCCTCAAAGTTGGCAAACTTAAGGCACAGTTCAGTAAACGATTGTGTTTCCAATGCTTTTGTTAGGACTAAGGCTAGAATAGTAGTGCTGTATGACGAGCTGGGTGTATGTGTTTAATGAGGGGAGGTGGCGAGTATAGGTCAGAGGACCTGCGGAGTGTAATTTTATTTCATTTTTTATTTTAATTTTTTTTTTAATTAACACTGTGTAGATTCTGGCAGCCAATCAGGGTGCAGAAACCACTCACAACATCCAGACACAAGGGCTTCTATCATTGGGTGCCAAAATTACATGTCCCTATCCATGTTGTTTTGCTGGCAACATTATGTCAGTGTATCAGTGCAGACAGGCTGCTCCTGCTGCTGCAATTTGTCAGACAGATGGTATCCTGTCCTGTGTGAAATTCGCCTTCCAGCTTCTAACTAGTTTGTGCGAATAGTGTTGTGCAGTCACATTTGCTAATCCAGATCATTTTGATAATACTGTGTTGCAGTCAGGAGGTCACATAACCTAAATAAAATTGTTTGGGTTAATATTGGGTGTGTAGGCATAAGTCAACATTTCCAAATCAAATTTGTTTGCGCTAATATTGTTGTGCAGGTACCAGGCCACATTTCCTAAGTAAAATTGTTTGGTCTAATATTGGGGTGCAGGCAGGAGTCCACATTTCGTAATCAAAATCATTTGGGCTAATATTGTTGTGCAGGCACCAGGCCACATTTCCTAAGCAAAATCGTTTGCGCTAATATTGTTGTACATACAACAGGCCACATTTCCGAATGAAAATTTTTTGGGCTGTTATTGGAGTGCAGGCACTAGACCACATTTAATAAGTAAAATTGTTTTGTTAATATTGGGGTTCGGGCAGGAGTCCACATATCCTAATCAAAATCGTTTCAGCTAACATTGTTGTGCAGTCACCAGGCCACATCTCCTAATCAAAATTGTTTGGGCTAAGATTGTTGTGCAGGCACCAGGACAAATTTCCTAAGTAAGATCGTTTCAGCTAATATTGGGGTGCCGGCCAGAATTCACATTTCCTAATCAAAATTGTTTAGGCTGATATTGCTGTGCATGCACCAGGCCCCATTTAATAATCAAAATCATTTGGGATAATATTGTTGTGCAGGCACACTACATCAGAAAATAAATATATTTAATATATTGTTAATATAGTGACAGGTGACTGACAGGTCTGGTCCTAGGTTTGTGAAACTGCTGGTTAAAAGAGCGGAAGGGCACATCCAACATGAGTGGGAAAAAGTGAGGTCATGGTTGAATGGGGAATAGGCTTGGTGTTCGACATGCACGTGGGTTAGAGGGTAATGTTACTGAAAGCTCAACTGAACAAACACTGTTTCATCCTATCCAAAGACTACTGACATAATCTGTTACTGGCCATTCTACTCACCTCTTTCTTTGGCAGCTGCACAGCGGTACAAGGGTCAGAAAGAACATGTGATCCAGTGGATGGCAAGTGCTACATCAAGTGTCCTGTCCTCCTCTTCCTCCAACTTAACATTACACACAGTATAATCCTCAGGGGTGGCACCCCATTTACCCATGTTTTTCCCTGCATCATAACTCTCTAACCGCACAACTGACTGTAGGGAACCACAGATGGGCGAGTCAGCAGAGCTCTTCACACATTCCATTCCATGGACATAAGAGGTCTGGTTCATTTAATATACGCATTTAAATGTTGAAATGCCCCCAAATGTCTTTTAAGACCTTATAAGGTCCACAACATAATATATAAATGAAACATAAGTCAACAGATTGTGACAAGTAGAGGCTGCATTGACGATTGAGAATGATCCAACATTTGTCATACATTGTAAGCTTGCGAGCAGGGCCCTCATTCCTCTTGGTATCTGTTTTGATGTATGTGCTTATTGTTATGCTGTAATGTCCATTGTCTGTACAAGTCCTCTCTAAAATGCAAAGTGCTGCGGAATTGTCATGTCGGACGCTGTTCAGACCAGGTCGTCCGACAGACAGCGGTAATTCCGCTTTTGACCACTATTTACTCATTGGCGTCTGCATGATTTTGTCTAGCTGTTCCGGGGTTCATTTACCTGATCCTCGGATTGGAAGCTGGGCCATTTCCATGGCCTTTAAATAGTTCTCCTGATCATTGGGCATCGCCGATTATAGCTTCTGTCTTGCGTTGTTATCTCGGTCTGGAGTGGAGAGCTGGTGGTTGGAGATTCGTTGCTGGTGGTGTATATTCCTTTGTCTTATTTACTCCTTCCTATATTTGTGTTTATTTTACCCTGCACATTTATAGTGTATTCCTGAGTGTCTGCAGCGTGGTGTATATTTTCCTTTATCCTTGTCTGTGCTAACTGTGGGTATTTAAGTATTACCTCTTCACTGGGTGGTGGGTGGAGGTTTCAGCCTAGGGCTGAGCTCAGGAGTTAGGGTGAGGTTCGAGGCCTGAACATGCAAACCATCAGTGTAAACTTCAGGTAGAGGGTCAGTCAGGATTTCCCTAGTCTTAGGGAAATTGCAGGAGCCCGGATTATTAGCTCTCGCTCACCAAGTCTCTCCCTGACATTATAATCGGCCCAACAACAACAACAACAAAAAAAAGAGGGGTTTCTATTTTTTTTTTGTTTTGTCATGGATCCCATGACTTCCATAACCCACCAGTTGGAGGCGCTGTCCCTACAGGTCACTGAGTTGAGGGGGGCAGTGCAGCAACAGGGACTAGCTGTTTCCAATGTGCAAGCTGGAGCGACAGGAAGAGTTACTGAGCCTAAATTTCCGTTGCCTGAAAAATTTGCTGGGGAACACAGTAAATTTGTTTCTTTTCGTGAAGCTTGCAAACTATATTTCCGTATGCGCCCGATATCTTCGGGTAATGAGGCTCAGCGTGTGGGCCTGGTGTTGTCATTGTTAAGTGGGGATCCCCAAGCGTGGGCGTTTTCTTTGCCATCTGATTCTGCAGCATTTGTCTCTGTGGAGAGTTTTTTTTCTTCTCTTGGGAAAATCTACGATGAACCTGACAGAATGGCTCTGGCAGAATCTAAGATACGCTCTATTCGCCAGGGGGAGCAAGTAGCAGAGGATTACTGTTCTGAATTCCGCCGCTGGGCGATCGATACCCAATGGAATGATCCAGCATTGCGGAGTCAGTTTATACATGGGATTTCTGGAAGGGTTAAAAAAGCCCTTCTGATGTACGAGACTCCTACTTCTCTGGATTCCGCTATGAGTCTGGCTGTCCGCATTGATCGCCGTTTGCGTCAGGGGGAGCATGAGACACCACCTATGGGAGAGGGTTTAGGTTCACGTGAGGTTGCTGCAGGTGAGCCCACGGAGCCTATGCAAATCGCAGGGGTGTCACATGTCAAGCATCGAGCCCCTGAGCTCAGGAAGCAGGGAGCCTGCTTTTACTGTTGTAAAACTGGTCATTTTATTAACATCTGTCCTCTGCTGCCTAAGAAAAACGCAACGGCGGAAAACTTCTGAGCTCAGAGGGTGTGGAGGAGACCAGTCTGAGCTTATGTATATCCTCCATGGTGGTTTCTCAGTGCATGCTCCCTGCTAAGGTTTTTGTTGCTGGCAGTGAGCTGCCAATTACTGTTTTTGTGGATAGTGGTTCAGCCACAAATCTCATTGATGAGGGGTTTGCGCGCACAGCAGGTTTTAGGATTGAAAAACTGTCTCATCCTATCCGCATGGTCACCATCAATGCTGCTCCTCTCTCTCAGGGGGAGATTACTGAATTTGTGGCTGAGGTGAAACTCCACATTGGAGTTCTACATTCTGAGCGGGTTACATGTAAGGTGTTCAGGAATCTTCCTGCTCAGGTGGTTTTGGGTTTTCCTTGGTTGTCTATGCACAACCCGGTAACTGACTGGAAAACTCAGGACATAATTCGGTGGAGCGAGTTCTGCCAGGAGAATTGCCTGGCCACATGTGTGGCTGCGGTGACTTCAAGCATTCCGGAGTCACTTCTGGATTTTGTGGATGTGTTCTCTGAGAAGGGTTGTTCAGAGTTGCTGCCACATCGTCCTTATGACTGTTCTATCAGGTTTAAACCAGGGGCCAAATTACCTAAAGCAAGGATGTTTAACATCTCCGGTCCGGAGAGACAAGCGTTAAAAGATTACATTGCGGAAAGCTTGCACAAAGGGCACATCAGGCCGTCATCCTTGCCGGTGGCAGCAGGGTTCTTCTTTGTGAAGAAGAAAGATGGCGGATTACACCCGTGTTTGGATTTCAGGGAGTTGAACCAGATTACGGTTCATGATCCATACCCTATGCCTCTGATACCAGATTTGTTCAACCAGGTGGCAGGTGCTAAGTGGTTCACAAAGCTTGACCTCAGGCGGGCATACAACCTCATAAGAGTCCGTCAAGGTGATGAGTGGAAGACAGCTTTTAATACCCCTGAGGGTCATTTTGAAAATTTGGTGATGCCGTTTGGGTTAACTAACGCACCTGCAGTGTTCCAACATTTCATCAATGATGTGTTCTCGCATGTTTTGGGGAAATTCGTTATCGTGTACCTAGATGACATTCTCATATATTCTTGCGACCGTGAGGCTCATTTAGATCATGTCAGGCAGGTGTTACAGCTTCTCAGAGAGAATAAGCTGTATGCTAAACTTGAGAAATGTGTATTTTCTGTTCAAGAGTTGCCTTTCTTGGGTTATATTTAGTGTTGAGCGATACCGTCCGATACTTGAAAGTATCGGTATCGGAAAGTATCGGCCGATACCGGCAAAGTATCGGATCCAATCCGATACCGATACCCGATACCAATACAAGTCAATGGGACTCAAGTATCGGACGGTATTCCTGATGGTTCCCAGGGTCTGAAGGAGAGGAAACTCTCCTTCAGGCCCTGGGAACCATATTAATGTGTAAAAGAAAGAATTAAAATAAAAAATATTGCTATACTCACCTCTCCGACGCAGCCTGCACCTTACCGAGGGAAGCGGCAGCGTTCTTTGTTTAAAATTTGCGCGTTTACTTGGTTACGTGAAGTCCCGGCTTGTGATTGGTCGCGGCGGCCATGTTGCCGGGACGCGGACCAATCACAGCAAGCCGTGATGTAATTTCAGGTCCTGCAGGATTTTAAAATTACGTCCCGGCGTTGTGATTGGTTGCGCCGCAGTCACATGGGCGACGCAACCAATCACAAGCCGTGACGTCACGGGAGGCTGGACACACGCGTATTTTAAAATGCGCACGTGTCCAGCCTCCCGTGATGTCACGGCTTGTGATTGGTCGCGGCGGCCATGTTGCCGGGACGCGGACCAATCACAGCAAGCCGTGACGTAATTTCAGGTCCTGCAGGATTTTAAAATTACGTTCCGGCGTTGTGATTGGTCCGCGTCCCGGCAACATGGCCGCCGCGACCAATCACAAGCCGGGACGTCATGGGAGGCTGGACACGCGCGCATTTTAAAATGTGCGCGTGCGACGCCCCCGCACCGCCGCAGGGCCGAGGGGTACCCGGAGCCGGGCCTCTAGTTCTCAGTCTCGGGGTTGTCACGGTGGCTAGACCCGGTCCGTGGCCCTGTCCGTCAGTGGGGGACGTCCGGTGTAATAGGTGGTAGTGATGGTAGTGATGGAGCGGTACGGTTGTGGGGTGTGAGTCGCGGTAAATAACGAGGACACCAGGTTGCAGTCTCTTTACCTCTTTACTGGAGATCTCTGAGTCCTCAGTCCAGAACACGGTTCACCAGGCTACGCAAGTCCAGCCGGTCCAATGGCACCTCCAGAGTCCTCCTCTCAGGTGGAAATCTGTGCCTTCCTTCTAGCGCTATGTGTTGTAGTCCTTCCCTGCTGTGCTCACGGAAAGTGACCCCACAACGGTTGTGTCTGTTTCTTAAGTTCCCTCACAACTCGATTTGATGTTCCTCTGTAATCCACCCCTCCCTGTATTCAGGTTGGAATGGCACCCGTTTGTCAGGTAGGCCTGGAGTTCTTCCGGGACCCTAGAGACGCCCCTCTCCCGCAATTGCCCCCCAAGACTTCATAGGTGATATGTGGTAGACAGCCCGCCTGAGACCGACTGTCCTGCCGCTGTTTGGAGTATGGCTTGAAGCTGTATTCTAATCCACTCCCTCGGCGTTCCGGCCACCGGTATTGCGCCTCAGCAAGGTGCTGCCTCTTTCAGCACAACCCCTGCTGGTATTCTCCTTCTGCTTGATCTCGTTTCTCACTCAGCACAATCTATCTCGCTTCTAGTCCTTTCTTGAGTCCCGCCGCTTCCAGGAGCCTGCGCGGACCCGTTACGTTCTTTCAATGCCAAGCCTCTGCCAGGATCCCACCCCTGGCAGAGACCCTACAGTCTCTCCCTTCACAACACCCCCTGCCACAGGGTGTTGCTCCGTTCAATCCCGTGAGCGTTCTCCTCTAACTTCCTGCCTGACCCCCAGTTTACCCACTATGGTGGGGAGTGGCCTAATGAATAGCACCCTTAGCTCCCCCCGGAGGCCCTGCTGTGAAACATATTGGTGTCTGTGATACCTGATTGGAGGAACTCCTTCGGTGCCATCGAACGTACCATGGCTCCCCTTAGCGGCGAAGCCACAGTACTGCAACGACCAGAACTCTGGGGCGCTGCACTCCCCCCTGGTTAAACACAGTACTCCGGGACTGGGAAGAAAAACAACAATACAGATTAGTAAACAGACATACAATTTTGTTGAGTGCAAAACAATAAGTATACTTGAACAGGCTTCCCTTTATGGGAGGTGAGGACACTTTTAACGTTACAAACATGGTCAACATTATAAATTACAGGCTATGCATAACTCCTGTTACCCAACCGGGTATTCTACTTAGTGCAAATTCTGGAACAATAAATTAACATTGCCTTTAAGAAACATACACTCTTAGTTTACCAAAGGCCTTCCTATAATCACATTACAGGGTAAGGTAACTTCACATTCTCCTACTTTGAACCTGCAGGACCGCCTGTCCCTATGGCACCAGACCTTCTGCCTCTCCTTTCTTTTACAGGACCGCCCCGTTCAGCCAGGGCCTACTGCCTTTCGCTACTATACATAGTATAGACATAACATTCCTTTCGTTTAAAGAACTCTGAGCCCGCTCTACTCGGCTCCTTTAAGGACTCACTCTCTAACCCCTACGGGTTCGCCTTCTGTCCTTAGTAACAAAGTAACTTTCTATGGGGACGCAGGGTTGACCTTCTATCCTCACCTTCATCATTACTTCCTTACTTTCAGCTATGCAGATCTCTATCTCTACCCCTACGGGCTCTCTGCATCTTTTCTTTCTGCAAAACATTATTTAGATTTCACATTTCAACAAATTCAACACATATAACTTAGCATGTAAAACAGTTACATTTCTTTTTCAAGCTTCATTATCACATTACTGTTCTGCAACAGTATCTTTCTCAAGTTCAATTTCACACATCCCCTTTAAGAGGGGACCAGGTCTTTCTGAGGTAGCTCGTCTTCTCAGCCTACCAGCCCACGCAAAGGTTTCGGTATGGTATCTTCGCAAAGTGTCTTTAACTAGAACCGGTAGGAAAGGTATCTTCACAAAGTGTCTTTGGCTCAAACCAATAGGGCAAATATCTTCGCAAAGTGTCTTTGGCTAAAACCAGTAGGGAGCACCTTTAAGAAGGTGCAAACTATTTACAAAAGAAAGTTCGAATCATGCACAGTCCATGATTTCTGCAGTTTGTGTAACTTGGTGCAAAAACTTCAAGAAAAAGAAAAACAAAACAAAGGGGATCCCGGGTCAACAAAGGGATCCATTAACCCTAGACAGGTTTAGCAGCAACTCAAAAGAATAAACAGTAACTATTTACATTTTCATGGTATCGAGGTTTATTCTTCTTCTGGTGGCTTGGGTTCTTGAACCCCGGCCACTGTAGCGCCAGCATCCGCGGTTCGAACATGCAGATGAACCCGACTGGCCAATTCCGGGGCTGCTACTAGGCGTACCGTTGCGATGGTGACAAGTTCGGGTGCCCCCGGGACCAGGTCTGGGGCTGCAGGTGCCGCAGGTCCAGACATACACCGCCGAACATTCCGTGCATACCACCCAAGTGGGTTCAAGTGGCGGCTGTAGGTCACAGGATCCCCCTTCTGTAACGGTTCTCCGCTTCGGTCACAACAGGAAGCCCTTACGTTACAATGCGCAACGAAAACATCAGTATCCAGTCCCGGCTCGTGTATGAGGCCCCACCCCCTTTTTACATGGTAGGCCAACACAGTGCCCCGCCTTACCGCGTCTCTGTCATCCCATGCCGGGGGGGGTTGTTGTACTTTCGATGGGCCCATCGACTCAGCTCCTTTCCGTCCTTTCCACTGCAGAATTAAGCACTGTCTATATTGCTCCCATGTAAGCACCGCAAGGGTGGACCCGTTCTCCCGGGATCCATCTGCTCTAAACCAGGGGGTGTCCCACCGAAGAACTACTCCATCTAAGCTCACATCCACGGGCTTCCCCACTCCGGTCGACAGCGGTGGCACCATCCTCCCCAGATCATCGGGGGATAGCACCATTAGCCCTGCCGAGATAAGTCGCTCCCTACTGAGATGGAGATGGGTCATAGAAGCGGGCTCGTGAAGGGGAGCAGGGACGTCGGCCATACCTGCGCCTAATGTGGTTCCATCGATGTCGCTCTGGTCCGTTAACGAGGACGCTGGAGTCGGCTGCAGCCCAGACCGGGGCTCCTCCAATGGGATGCTCGGACTCCGCTCCGCTTGCTGTGGTTCCTCCTCCTCTAACTCCGAGGTCGGGATTGGTGGACGTAGCTTCGCTGTCGGATCCGCAGGCTTCCAGTCCATCTCCGGTGAAGAAAGGCAGGCCTGAACCGCTTCCTCCTCGCTCAGGCACTCGCCGTTCATCATCGCTGCCCGATAGTCGGTGGCAGTGCATGCACCTAACTCCGCCATTTCTCCGAGGTCGGGCTTCTCCGTCCCCAGCCTCTCGCCGTTGCATATCAAGGGGTGTTTCTCTTCTGCTTTGGGGCAGGTCATTCCTCTGCAGCCAGAAGTGCAGGGGGCGGTAGCCATTTCTCGCGCCACACTGGGAGTCTCCGCCCATAACACGCCCTCCTTCCCCCTGGGTGTAGCAATGGCGGCGCCTTTTGGCGGGAACTTTTGGCGGCTAATGGCGCAGCACAGTCTTACAATAAAGTACAGTCCAAGCACAACAAATCACAGTCTCTAGGCACACATGACCTGATTCTTCAGGCTTAAGTAGATCCTGTTCGTGACGCCAAGTCCTGCGACGCCCCCGCACCGCCGCAGGGCCGAGGGGTACCCGGAGCCGGGCCTCTAGTTCTCAGTCTCGGGGTTGTCACGGTGGCTAGACCCGGTCCGTAGCCCTGTCCGTCAGTGGGGGACGTCCGGTGTAATAGGTGGTAGTGATGGTAGTGATGGAGCGGTACGGTTGTGGGGTGTGAGTCGCGGTAAATAACGAGGACACCAGGTTGCAGTCTCTTTACCTCTTTACTGGAGATCTCTGAGTCCTCAGTCCAGAACACGGTTCACCAGGCTACGCAAGTCCAGCCGGTCCAATGGCACCTCCAGAGTCCTCCTCTCAGGTGGAAATCTGTGCCTTCCTTCTAGCGCTATGTGTTGTAGTCCTTCCCTGCTGTGCTCACGGAAAGTGACCCCACAATGGTTGTGTCTGTTTCTTAAGTTCCCTCACAACTCGATTTGATGTTCCTCTGTAATCCACCCCTCCCTGTATTCAGGTTGGAATGGCACCCGTTTGTCAGGTAGGCCTGGAGTTCTTCCGGGACCCTAGAGACGCCCCTCTCCCGCAATTGCCCCCCAAGACTTCATAGGTGATATGTGGTAGACAGCCCGCCTGAGACCGACTGTCCTGCCGCTGTTTGGAGTATGGCTTGAAGCTGTATTCTAATCCACTCCCTCGGCGTTCCGGCCACCGGTATTGCGCCTCAGCAAGGTGCTGCCTCTTTCAGCACAACCCCTGCTGGTATTCTCCTTCTGCTTGATCTCGTTTCTCACTCAGCACAATCTATCTCGCTTCTAGTCCTTTCTTGAGTCCCGCCGCTTCCAGGAGCCTGCGCGGACCCGTTACGTTCTTTCAATGCCAAGCCTCTGCCAGGATCCCACCCCTGGCAGAGACCCTACAGTCTCTCCCTTCACAACACCCCCTGCCACAGGGTGTTGCTCCGTTCAATCCCGTGAGCGTTCTCCTCTAACTTCCTGCCTGACCCCCAGTTTACCCACTATGGTGGGGAGTGGCCTAATGAATAGCACCCTTAGCTCCCCCCGGAGGCCCTGCTGTGAAACATATTGGTGTCTGTGATACCTGATTGGAGGAACTCCTTCGGTGCCATCGAACGTACCATGGCTCCCCTTAGCGGCGAAGCCACAGTACTGCAACGACCAGAACTCTGGGGCGCTGCACGCGTGTCCAGCCTCCCGTGACGTCCCGGCTTGTGATTGGTTACGTCGCCCATGTGACCACGACGCGCCCAATCACAACGCCGGAACGTAATTTTAAAATCCTGCAAGGACCTGAAATTACGTCACGGCTTGCTGTGATTGGTCCGCGTCCCGGCAACATGGCCGCCGCGACCAATCACAAGCCGGGACTTCACGTAACCAAGTAAACGCGCAAATTTTAAACAAACAACGCTGCCGGTTCCCTCGCTGAGGTCCGGGCTGCGTCGGAGAGGTGAGTATAGCAATATTTTTTATTTTAATTCTCTCTTTTACACATTATTACATTAATGTTGTTTCAATACCCGATACCCGATACCACAAAAGTATCGGATCTCGGTATCGGAATTCCGATACAGCAAGTATCGGCCGATACCCGATACTTGCAGTATCGGAATGCTCAACACTAGTTATATTGTGACTGCTTCTGGTTTTAAAATGGACGCCGCTAAGGTGCAGGCGGTGTTGCATTGGGAACGTCCTGATAACCTGAAAGCACTTCAGCGGTTCCTTGGGTTTTCTAACTACTATAGGAAATTTATCAAGGATTTTTCCATCATTGCTAAAACGCTAACTGACATGACTAAAAAGGGTACCAATTTCTCTGTTTGGCCTGAGGCTGCTGTGCGCGCATTTGAATTTCTTAAGAACAGTTTTGTTTCAGCCCCCATTCTTGTGCAGCCAGACATATCTAAACCATTTGTTGTGGAAGTCGATGCGTCTGAGGTTGGTGTGGGGGCGGTACTATCTCAAGGCTCATCTTTGAGTGGTTTATGTCCATGCGCCTATTTCTCCAAGAAACTGTTGTCCGCCGAACGTAACTACGATATCGGCAACAGGGAGTTGTTGGCAATTAATGTGGCCTTTGAGGAATGGCGACACTTCTTGGAGGGGTCGGTCCATCAGGTAACTGTTATTATCGATCATAAGAATCTGCTGAATTTGGAGTCAGCCAAGCGTCTGTCCCCCGGTTCAATTTTGTGGTCACTTACAGACCGGGGTCTAAAAACACTAAGGTGGATGCTCTGTCCAGGTGTTTTCCGGGGGGAGTACCTCGGGAGGATCCAGTACCCATCCTCCAAAAGGGTGTTGTGGATCGGCTCTCACTACCGAGGTTGAGGCTGAGATTGCCGAGGCTCAGGAGGAGGTACCATCTGAGCTTCCCGTCAACGCCTAAAGGTTTTGGTGGAGCATCATGATGCCATCCTGGCTGGTCACCCAGGGGTTAGAGGTACCTTGGAGTCGGTGTCACGTCGGTTTTGGTGGCCCAAGATCTGACAGGACATGGTCTCATACGTGTCAGCTTGTACCACGTGCGCTAGGGCTAAGACGCCCCGCTCCCGTCCTGTTGGCACACTACTTCCTCTTGAGGTACCTAGTAAGCCATGGACGGAAATCTCCATGGATTTCATCACTGATTGGCCCTCATCAGCTGAAAACACGGTCATCTTGGTGATTGTTGATTGTTTTTCTAAAATGTCGCACTTTGTGTCTTTGCCTGCGTTGCCTAGCGCTAAGACTCTGGCTCAGGTATTTGTGCAGGAGGTGGTCAGACTTCATGGGGTTCCATCTGACATCGTGTCTGATAGGGGGTCTCAGTTTGTGGCAAAATTTTGGAGAGCTTTTTGCTCACGGCTGGGAATCAAGTTATCTCATTCTTCGGCATTTCATCCTCAGTCAAATGGTCAGACTGAGCGTATGAACCAAAATTTGGAACAGTACTTACGCTTCTTTGTCTCTGATAACCAGGAGGAGTGGTCTACCTTTCTTCCTTTGGCTGAGTTTGCCATCAATAATCACCGCCAGGAGTCTTCTGGGGAGTCTCCGTTTTTTTGTGTTTACGGGCTACATGCTCAATTTTGTACCTTGAGTCAGAGGGGCTCTTCCGGCGTTCCGGAGGAGGACCAGTTAGGAACACAATTGTCGTCATTCTGGAGGAGAGTTAAACAGCACCTGTTGAGTGTGGGTGCTAGGTACAAACGTGTGGCTGACAGTAGGCATGTGCCAGGTCCGGACCTGAGTGTGGATGACTGGGTGTGGTTATCCACACAAAACATAAGACTCAAAATACCGTCCCTTAAATTGGGTCCACGGTTTATTGGTCCATTTAGGGTCACCGCCGTCATTAACCCAATTGCGTACCGATTGGAGCTCCCTACGGTGTATAAGATACACAATGTGTTCCACAGGTCTCTTCTAAAGAAGGTGGTGGGCTCTGTGGACGCGGTGCCTATGCCACCTCCAGTCTTGGTGGATGGTAATTTGGAGTTTGAAGTCTCCAAGGTGGTTGACTCTTGTGTAGTGCGTCGCACTTTACAGTACTTGGTTCACTGGCGTGGTTATGGGCCTGAGGAGAGGTCCTGGGTACCAGCCTCGGACGTTCATGCTGACCAGCTGGTCAGGTTGTTTCACCGCCATCATCCGGACAAGCCAGGTCCTATAAGCTGTGAGGGCCCTGGGGTCCCTCGTAGAAGGCGGGGTACTGTCATGTCGGACGCTGTTCAGACCAGGTCGTCCGACAGACAGCGGTAATTCCGCTTTTGACCACTATTTACTCATTGGCGTCTGCTAGATTTTGTCAAGCTGTTCCGGGGTTAATTTACCTGATCCTCGGATTGGAATCTGGGCCATTTCCATGGCCTTTAAATAGTTCTCCTGATCATTGGGCGTCGCCGATTATAGCTTCTCTCTTGCGTTGTTATCTCGGTCTGGAGTGGAGAGCTGGTGGTTGGAGATTTGTTGCTGGTGGTGTATATTCCTTCATCTTATTTACTCCTTCCTATATTTGTGTTTATTTTGCCCTGCACATTTATAGTGTATTCCTGAGTGTCTGCGGCGTGGTGTATATTTTCCTTTATCCTTGACTGTGGGTATTTAAGTATTATCTCTTCACTGGGTGGTGGGTGGAGGTTTCAGCCTAGGGATGAGCTCAGGAGTTAGGGTGAGGTTCGAGGCCTGAACATGCACACCATCAGTGTAAACTTCAGGTAGAGGGTCAGTCAGGATTTCCCTAGTCTTAGGGAAATTGCAGGAGCCCGGGTTATTAGCTCTCGCTCACCAAGTCTCTCCCTGACAGGAATATGTTGGCGCTATAGAAATAAAATTATTATTATTATTATTACTAGAGGGGTTAAAATAGTTAAAGGAGACAAGGAGTGGTTAGCTTAGCCCAAAAGGGATTCTGGGAAAGTTGTTGTTGTGTGTGGGACCTACAAGAGAAATCTGTCTCTGGGAAAGTCTCCTGTCAGACTTGACTGAGATAAGCTGTAGAGTCTAGCTTGTTCAGAGACTTGACTGCTGGAATCATAAAACTATTCAGGGCAGCCAGGAGCAATCTTGTTTCCTCATGATAAAAAGGTGAGAGAGCCACAGCAGGGGACACATCCCCCCCCCCCACTTCACTGCATCCAAAGGTATTGTGTACTGCATTGTGTATGGACATTGTATGAAGAAAAGTGATTCAGTGTGTTGGAAATAAACTTGAATAAAACTGCATGATCAACTTCTGCTGGAACAGTGCAATCTAACTGCATGCAGGAAGACTGTGACTTCACATACATACACCATGTAAGATTTTGATGACACCCTGAGTAAAATTCCTTCAGGATTCCAAAGGACTCATGTCATTTTCCTTTGTACTACCTCTCTATATTGAGTGACATGCATGCAACAACATAATTAAAATGCAGGAAAAATTAACAAATAATACAAAAGCCAATGCAAATTCATTTTACTAATCCCGCCTGATGAAAAAAACATCTAATACGGTATATAAAAAATAATTATTATGAAAAGGAGAAGACATTTGAAAATGTATTTGGCTGGTACTTTGCGGCTATAAAGAAAACATAAAAAAAATTGAAAAGCAGTAGAAATGAGCGAATATCGTCAGATCCCTTGTTATTCGGCTCGCTAATAGCGCTTACCGAAAAGCGGCATCGGGAACCTGGAGACTTGGATCGCTGTCGATAATCAGGTGTCCGGTGCAGCAGCCTCATGTATCGCGGTTGTGTGACAGTCACAACACACAGATTCTCCAGACATGTGTTGTGACTGTCACAGAGCCACGATAAATGAGGCTGCTGCACCGAACACCTGATTATTGGGAGTAGGGTTGAGCGAAACGGGTCGATCATTTTCAAAAGTCGCCGACTTTTGGCTAAGTCGGCGTCTCATGAAACCCGATCCGACCCCTGTGCTTGTCGGCCATGCGGTACGCGACTTTCGCGCCAAAGTCGCGTTTCAATGACGCGAAAAGCGCCATTTCTCAGCCAATGAAGGTGAACGCAGAGTGTGGGCAGCGTGATGACATAGATCCTGGTCCCCACCATCTTAGAGAAGGGCATTGCAGTGATTGGCTTGCTGTCTGCGGCGTCACAGGGGCTATAAAGGGGCGTTCCCGCCGACCGCCATCTTACTGCTGCTGATCTGAGCTTAGGGACAGGTTGCTGCCGCTTCGTCAGAAGCAGGGAGAGCGTTAGGCAGGGTCCACTAACCACCAAACCGCTTGTGCTGCAGCGATTTCCACTGTCCAACACCACCTTCGGTGTGCAGGGACTGTGGAAGCTATTTTTTTTTTTTTTTTCCCTCAGCGCTGTAGCTCATTGGGCTGCCCTAGAAGGCTCCGTGATAGCTGTATTGCTGTGTGTACGCCACTGTGGAAACCAACTGCTTTTTTCAAAGCACATATCCTCTTGTTCCTTCCTTTCTGCACAGCTATCTTTTTTGTTTGTCCACACTTTTTATTTAATTTGTGCATCAGTCCACTCCTATTGCTGCCTGCCATACCTGGCTTACATTACTGCAGGGAGATAGTAATTGTAGGACAGTTTTTTTTGTTTTTGTTTTTTTTTTTGTGGGAGATTAAGATTGGCATTTCTGCTACAGTGCCATCCCTGTGTGTGCCATCTCTCACTGAGTGGGCCATAGAAAGCCTATTTATTTTTCCCGTGATTTGTGTTCTAAAATCTACCTCAACACAAAAACACTACATCAATCAGTGGGAGAAAAATATTGGCCTCAGTCAGGGCTTGTGTGCCACTGCTGTGTGTGCTATCTCTCATTCAGTGGGCTATAGCAAGCCTATTTTTTTTTTTTTTTTTTTAATATTATTTGGTTTCTAAAGTCTCCCTGAAAAAAAAAAAAAAACCTAAAAAAACAGTGGGAGAGTAATATTGCCCTTTCAGCTTGTGTGCCAGTCTTGACTCCTGGGTGTGCCACCTCTCTCCCTCTCATTCAGTGGGCTATAGGAAGCCTATTTTTTTTTTTTTTTTTTTTAATATTATTTGGTTTCTAAAGTCTCCCTGAAAAAAAAAAAAAAACCTAAAAAAACAGTGGGAGAGTAATATTGCCCTTTCAGCTTGTGTGCCAGTCTTGACTCCTGGGTGTGCCACCTCTCTCCCTCTCATTCAGTGGGCCATAGAAAGCCTATTTATTTATTTTTTTAAATATTATTGGGTTTCTAAAGTCTCCCTTAAAAAACAAAAAATACATAAAAAAACAGTGGGAGAGTAATATTGCCCTTTCAGCTTGTGTGCCAGTCTTGACTCCTGGGTGTGCCACCTCTCTCCCTCTCATTCAGTGGGCCATAGAAAGCCTATTTATTTTTTCCGTGATTTGTGTTCTAAATTCTACCTCAACACAAAAACACTACATCAATCAGTGGGAGAAAAATATTGGCCTCAGTCAGGGCTTGTGTGCCACTGCTGTGTGTGCTATCTCTCATTCAGTGGGCTATAGCAAGCCTATTTTTTTTTTTTTTTTTTTAATATTATTTGGTTTCTAAAGTCTCCCTGAAAAAAAAAAAAAAAACTAAAAAAACAGTGGGAGAGTAATATTGCCCTTTCAGCTTGTGTGCCAGTCTTGACTCCTGGGTGTGCCACCTCTCTCCCTCTCATTCAGTGGGCCATAGCAAGCCTATTTATTTTTTTTTTTAAATATTATTGGGTTTCTAAAGTCTCCCTTAAAAAACAAAAAATACATAAAAAAACAGTGGGAGAGTAATATTGCCCTTTCAGCTTGTGTGCCAGTCTTGACTCCTGGGTGTGCCACCTCTCTCTCTTTCAGTGGGCCATAGAAAGGCTATTTTTTTTTTGGTTTTTTTAATATTATTTGGTTTCTAAAGTCTCCCTGAAATAAAAAAAAAACTTAAAAAAACAGTGGGAGAGTAATATTGCCCTTTCAGCTTGTGTGCCAGTCTTGACTCCTGGGTGTGCCACCTCTCTCTCATTCAGTGGGCCATAGAAAGGCTATTTATTTTTTTGTTTTTTTTATTATTTGGTTTCTAAAGTCTCCCTGAAAATAAAAGAAAAAAAACTTAAAAAAACAGTGGGAGAGTAATATTGCCCTTTCAGCTTGTGCGCCAGTCTTGACTCCTGGGTGTGCCACCTCTCTCTCTCATTCAGTGGGCCATAGAAAGGCTATTTATTTTTTTGGTTTTTTTAATATTATTTGGTTTCTAAAGTCTCCCTGAAAAAAAAAAAAAAACATAAAAAAACAGTGGGAGAGTAATATTGCCCTTTCAGCTTGTGCGCCAGTCTTGACTCCTGGGTGTGCCACCTCTCTCTCTCATTCAGTGGGCCATAGAAAGGCTATTTATTTTTTTGGTTTTTTTAATATTATTTGGTTTCTAAAGTCTCCCTGAAAAAAAAAAAAAAACATAAAAAAACAGTGGGAGAGTAATATTGCCCTTTCAGCTTGTGCGCCAGTCTTGACTCCTGGGTGTGCCACCTCTCTCTCTCTAATTGTGGGCCATAGAAAGCCTTTTTTTTGTTGTTTTTTTTTTGTTTTTTTTTTAATATTATTTGGTTTCTAAAGTCTCCCTGAGAAAAAAAATAAAATAAATTAGGTGGGAGATTAATATTGACATTAGTGCTTGAGTGACAGTCCTGCGTGTGTGTCATCTCTGTGATTTTGTGCCACAGAAAACAGAGTGTGTAACATTGTGCCTGATTTTCCTTGTGGTCTCACCAACCTGTTAAGGGATATTGAAATCATACTGAAGTTATAGCTCACCGTGTAAGTTGTTTGACAGCAACAAATAAAGTTACTTTGGTTAAGATTTTAAAACAATGAGGAAGTCTGGTGCAAGAGGTCGTCGTGGGCGTTCATTGTCAGCTGGTAATGATGGTAGTGGTAGCGGAGCATCAGGTGGTCGTGGGGATAAAAATATTCCACCTAAGTCTGGAGCTGTGGAGCCAGTTTCGTCGTCAGGCTACACAAGGCCTCGAACGCTCTCTTTTCTGGGAGTAGGAAAACCGCTTTTAAAGGCGGAGCAGCAACAGCAAGTTTTGGCTTACATTGCAGACTCAGCCTCTAGCTCTTTTGCCTCCTCTTCCGAAACTGGTAAATGTAAAAGCAGCGCGTCGCTTGTGGATGTTCACGGTCAGGGACAAGTCGCTTCCTTGTCCTCCTCAGCAAAAACTACAACAAGAGAGAAGGATGCAGCAGGCGACACAACGGGTCACTCCATGGAGCTCTTTACACATACCGTCCCTGGCTTAGAAAGTGAAACATTTAACAGGCCATGCCCATTACAAGTAGATTCTGACATGGAGTGCACTGATGCACAGCCACAGCCAGAGTACTATGCTGCTCCTTTGACTCAGACCACCACATTGCCCTCTCAGGGTACAGATCCACAATCAGACCCTGATGAGACTATGTTGCCCCGCCACGAACGCTATACCACCGACCGACACAGTGACACAGACGAAGTTGCACACGAGCTCGAAGAGGATGTAATAGATGACCCAGTTATTGACCCCGATTGGCAGCCATTGGGGGAACAGGGTGCAGGCGGCAGTAGTTCAGAAGCGGAGGTGGAGGAGGGGCCGCAGCAGGCATCAACATCGCAACAGGTTCCATCTGCCGGGCCCGTATCTGGCCCAAAACGCGTGTCAAAGCCAAAACCTGTTGGAGGACAGCGTGGCCATCCGGTTACAGCTCAGTCTGCAATCCCTGAAAAGGGATCCGAGTCTAGGAAGAGTGCAGTCTGGCATTTTTTTAAACAACATCCAACTGATCAGCGCAAAGTCATCTGTCAAAAATGTTCAACTAGCTTAAGCAGAGGTCAGAATCTGAAAAGTCTAAATACTAGTTGCATGCATAGACACTTAACCACCATGCATTTTCAAGCCTGGACTAACTACCAAACGTCCCTTAAGGTTGTAGCACCCTCGGCCAATGAAGCTAGTCAGCAACGCAACATCCCTTCCGTCACTGTAAGGCCACCATTTTCCGCACCACCGGCAGTATCTGTGCAGGTTTCTTTGCCAGCCAAAAGCAGTCAGGGTCAGGGAACCACCAGTTTTGTAGGAGGAAATATTGCATCTAGGGCACCGGCGGAAACAATACCGTCTCCAACCGTCTCTCAGTCTGCCATGTACACCGGCACACCCGAAAGTTCCACGATCTCCAGCTCTCCAGTCCAGCTCACCCTACATGAGACTCTGGTTAGAAAAAGGAAGTACTTATCCTCGCATCCGCGTACACAGGGTTTTAACGCCCACATAGCTAGACTAATCTCGTTAGAGATGATGCCCTACCGGTTAGTTGAAAGCGAAGCTTTCAAAGCCCTGATGGAGTACGCTGAACCACGATACGAGCTACCCAGTCGACACTTTTTTTCCAGAAAAGCCATCCCAGCCCTGCACCAGCATGTTAAACAGCGCATCGTCCATGCACTCAGGCAATCTGTGAGTACAAAGGTGCACCTGACTACAGATGCATGGACCAGTAGGCATGGCCAGGGACGTTATGTGTCCATCACGGCACACTGGGTGAATGTGGTGGATGCAGGGTCCACAGGCGACATCAATTTAGGGACAGTTGTGCCTAGCCCACGGTCTAGGAAACAGTTGGCTGTAGGCGTTCGCACCCCCTCCTCCTCCTCCTCCTCGTCCTCCTGCAGAAGCTACAGCTCTTCCACAGAACGCAGTCTGCCAACCACTCCATCGGCAGATGACACTGTTGCACACCAGTTGTCCCATTATGGGCCAGCTACTGCCAAGCGTCAGCAGGCTGTATTGGCTATGAAGTGTTTGGGCGACAACAGACACACCGCGGAAGTTCTGTCCGAGTTCTTGCAACAAGAAACGCAGTCGTGGCTGGGCACAGTAGATCTTGAGGCAGGCAAGGTAGTGAGTGATAACGGAAGGAATTTCATGGCTGCCATCTCCCTTTCCCAACTAAAACACATTCCTTGCCTGGCTCACACCTTAAACCTGGTAGTGCAGTGCTTATTGAAAACTTATCCTGGGTTCTCCGACCTGCTCCTCAAAGTGCGTGCACTTTGCTCACATATCCGACGTTCGCCTGTACACGCCAGCCGTATGCAGACCTATCAGCGGTCTTTGAACCTTCCCCAGCATCGCCTAATCATAGACGTTGCAACAAGGTGGAACTCAACACTGCACATGCTTCAGAGACTGTGCGAACAGAGGCGTGCTGTTATTTATTTGTGGGAGGATACACGGGCAGGCAGTAGGATGGCAGACATGGAGTTGTCAGGTGTGCAGTGGTCTAAGATACAAGACATGTGTCAAGTCCTTCAGTGTTTTGAGGAATGCACACGGCTGGTTAGTGCAGACAACGCCGTAATAAGCATGAGCATCCCCCTAATGCGTCTGCTGATGCAAAGTTTGACGCACATAAAGGAGCAGGCGTCTGCACCAGAGGAAGAGGAAAGCCTTGATGACAGTCAGCCATTGTCTGGTCAGGGCAGTGTACAGGACGAGGTAGCGGGCGAAGAGGAGGTGGAGGACGAGGAGGATGATGGGGATGAGTATATTTTTAATGCCGAACCTTTCCCGGGGGCACAGGAAATTGGTTGCGTGTCACGGCCGGGTTCTGGTTTTTTGAGGGACACAAGTGACGTAGATTTGCCTGCAACTGCCCCTCAACCAATCACAACCGGAGATTTGACAACTGGAACTTTGGCCCACATGGCGGATTATGCCTTACGTATCCTAAAAAGGGACACACGCATTACGAAAATGATGAACGATGACGATTACTGGTTGGCCTGCCTCCTTGATCCACGCTATAAAGGCAAATTGCAAAATATTATGCCACATGAGAACTTGGAACTAATATTAGCAACCAAACAATCAACTCTTGTTGACCGTTTGCTTCAGGCATTCCCAGCACACAGCGCACGTGATCGTTCTCACACGAGCTCCAGGGGGCAGCAGACTAGGAGTGTTAGGGGTGCACACATCAGAAGTGGCGTTGGACAGAGGGGTTTTCTGACCAGGTTGTGGAGTGATTTTGCTATGACCGCAGACAGGACAGGTACTGCTGCATCAATTGAAAGTGACAGGAGACAACATTTGTCCAGTATGGTTACTAACTATTTTTCATCCCTTATCGATGTTCTCCCTCAACCGTCATTCCCATTTGATTACTGGGCCTCCAAATTAGACACCTGGCCAGAATTGGCAGAATATGCATTGCAGGAGCTTGCTTGCCCGGCAGCAAGTGTCCTATCAGAAAGAGTATTCAGTGCTGCAGGTTCAATATTAACCGAAAAAAGGACTCGTCTGGCTACCCAAAATGTTGACGATCTAACATTCATTAAAATGAACCACAACTGGATTTCGAAATCTTTTGCCCCACCTTGCCCGGCCGACACCTAGCTTTCCTATGAAAAGCTCTTGCCTGTGAATTACTTTTCTAATGTCTAATTTGCTGCAGCTGATTGTACAGCATACGACATGTTTACACCTCCCTAAATGGCAAAACTCCCCACACGGGGCCGTGGTATCGCGACTTGGCGCAAGCACCCGTGAGACTGCTGTTTGTCTGAAGAGGTGGGTGTGCTCGCTTT
The DNA here is from genome assembly GCF_051348905.1 of Ranitomeya variabilis. Taxonomy (NCBI): domain Eukaryota; kingdom Metazoa; phylum Chordata; class Amphibia; order Anura; family Dendrobatidae; genus Ranitomeya; species Ranitomeya variabilis. The sequence continues at coordinate 536,547,593 of NC_135236.1, forward strand.
TGGTTGACGGCATTGCTACTGGGTCCCTCATAGTACAATGTAGTGTCTCTGGCGGTGGTGGTGCGCACCCAACGTCAGACACACCGTTGTAACATGAGGGGCCCTGGGGCGGTCCCGCCGGCCTCAAGAGAGTTCCCCCCTACCCCAGCTCAAAATGTGCTCTACCACGTCCAAAATTATGTCGCACAGCTCCACCAATCTTTAGTCTATTCGCTGACATCATTCAATGTCTGGCACTGACAATACAAATTTGTAGACATCTATGATGCAACTTAAAGTAGTCTGTGTCTGTGTCCTATATTGGCACCATTAAATAGTTACTGCCAAATTACTATGTCAGAAACTCAGTAGATGAGCCCACCCCTGTACCTAAGTATGCCACCTTTTTTTTTGTTGTGGTTGTTTTGCGAGACATTAACATCTATTTATATTTTGGGAGTACTGGGACAGACACTCCTTGCACTACTCCTCCACTCACCACCAAGCTGCCTGTGTATCCATGTAACCGCTGTAAAGCTGCCATGAGCCTATTGTTTGTTATTTTAGGCCTTTGAAGCCTGTCTGCGGTCCCTACTTTAAATACTCCTCCACTGACCACCAAGCTGCCTGCCCGTGTATCCATGTAACCGCTGTAAAACTGCCATGAGCCTATTGTTTGTTATGTTAGGCCTTTGATAGCCTGTCTGCGGTCCCTACTTTAAATACTCCTCCACTCACCACCAAGCTGCCTGCCTGTGTATCCAAGTAACCGCTGTAAAACTGCCATAAGCCTATTGTTTGTTATTTTAGGCCTTTGATAGCCTGTCTGCGGTCCCTACTTTAAATACTCCTCCACTGACCAGACCACTGCTGCCCGTGTACCCCTGGAACCAATTATAAAGTGCCTACAGCCAGCCAATTTTCTTATGTTAGGCCTTTGAAGCCTGTCTGCGGTCCCTACTTTAAATACTCCTCCACTGACCACCAAGCTGCCTGCCCGTGTATCCATGTAACCGCTGTAAAACTGCCATAAGCCTATTGTTTGTTATTTTAGGCCTTTGATAGCCTGTCTGCGGTCCCTACTTTAAATACTCCTCCACTGACCACCAAGCTGCCTGCCCGTGTATCCATGTAACCGCTGTAAAACTGCCATGAGCCTATTGTTTGTTATTTTAGGCCTTTGATAGCCTGTCTGCAGCCCCTACTTGCAATACTCCTCCACTGACCACAATGCTGCCTGGAGTGCCTGCCTGTGTATCCATGTAACCGATGTAAAACTGCCATTACTGCCTACTGTTTGTTATTTTAGGCCTTTGATAGCCTGTCTGCAGCCCCTACTTGCAATACTCCTCCACTGACCAGACCACTGCTGCCCGTGTACCCCTGGAACCAATTATAAAGTGCCTACAGCCAGCCCATTTTCTTATGTTAGGCCTTTGAAGCCTGTCTGCGGTCCCTACTTTAAATACTCCTCCACTGACCACCAAGCTGCCTGCCCGTGTATCCATGTAACCGCTGTAAAACTGCCATGAGCCTATTGTTTGTTATTTTAGGCCTTTGAAGCCTGTCTGCGGTCCCTCCTTCCACTAGTCCTCCACTGACCAGACCACTGCTGCCCGTGTACCCCTGGAACCAATTATAAAGTGCCTACAGCCAGCCCATTTTCTTATGTTAGGCCTTTGAAGCCTGTCTGCGGTCCCTACTTTAAATACTCCTCCACTGACCACCAAGCTGCCTGCCCGTGTATCCATGTAACCGCTGTAAAACTGCCATGAGCCTATTGTTTGTTATTTTAGGCCTTTGATAGCCTGTCTGCGGTCCCTACTTTAAATACTCCTCCACTCACCACCACCAAGCTGCCTGCCCGTGTATCCATGTAACCGCTGTAAAACTGCCATGAGCCTATTGTTTGTTATGTTAGGCCTTTGATAGCCTGTCTGCGGTCCCTACTTTAAATACTCCTCCACTGACCACCAAGCTGCCTGCCCGTGTATCCATGTAACCGCTGTAAAACTGCCATAAGCCTATTGTTTGTTATTTTAGGCCTTTGATAGCCTGTCTGCGGTCCCTACTTTAAATACTCCTCCACTCACCACCAAGCTGCCTGCCCGTGTATCCATGTAACCGCTGTAAAACTGCCATAAGCCTATTGTTTGTTATTTTAGGCCTTTGATAGCCTGTCTGCGGTCCCTACTTTAAATACTCCTCCACTGACCAGACCACTGCTGCCCGTGTACCCCTGGAACCAATTATAAAGTGCCTACAGCCAGCCCATTTTCTTATGTTAGGCCTTTGAAGCCTGTCTGCGGTCCCTAATTTAAATACTCCTCCACTGACCACCAAGCTGCCTGCCCGTGTATCCATGTAACCGCTGTAAAACTGCCATGAGCCTATTGTTTGTTATTTTAGGCCTTTGATAGCCTGTCTGCGGCCCCTACTTGCAATACTCCTCCACTGACCACAATGCTGCCTGGAGTGCCTGCCTGTGTATCCATGTAACCGATGTAAAACTGCCATGACTGCCTACTGTTTGTTATTTTAGGCCTTTGATAGCCTGTCTGCAGCCCCTACTTGCAATACTCCTCCACTGACCAGACCACTGCTGCCCGTGTACCCCTGGAACCAATTATAAAGTGCCTACAGCCAGCCCATTTTCTTATGTTAGGCCTTTGAAGCCTGTCTGCGGTCCCTACTTTAAATACTCCTCCACTCACCACCACCAAGCTGCCTGCCCGTGCATCCATGTAACCGCTGTAAAACTGCCATGAGCCTATTGTTTGTTATGTTAGGCCTTTGATAGCCTGTCTGCGGTCCCTACTTTAAATACTCCTCCACTGACCACCAAGCTGCCTGCCCGTGTATCCATGTAACCGCTGTAAAACTGCCATAAGCCTATTGTTTGTTATTTTAGGCCTTTGATAGCCTGTCTGCGGTCCCTACTTTAAATACTCCTCCACTCACCACCACCAAGCTGCCTGCCCGTGTATCCATGTAACCGCTGTAAAACTGCCATAAGCCTATTGTTTGTTATTTTAGGCCTTTGATAGCCTGTCTGCGGTCCCTACTTTAAATACTCCTCCACTCACCACCACCAAGCTGCCTGCCCGTGTATCCATGTAACCGCTGTAAAACTGCCATGAGCCTATTGTTTGTTATTTTAGGCCTTTGATAGCCTGTCTGCGGTCCCTACTTTAAATACTCCTCCACTGACCAGACCACTGCTGCCCGTGTACCCCTGGAACCAATTATAAAGTGCCTACAGCCAGCCCATTTTCTTATGTTAGGCCTTTGATAGCCTGTCTGCGGTCCCTACTTTAAATACTCCTCCACTGACCACCAAGCTGCCTGCCCGTGTATCCATGTAACCGCTGTAAAACTGCCATAAGCCTATTGTTTGTTATTTTAGGCCTTTGATAGCCTGTCTGCGGTCCCTACTTTAAATACTCCTCCACTCACCACCACCAAGCTGCCTGCCCGTGTATCCATGTAACCGCTGTAAAACTGCCATGAGCCTATTGTTTGTTATTTTAGGCCTTTGATAGCCTGTCTGCAGCCCCTACTTGCAATACTCCTCCACTGACCACACCAATGCTGCCCGTGTACCCCTGGAACCTATTTAAAAGTTCATAGAGCCTAGTTATATATTTTATTTACTATTAATAAGGCCATGATGGACTACGCTGTACCACGCTACAAGCTAACCAGTCGACACTTCTTTTGCGAGAAAAGCCATCCCAACCCTCCACCAGCATGTAGAAGACCGCATTGTCCATGCACTCTGGCAATCTGTGAGTACAAAGGTGCACCAGACAACAGACGCATGGACCTGTAGGCATGGCCACGGAAGATTACGTGTCCATTACGGCGCAATGGGTTAATGTGGTGGATGCATGGTCCACAGGGGACAGCCTACTAAGTCTGTCTGCAGTCCCTAATTCAAATTGTCCTCCACTGTCTAAATCGGAGCTTCCACCTTCTGGCTTTCGGCCTATAGTATCAGAAATTAAACTGCATTTGGCCTTCAACTTTGGTTAGGGCCTACTAACGGCTTCTGCCCCTCCCTGGTGTTGTCCTCAACTAAATAAAGCTGAGCTTCAACCTTCCGGCTCTCATTAAGTGGTTTTAAAAAAAAAAATGGTGGTTAGGGCCTACTAACGGCTTCTGCCCCTCCCTGGTGTTGTCCTCAACTAAATAAAGCTGAGCTTCAACCTTCCGGCTCTCATTAAGTGGTTTTAAAAAAAAAAAATGGTGGTTAGGGCCTACTAACGGCTTCTGCCCCTCCCTGGTGTTGTCCTCAACTAAATAAAGCTGAGCTTCAACCTTCCGGCTCTCATTAAGTGGTTTTAAAAAAAAAAATGGTGGTTAGGGCCTACTAACGGCTTCTGCCCCTCCCTGGTGTTGTCCTCAACTAAATAAAGCTGAGCTTCAACCTTCCGGCTCTCATTAAGTGGTTTTAAAAAAAAAAAATGGTGGTTAGGGCCTACTAACGGCTTCTGCCCCTCCCTGGTGTTGTCCTCAACTAAATAAAGCTGAGCTTCAACCTTCCGGCTCTCATTAAGTGGTTTTAAAAAAAAAAATGGTGGTTAGGGCCTACTAACGGCTTCTGCCCCTCCCTGGTGTTGTCCTCAACTAAATAAAGCTGAGCTTCAACCTTCCGGCTCTCATTAAGTGGTTTTAAAAAAAAAAAATGGTGGTTAGGGCCTACTAACGGCTTCTGCCCCTCCCTGGTGTTGTCCTCAACTAAATAAAGCTGAGCTTCAACCTTCTGCTCCAAATTACCATTTTGAAAAATGCAATAGGCTTTTCCGGCCTACTAAAGGTGTCTGTCTGTGTGCCCCTGCCTGGTGTTGTCCTCAACTAAATAAAGCTGAGCTTCAACCTTCTGCTCCAAATTACCATTTTGAAAAATGCAATAGGCTTTTCCAGCCTACTAAAGGTGTCTGTCTGTGTGCCCCTGCCTGGTGTTGCCCTCAACTAAATAAAGCTGAGCTTCAACCTTCTGCTCCAAATTACCATTTTGAAAAATGCAATAGGCTTTTCCGGCCTACTAAAGGTGTCTGTCTGTGTGCCCCTGCCTGGTGTTGCCCTCAACTAAATAAAGCTGAGCTTCAACCTTCTGCTCCAAATTACCATTTTGAAAAATGCAATAGGCTTTTCCGGCCTACTAAAGGTGTCTGTCTGTGTGCCCCTGCCTGGTGTTGTCCTCAACTAAATAAAGCTGAGCTTCAACCTTCCGGCTCTCATTAAGTGGTTTTAAAAAAAAAAAATGGTGGTTAGGGCCTACTAACGGCTTCTGCCCCTCCCTGGTGTTGCCCTCAACTAAATAAAGCTGAGCTTCAACCTTCTGCTCCAAATTACCATTTTGAAAAATGCAATAGGCTTTTCCGGCCTACTAAAGGTGTCTGTCTGTGTGCCCCTGCCTGGTGTTGCCCTCAACTAAATAAAGCTGAGCTTCAACCTTCTGCTCCAAATTACCATTTTGAAAAATGCAATAGGCTTTTCCGGCCTACTAAAGGTGTCTGTCTGTGTGCCCCTGCCTGGTGTTGTCCTCAACTAAATAAAGCTGAGCTTCAACCTTCCGGCTCTCATTAAGTGGTTTTAAAAAAAAAAATGGTGGTTAGGGCCTACTAACGGCTTCTGCCCCTCCCTGGTGTTGCCCTCAACTAAATAAAGCTGAGCTTCAACCTTCTGCTCCAAATTACCATTTTGAAAAATGCAATAGGCTTTTCCGGCCTACTAAAGGTGTCTGTCTGTGTGCCCCTGCCTGGTGTTGCCCTCAACTAAATAAAGCTGAGCTTCAACCTTCTGCTCCAAATTACCATTTTGAAAAATGCAATAGGCTTTTCCGGCCTACTAAAGGTGTCTGTCTGTGTGCCCCTGCCTGGTGTTGTCCTCAACTAAATAAAGCTGAGCTTCAACCTTCTGCTCCAAATTACCATTTTAAAAAATGCAATAGGCTTTTCCGGCCTACTAAAGGTGTCTGTCTGTGTGCCCCTGCCTGGTGTTGCCCTCAACTAAATAAAGCTGAGCTTCAACCTTCTGCTCCAAATTACCATTTTGAAAAATGCAATAGGCTTTTCCGGCCTACTAAAGGTGTCTGTCTGTGTGCCCCTGCCTGGTGTTGTCCTCAACTAAATAAAGCTGAGCTTCAACCTTCCGGCTCTCATTAAGTGGTTTTAAAAAAAAAAAAATGGTGGTTAGGGCCTACTAACGGCTTCTGCCCCTCCCTGGTGTTGCCCTCAACTAAATAAAGCTGAGCTTCAACCTTCTGCTCCAAATTACCATTTTAAAAAATGCAATAGGCTTTTCCGGCCTACTAAAGGTGTCTGCCCCTCCCTGGTGTTGTCCTCAACTGAACAAAGCTGAGCTTCCACATTCTGGCTTTCGCCCTATACTATCAGATATTAAACTGCATTTGGCCTACTAGTGTGGTTAGGCCCTTGAAACAGTGTCTGCTGCTCTTGGGTTTGCTACTCCACTGAACAAAGTAATGCCGCCTGTTTAGTCCTGTTACCAATTTTGAACTGCATGTAGCCTACTTTATTCTTTGGCCCTATATCTGTTTCCTCCTCATCCTGCCCATTGCCCAGCCACTGCTAAATGAGTCTGCTGGTACATTGACCTAGACCACTACATTCCCCTTGTACTCTACACAGCCAGAATCTGTCCCTGCTGAAAGTAAGGTTCCCCTTCCCGCATGTTATACCACCTTACACAGGGACAAAGAGGAAGGTGCAGATGAAAGTGCAGGTTCCTTCATCAGGTGGGGGGGCATACTCGTTGGCGACGTCACTGGCACAGGGCCCCTCAGAGTACGCAAAAGTGTCGCTGCTGGTGGGAGGCGCCCCCGCCATGCAAACACACCGCCGTACTTTGAGGGGCCCTGTGCCAGTGGCAATGCGAACGAGTGGGCCCCCCCTTGCTTGCTCAGGATCACAGCACTTGCAACTTTTAAATACTTACCTTTCCCTGCAACACCGCCGTGACGTAGTCCGCATTTCCTGGGCCCACGAAAAACTTGAGCCAGCCCTACTCCCCCCACAACTTTCCCCCAATTCCCTATGCCCAACTATTATTATACAGTTAATTAAGATTGGCAAGCTTCAGAAACAAGAATGGATGTTTTTGGCATTAAAATGGGCACTGTAGGTGTTTTCCTGGCCTCCACTCACTGCCGACTATGCTTCCCCATTGACTTGCATTGGGTTTCGTGTTTCGGTCGATCCCCGACTTTTAGCGATAATCGGCCGACTGCACTCGACTCGACTCTGGACAAAATCGGGTTTCCCAAAACCCTACTCGATCTTAAAAAAATGAAAGTCGCTCAACCCTAATTGGGAGCGTTCCAGATCTCCGGGTTCCAGCTGCAGCTATTCGATAAACGCTATTAGCAAACCGAATAAGGAGGGATCCGACGATATTCGCTCATGTCTATAAAACATAAACATTTCCTGTTTCCCGCCATTATTGCCATAAAAACAATGAAAAAGGGTATAAAAATAATGAAAAAATATAAACCATGTATCATGAAAGAAAAATGCTAAATTACTTGAATAGAAAAAAGAGAAAAATATGTTCAGCTCTTTGGCTACTTTCACACTAGCGTCGCACGATGCATGACGAATTGCGTCGTTGCGACATACCGACGCAAGCAGTGAAAGCACTGCACAACGAGGGCAGCGGATGCTGTTTTTCAACGCATCTGCTGCCCCATTAAGAGGTGCGGGGAGGAGGGGGGGAGTTCCGGCCGCGCATGCGCAGTCAGAAATGGCAGACACGACGCACCAAAAAATTATACATGCAACGTTTTTTGGTGCCGACGGTCCGACGCAGTGTTTGGACAGACTTTGCAGGACTTAAGCACCCGCATGGCAGCCCAGGAAAACAAACTTGCTGGCATAGAGTCTCAGTATGAACAGGCTTTTCAGGACATAAGCACGCAAATAGCTGCACAAGCAACTTTTCCCTCTGGGCAACCGCCACCAGCTAGCCCACCTAAGTTGCCCCCATTTAGATTTAATGGTGATCGCGACAAATTTCGTGGCTTTGTGAATCAATGTATGCTATATTTTTATGTGCATGCTGACCGTTTTCCTAATGATAGATCCAAAGTATTGTGTGTAATAATGCTGCTGACCGCACGAGCGCTCGCCTGGGCGAATCCGATAATTGAGTCTCGTGACCCACGGTTAAATAACTTGGATGATTTCTTGGCCGCTATGGCATTAATGTTTGATGATCCTAATCACCGTGCAACCGCTGAATCTGCTTTATTGTCTTTACGCCAGGCAAAACATTCTGTTATTGAGTATGCTACTGAATTCAGGAGATTAGCGGTAGATACCAATTGGAACAGTTATGCACAAATGCCTATTTTTAAAAGGGGTCTGTCTAGTATTGTAAAAGATGAACTAGCTCACTCTGAGTCACCACAAGAGCTAGATACATTTATACAGCATTGTGTCCACATTGACATTCGCCTTACTGAGTGTAGACAGGAGAAGTTTGCTGCATATAATCGTATTTCTAACTTTCTAACTTTTCCCTTCCTTCCAAAGAGCCTGCAGGTAAAACATCTCAGGAGGTGGAGGAGGTGCCCATGCAAATTGATTCCATTCAGAGGCGCGAGATCAATGAGCGCTGGGAGCATCGCCTTCGTGAAAGTCTATGTTTCGACTGAGGCCAGTCTGACCACTTCTTGTTCAATTGTCCTAAGTGTCCTAGATGGCCTAACAAGGTGCTAGCAGCAGTAGGAGAGTATGACAACTGTGATGATGAATCCAACATCTCTGAATGTAGCCTGCCTTTAAACGCTGTATTCCATTCACTTTCTATGACTTCACCCCCCAAGGAGCTTAAGGAAAATAACTCTCACTGTTCTCTCCCTATTAAGATCCTGTGTTCAGGACAGTGGATTTCCAGTGCAGCTATGATTGACTCTGGTGCAGATGGCAATTTCATGGATATCGCATTTGCCAAGGAACATGGTATTGAAATTCAGCAAAGAGCCTCTCCAATTACCATGGAAACAGTGGATGGGTCACCTTTAATCTCTGGGCCTGTGGATCAGGAGACCGTACCCCTTGAAATTTTGTTGGAGCCTAATCATCAGGAGCAACTTTCTTTTTTGCTAATTTCTTCTCATTTTCCTGTGATTTTAGGCATTCCTTGGTTGCTTTCTCAGAACCCAATTATCAACTGGGAAACTAAGGAGATTATCTTTCCAACAAGGAGCAACCCAGCATTAACAGAAGCTGTCTCTGAGTCCACGGCTACGGAATCACATGTACAGGTATTTTCTTTACCTCCAGCATATAAAGAGTTCTCTGACTTCTGTGACAAGAAGAATGCAGATCAGCTTCCTCCAGACAGGCATTATGACTAGGGTTGAGCGAAACGGGTCGGCCATTTTCAGAAGTCGCCGACTTTTGGCAAAGTCGGGTTTCATGAAACCCGACCCGACCCCTGTGTGGGGTCGGCCATGAGGTCGGCGATCTTCTGAATCTGGTATCGGAATTCCGATACCGAGTTCCGATATGTTTGCGATATCGGGAATCGGTATCGGAATCCATATTTAAGTGTTAAATAAAGAATCAAAATAAAAAATATTGATATACTCACCCTCGGACGTGCCCTGGTACTAACCGGCAGCCTTCCTTCCCAAGAATGAGCGCGTGAATGACCTGCGGTGACGTCGCGGCTTGTGATTGGTCGCGAGCGGTCACATGGGCGGTCACATGGGCGGTCATGCGACCAATCACAAGCCGCGACGTCATCTAAGGTCCTTCACGCGCTCATTCTTAGGAAGGAAGGCTGCCGGAAAGAAGCAGGGCGCTTCCGAGGGTGAGTATATACCTAATAGGAATATACTCACCCTCGGACGTGCCCTGCTTCTTTCCGGCAGCCTTCCTTCCTAAGAATGAGTGCGTGAAGTACCTTAGATGACATCGCGGCTTGTTCATGTGACCGCTCGCGACCAATCACAAGCTGCGACATCACCACAGGTCATTCACGCGCTCATTCTTAGTAAGGAAGGCTGCCGGAAAGAAGCAGGGCGCGTCCGAGGGTGAGTATATCAATATTTTTTATTTTGATTCTTTATTTTACACATTAATATGGATCCCAGGGCTGGAAGGAGAGTTTCCTCTCCTTCAGACCCTGGGAACCATAGTATCCCATTGCACTGCATTGGGTTTCGTGTTTCGGCCGACCGCGACTTTTTTATAGGATCGGCCGATTTCACTCGACCCGACTTTTGAGAAAGTCGGGTTTCGTGAAACCCGACCCGATCCTATAAAAATAAAAGTCGCTCAACCCTAATTATGACTGTCCCATTGAGTTGCTTCCTGGGGCAGCTATTCCTTTTGGTAACGTATACCCTTTGGCGGCACCTCAGCTTCAAGCCTTAAAGGAGTATATTGATGAAAATCTGGCCAAAGGCTTCATACGTCCTTCTTCCTCACCACCAGGGGCACCTATCTTTTTTGTAAAGAAGAAGGATGGGACCCTGAGACCCTGTGTTGACTATCGGGAACTCAATAAGATAACCGTACGAAACTGTTACCATTTGCCTCTGATTCCCGAATTACTGGAAGGAGTCCGCCATACTAAGGTGTCCTCTAAACTGGATCTTCATGGGGCTTATAATTTGATGCGTATTCGTCCAGGGGATGAGTGGAAGACAGCATTCAGATGCCGGTATGGACACTTTGAATCTCTTGTGATGCCCTTCGGGCTTTGTAACGCACCTGCAACGTTTCAACACCTTGCTAATGACATTTTCAGAGATTTGTTGGACCAGTTTGTAGTGATCTATTTGGACGATATACTAATCTTTTCTGACTCTCTACAGGAATATGAAGAACATGTCAAAACTGTTTTAAGACGTCTGAAAGAGAACCATCTGTATATTAAGCCTGAGAAATGCAAGTTCCATCATTCTGAGATACAGTTCTTAGGTTATATCATCTCTCCCCATGAAGCTGAACATGGAATCTGGTAAGATTCAGGCTATCCTTGACTGGCCGGTACCCAAGAACGTTAAGGAGGTCCAACGTTTTATTGGTTTTGCAAATTTCTACAGACGCTTCATTCGAAATTTTTCTGATATTGTCCGACCCATTACTTCCTTGACAAAGAAGGAAAAGCCCTTTAAGTGGTCTTCACAGGCTCAAGAAGCTTTTGATCAGCTTAAGATCTGTTTCACATCAGCACCACTGTTGATACACCCAGATCCAACACTTTCTTTCATTGTGGAGGTGGACACTTCTGATAATGCTTTGGGGGTTATTCTCTCCCAAAGAACTGGAGTGAAGGGTCTGCTACATCCTTGTGCTTTCTTTTCCCGTAGACTAACCTCAGCAGAGAAGAATTATGACATGGGAGACAAGGAATTGCTGGCTATTATTGCAGCTTTCAAAGAATGGAGGCATCATCTGCAAGGAGCTGCACAACAGATCATAGTGCTAACTGACCATCGCAATTTAGAGTTCCTTAGATCCGCTAGATGTCTTTCTCCTCATCAGGCTCGTTGGAACTTATTTTTAAATCAATTTAACTTTGTTATCTCGTACCATCCAGGTTCTCGTAATGGGAAGGCTGATGCTTAATCCCGAATCCATGCTGCGGATTCCGTACCTGGAGCCCCGTCCAAGACCATTCTATCTGATGCCAATTTCATCGGAGTTATCCACGATCAGGACTTGTGAAAGGAGTGCAGGGAGGCCTATGACGGTGATGTATTTCTGGCCAACCCACCTGTGGATATTAATCTTGTCTTTAAGGGTGGCATGTGGTTCAGAGGTCGACGTATCTATGTCCCTGAGGTCATCGGTCTGCAGATCCTCAAGATGGTACATAACTCCAAGTTGGCTGGTCACAGGGGGGTACTGAAGACACAAGAGTTCCTGAGCCGATTCTTCTGGTGGCCAACTTGCCTGAAGGATACCAAGGACTATGTTCTCTCTTGCGAGGTATAGTTATAGGTATAGTCCTATGTTAGGCATAGGACGCTGTGTTCTGACTGAGGGCCAGTTGAGATAGCGATTTGCTTCTTTGTGCTTTTCCCAGGATAATTTAGCAACCGCTGTGTGTTCACCTTGCTTTTGCCTTGCAGCGCTGTTTTCACAGCGATCTGCAAGGTCTCTGTGTGTGTGTGTGTGTGTGTGTATGAGTGAGTGCAGCCCACTCTGTAGTCTGTGTGCAGCCATAGCCGGTTGTATCCAGCTCAGGGTGGTTCACTGACTCATACAGTTCTATCCATTCCATTGTCCTTTTTTGCAAATAGTGCAGCCCGCTGCACATTTTTTCAAATAATTCCTATTAGTGGCTTTCCACCCGTATCCAGCTAAATTGTGGAAAAACACTACATAGGATAACTTAGAGGAGGTTTTTGGGGCCTTGCAGCGCCGTTTACAGCTGTCTGCACGGTCTCCGTGTGAGTGCAGCTCGCCCTGTAGTCTGTGTGCAGCCACAGCCGGTTGTATCCAGCTCAGGGTGGTTCACTGACTCATACAGTTTTATCCATTCCATTGTCCTTTTTTGCAAATAGTGCAGCCCGCTGCACATTTTTTCAAATAATTCCTATTAGTGGCTTTCCACCCGTATCCAGCTAAATTGTGGAAAAACACTACATAGGATAACGTAGAGGAGGTTTTTGGGGCCTTGCAGTGCCGTTTACGGCTGCCTGCACGGTCTCCGTGTGAGTGCAGCTCGCCCTGTTGTCAGTTCAGCCCCCAAAAAATAAATAAATAATAAAGTTCACCAAACACACCACTTTACAGTTGTGTAGGCCACATTAGCTCATATTAAAGTCTAGTCCACACTTTAGAAAATTAGTGTTTCTTATACCTGTTGGGAGCTGTTCAGGAATAAGCACACTAAGCCGTTAGTACTTTTCTGCTTATCTTTATCAGTCAACCAAGATGAAGAAGGCAGGGAGTAAGGCACATGGGCGTGGGCGCGGAGCAGGGAGAGGACGTGGGGATTCTGTGCCTGCTGCGGGCACCGGTGACTCATCATCACCCAGTTTCAGCAGGGAACAGTCCTTCATGCGCAGCTTTGTCGGAGAGCGCCGTACACCGCTGCTGCGTAAAGACCAAATTGAAGCCGCTGTCGGATGGATGGAAGCTAACGCATCGACTTCAATTAGTGCCACATCCTCTCAGACACAGAGCACTGGAGAGCACCCATCTGTCTCTTCACCACCTGCCAAATTGCCCAGGCAGACAGAGAGCCCAGGACAGGAGCCGTCTCTACTTCTGTTCTCTGAATCTCTTGGCTTGGAAACAGGGGGCCAGCCAAGCAGCATTGGAGAAATTGAAGAAGAGGCAGTGTGCAGTGATGCCCAACAGCTTTATTTCTCTGAGTCTGAAGAGGCGGGTGGGCCAGTGCCTCCGGTCACCACACCGCAGAACGCATCCGCTGATGACAGTCAGGTGCCACTTTCTGGTGCATGCTGTGCTGCTGAGACTACCCAGGAGGAGCAGTTGGTGGCAGAGGGTAGTGTAGATGATGAGGTCCTTAACCCATCGTGGCGTGAGGGAAAGGAAGGTCATGGGAGCAGCTCTGAGGAAGAGATTCCCTGAACGGGCCAAAGAGGGAGAGGGAGGTGGAAGACTGCAGATCCTGTAGCCTCCACTTTGGCACCAGTTAGGAGCAGGTCTCTTCCAAAAGCCAAAAAGGGCGCTCCCAAGACTCGCAGTGCCTGGTCCTTTTTTGACACAGTTGCAGATGACATTTGCTTTGTCAAATGCAAGGTGTGTCATCATAAAATCAAAAGAGGGAAAAATGTCAGCAACCTCAATACCTCCAACATGTGGAAACATGTGCGGACCAGGCACGCGGCGGAGTTACAAAAACACACTGAAGACCTAGGCCAACCAACAGCGGCAGCTACCACCTCTTCAGCTCATGTTGCCTCTTCCTCCAGCTCACACACAGCTGGTTTGGCTTCCTCCCAGGATCGACATGGAAGAACCTCTGGCACTGTTGTCCAGAGACCCACTGTAATTCCACCCGCAGCACCACGTTCCCAGTCATCCTCACACTCCCAGCCCAGTCTACAGCCATCGGTAGTACAGGCATGGGAGAAAAGGCAGCCTTTCTCGGCAAACCACCCACGAGCACAGGCTCTGACTGCAGGCATTGCCAAACTTCTGTCACTGGAAATGCTGTCATTCAGGCTGGTGGAGACTGACAGCTTCCGTGACTTGATGTCATTGGCAGTCCCACAGTACAATGTGCCCAGCCGCTTTTATTTCAGCAGGCAAGCCGTCCCTGCCCTGCACAAGCATGTGGAGGGACACATAAAACACGCGCTACTGAACGCCGTCAGTAGCAAGGTCCACCTCACCACCGATGCGTGGACCAGTCACCATGGACAGGGGCGATAGCTTTCCCTCACTGCCCATTGGGTTAATGTTGTTGAGCCGGGTACAGATCGTGCGAGTAATGCAGGACGTGCCCTGCCCACTCCAAGGATTGCAGGAATCCAGTCTGTACGCATTGACTCCTCCTCTTACACAAGTTCCTCAGAATCATCGCTGCAGGAGCCATCACAGTCCACCTCCACATGGACCCGTGAACGTTTACCTGTTACGACCGACATGAGCACAGCCGTGGCCAAACGTCAACAGGCCGTCTTGAAATTAATTTCTTTGGGGAATCGAAGCCACACAGCGCAGGAGCTCTGGAATGCCATCAAGCAGGAGAGCGATGTGTGGTTTGTGGCAGCGAATCTCCAGCCAGGCATGGTAGTGTGTGATAATGGCCGAAATCTGGTGGCAGCTCTGGGCCTCGGCAACCTCACTCACATCCCATGTCTGGCACATGTGCTCAACTTGGTCGTGCAGAGTTTTTTGAGGGACTATCCGGATCTTGATGCACTGCTGCACAAGGTCCGCCTAGAGTGTGCTCACTTGCGGCGTTCCAGCACGGCAAAATCACGCATTGCGGCTCTGCAGCGCCGATTCCGCCTTCCGGAACATCGCATCATATGTGACCTACCTACCAGGTGGAATTCCACGTTACATATGTTGGAGCGGTTGTGTGAGCAGCAGCAAGCAGTAATGGAGTACCAGCTGCATCAGGCACAAAGAAGTCGCACTCCGCGCCATTCAGACTTCACAACCACAGAGTGGGCCACTATGAAGGATGTCTGCCAGGTTTTGCATCCCTTCGATTATTCCACGCGGATGGCGAGTGCAGATGATGCACTAGTCAGCATGACTGTCCCCCTTATCTGCCTGCTTGAAAAATCACTGCAAGCGCTAAGGGATGATGTTGTGGAAGAGGTGGAGGATGAGGATTCACCATTTCCATCATCTTCTGGACAGTCAGAGCCACGTGGTTCCTCACAAACGCGTAGGCAGGGGACACTTTGTGAGGAGGATGAGGAGGAGTCAATGGAGGAGGAAGACATCGTTCCAGAGGAGGGAGTTACACAATTGTCCAGTAGTCAGTGTGTACAGCGAGGGTGGGGTGATGACGAGCGGGCAGAGATCACGCCTCAAGCAGGGGACAGCGTTTCTTGGCCAGTTGGCAGTCTGCAGCACATGGTTGATTACATGTTGCAGTGCCTGAGAAACGACCGCCGCATCGCCCACATTCTCAACATGTCTGATTATTGGGTGTTCACCCTCCTCGATCCTCGCTACCGGGACAACGTACAAAGCCTCATCACACCGTTGAACCGGGAGCATAAAATTCCATCATCTTCTCCAGTCCAACTGAGAGAAGTGCTGCTAGAGCTTTACAAAGCAGCTCAGTACGTCCAGGCAGTGGAGGAGGCTCTGCAAAAAGAGGGAGCAGAAGCAGTGCCTCTGCCCAAGGCAAGACCAGTATGGCCCAACTGTGGCACAGTTTTTTGTGCCCGCCACAAATGTCTACACCATCACAGACGGCTCCAGTCAGCAGGAGTCAACGGTTCCGTCAGATGGTGACAGACTACATGTCTTGCCCTCTTGCTGTACTCCCAGACGGCTCTTCCCCTTTCAAGTTTTGGGTCTCTAAGCTGAATACATGGCCAGAGCTAAGCCAGTATGCATTGGAGGTGCTGGCTTGCCCTGCGGCTAGTGTATTATCGGAACTCGTCTTTAGTGCTGCAGGTGGTGTACTAACAGACCGTCGCATGCGACTATCCTCCGATAACATTGACCGGCTTACTTTCCTGAAAATGAACCAGGCCTGGATCTCGCAGGAATTTGCCGCTCCTCTTCCTGATTAAATAATTGGGTGACTGTCTACAGTATCCAGGTCTCCTGTTGCGTTCATCTTTCTACCACCTGAACTGTAATTCCTGGGCTCCAACACCGCCATTTGAGGCTCAGAAGTGCCGTCTGCACAGTCAAAACATACGACCTAGTGTTATTGGGTGTCAGTAACGTCAGCTGATCCCCAGCTGTGTAGCAATGTGTCCTGCGACCGCCACGCTGACACAACAACTGAAATGTAAGGGAACCTGTCCCCCCCCCAGGCATTTGTTACTGAAATAGCCACCTTGTGCAGCAGTAATGCTGCAAAAGGAAAAGGTAACTATTTTTGTTTAGCTCCTTGCACACGCAGAACTTAACACTTTTAAAGTGTGTCCACTGATACTGTAAAACCATCCCGGAGGTGGGACTTTCCTTTGTAATGTGACGCAGCACACCCGTCATTCCTACCCCCTTAGCGCCGTGCGCCGCCTCCTCCGCGTTGTTTAATTCTGTCCCAGAGCCAGCGCTGTTATGTTATCCCTTGGCCAGGCACAGTTTGCGGTGCCCGTCTTCTGACATCATTTGGTGTCAGGCTGGCTGCGCTTGTGCGGCCGCGCTGGCCGAGATCCTGCCTCACAGTGTCTTCTGATTTAATCACACTGCGGGCCTGGAATCCATGGGCATGCGCAGTGCATATCTTCACCTCAGGCTGCTGTCACTCATCTCCCTCCACCTTCTTCAGACTGTGTGCCGTCAGCTGATCCTTAATAGCATGCCACGGCCGTGACACCGCACAGTCTGAAGAAGCCGGAGGGAGGGGAGTGAGAGGCGAGGATATGCACTGCGCATGGCCACGGATCCCAGGCCCACGGTGGGATTACATTAGACGACACTGCGAGGCGGGATCTAGGCCAGCGCGGCCGCACAGGCGCAGCCAGCCTGACACCAAATGATGCCAGAAGATGGGCAGCGCTAAGTGTGCCTGGCCAAGGGATAACATAACAGCGCAGGCTCCGGGACAGAATCAAACAACGCTGAGGAGGCGGCGCACGGAGCCAAAGGGGTAGGAATGACGGCTGTGCTGCGTCACATTACAAAGGAAAGTCCTACCTCCGGGACGGTTTAACGGTGTGAGGGGACACATTTCATAAGTGTTTAGTTCTGTGTTTGCAAGGAGCATAATGAAAAGAGCCACCTTTTCCTTTGGCATCCTTTGTGATGCAAAAGCTGGCTCTTTCAGCTACAAACACCTTTTGGGGGGGGTTAAAGGTTCCCTTTCGACTTGCTCCAATCAGGCTTCGGCCCAAAACGGTGTTCCTCTGCTCCTCCTGCTCTCCCTGGGCTCCAACACTGCTAGTTGGTGCCTGGAAGTGCTGTCCGCACAGTCAACAGTCGCTCCTCTGTTATTGGGGTTCAGTAACGTCAGCTGCTCCCCTGCTGTGTGTGCTGCAATACCTCCTATCTGATCCTCCTGCTGTCCCTGGGCTCCAACACCGCTAGTTGGTGCCTGGAAGTGCTGGATGCACAGTTAACACTTGCTGCCGTGTTATTGGGTTTCAGTAACGTCGGCTGCTCCCCTGCTGTGTGTGCTGCAATACCTCCTATCTGATCCTCCTGCTGTCCCTGGGCTCTAACACCGCTAGTTGGTGCCTGGAAGTGCTGTCCGCACAGTCAACAGTCGCTCCTCTGTTATTGGGGTTCAGTAACGTCAGCTGCTCCCCTGCTGTGTGTGCTGCAATACCTCCTATCTGATCCTCCTGCTGTCCCTGGGCTCCAACACCGCTAGTTGGTGCCTGGAAGTGCTGGATGCACAGTTAAGACTTGCTGCCGTGTTATTGGGGTTCAGTAACGTCAGCTGCTTCCCTGCTGTGTGTGCTGCAATACCTCCTATCTGATCCTCCTGCTGTCCCTGGGCTCTAACACCGCTAGTTGGTGCCTGGAAGTGCTGTCCGCACAGTCAACAGTCGCTCCTCTGTTATTGGGGTTCAGTAATGTCAGCTGCTCCCCTGCTGTGTGTGCTGCAATACCTCCTATCTGATCCTCCTGCTGTCCCTGGGTTCTAACACCGCTAGTTGGTGCCTGGAAGTGCTGTCCGCACAGTCAACAGTGGCTCCTCTGTTACTGGGGTTCAGTAATGTCAGCTGCTCCCCTGCTGTGTGTGCTGCAATACCTCCTATCTGATCCTCCTGCTGTCAAACACCACTAGTTGGTGAGTGGAAGTGCTGTCCGCACAGTCAACAGGCGCTCCTCTGTTATTGGGGTTCAGTAACGTCAGCTGCTCCCCTGCTGTGTGTGCTGCAATACCTCCTATCTGATCCTCCTGCTGTCCCTGGGCTCCAACACTGCTGGTTGCTGCCCGGAAGTGCTGTTTGCACAGAGCCAAACACCTCGCCAATGTGTTAGTGGGGTTCAGTAACGTCAGCTGCTCCCCTGCTGTGTATCCGGCAACGTGTCATGTGACCGCCACGCTGGCACAACTAAAACTTAAGGTAACCTGCGCACCCCCACCCCCCCAGGCGTTTGTTACTGAAAGAGCCACCTTGTGCAGCAGTAATGCTGCAGAAGGAAAAGGTGGCTCTCCTCAGCGTTGTTTGATTCTGTCCCGGAGCCTGCGCTGTTATGTTATCCCTTGGCCAGGCACACATAGCGCTGCCCATCTTCTGACATCATTTGGTGTCAGGCTGGCTGCGCCTGTGCAGCCGCGCTGGCCGAGATCCCGCCTCGCAGTGTCTTCTGATTTAATCACACTATGGGCCTGGGATCCACGGGCATGCGCAGTGCATATCTTCACCTCAGGCTGCTGTCACTCATCTCCCTCCGGCTTCCTCAGACTGTGAGCCGTCAGCTGATCCCTAATAGCATGCCACGGCCGTGACACCGCACAGTCTGAAGAAGCCGGAGGGAGGGGAGTGAGAGGCGAGGATATGCACTTCACATGGCCACGGATCCCAGGCCCGCGGTGTGAATTAAGGAAAAGACACTGCAGGGCTGGGATTCATGGTCAACGTGAACCGCACCGGCCGACATGAAAAGATGTCAGAAGACGGGCAGCGCTAACAGCGCATGGCCAAGGGATAACACGACAGCACAGACTCCTGTACAGCTAATAACGACGCTCAGGAGGCTGCGCCCAGCACCAAGGTGGGATTTTTGACAGCTGTGCTGCGTCTCATTAAGAAGGAAAGTCACGCCTCCAAGACAGTTTGACTGTATAAGGGGCTAAATGTTATACGTGTTTCATTCAGCGTCTGCAAGATTCAAAACTTAAAGAGCAACCTTTGACTTGTGCAGCATTACAGCTGCACAAGGTGTGGCTCTTCTAGTTTGTAACACCTGAGGGGGGGTTAAAGGTTACCTAAAATTGGTTCAATTAGGCTTCGGCCTACACTCTGCTCCCTCTCCTCCTGCTGACCCTGGGCTCTAACACCGCCAGTTGGCGCTCGGAAGTGCTAGCTGCACAGAGAAAAACACCCGCCAATGTGTCAGTGGGGTTCAGCAACGCCAGCTGTTCCCCTGCTGTGTAGCCAGCATCGTGTCCTGCAAACGCCACGCAGACACAAAGCTGCCGCCAGTGCAGGCTTCGGCCTACACTCTGCTCCCTCTCCTCCTGCTGTCCCTGGGCTCTAACACCGTCAGTTGGTGCCCGGAAGTGCTGGCTGCACAGAGAAAAACACCAGCCAATGTGTCAGTGGGGTTCAGTAATGCCAGCTGTTCCCCTGCTGTGTAGCCGGCATCGTGTCCTGCAAATGCCACGCAGACACAACAGACCTCCAAATGCCTCAAGTGCAGGCTTCGGCCTACACTCTGCTCCCCCTGCTGACCCTTTGCTCCAACCCCACTAGTTGGGGCTCTAAGAAGACAAGCTTGAATAGGTCCCCATCCTGGTTCCAGTACCGTCAGCTGGTTCCGGGCAGAGCCTTTGGCTTAGGTGCCTCCCTCTGGGTATCCGAGTTCCACCAACGTCACTTGGTCCTTGGTAGTGCTTTCAGGCACGGGTACCTCCTGCTTAGTAACCGGGTTCCAGTAACGTCAGCTGGTCCTCGGTAGTTCCATTGGCTCTTGGACCTTCGGCTACCCATCCGGGTTCCAGTACCGTCAGCTGGTTCTTGGCAGTGTCTTTTGCTCTTGTACCTTCTGCTCCCCATCCTGGTTCCAGTACCGTCAGCTGGTGCCGGCAGAGCCTTTGGCTTAGGTGCCTCCCTCTGGGTATCCGAGTTCCACCAACGTCAGGTGGTCCTTGGTAGTGCTTTCAGGCACGGGTACCTCTTGCTTAGTAACCGGGTTCCAGTAACGTCAGCTGGTCCTCGGTAGTTCCATTGGCTCTTGGACCTTCGGCTACCCATCCGGGTTCCAGTACCGTCAGCTGGTTCTCGGCAGTTTCTTTTGCTCTTGTACCTTCTGCTCCCCATCCTGATTCCAGTACCGTCAGCTGGTTCCGGGCAGAGCCTTTGGCATAGGTGCCTCCCTCTGGGTATCCGAGTTCCACCAATGTCAGGTGTTCCTTGGTAGTGCTTTCAGGCACGGGTACCTCCTGCTTAGTAACCGGGTTCCAGTAACGTCAGCTGGTCCTCGGTAGTTCCATTGGCTCTTGGACCTTCGGGTAGCCATCCGAGTTCCAGTTCCATCAGCTGTTTCTCGGCATTTTCTCAGCCTTCTTGTACCTTCTGCTACATTTCCAAGTTCAAGACCCTAAAGACGATGACCCGGAAGACCACCCCTAAGATGACGACGACACCAGAGACGACAACCACTGAGATGACGACGACCCTGGAGACGACGACGACATGGGAGACCGAGAAGCAGAAGAACAAGAGGCTTCAGAACAAAGAGCAGAAGAACATTAAGCATAAGACTAAATATCAGAGCAAAAGATATTATCTAAATTATAAGCAGAAGAAGACTAAGCAGTGTATGGGGGTGAGTCCGTTCCTCCTCGTGGTGCCCCTGGATAAAGCCTGATGCTGCAGGCCAAACTGAACGCGGACAAATCTAACTGTTTTGTGACAGGCAGAACGGAAGGTGTAATCTTCAAACTTTTATAGATAACAACTACGGGAATGCCTGCCACAAATAAGAATATGATGAAGAAGTTGAATATGAAGAAGAATAATAGTTAAATAAAAAGAATATGAACAATGTAACAAAAAAAATTATAGGTAGAAGATGAGGAAGAAGATTAATAAGGTGAAGAAGAACTTGATGTCAAAGATGCTGATGATGATGAAGAAGAGGGTGAAGGGCGTGGAAGTAGTGAAACATCAATATCTGACAAAATAAAAAAAATCTTAACATAGTCAATATCTTTGTAACTCCGAACGTCTTAAAAAAAAAAAAAAAATTCCTGCTATTCTATTTGATTGGGCTAAACCTCTATGCCTTTAATGTCTCCGCCACCTCCCCCAATACATCCTACATTATTCTTAGTTGTTTTCCTTCATGTAGAATGAACCTACAAGGAAAGAAAGGGTTTATTTTAATTCCGATATTTTCGTCCCATTGACTTGCATTGGTATCGAGTATCGGTATCGGCGAGATCCGATATTTTGCCGGTATTGGCCGATACTTTCCGATACCGATACTTTCCGATATCGGAAGGTATCGCTCAACACTAGTCATCAGACCTGTAGGACACTGACCACCATTCTAAAATAAATATAGAAAAACTATATACTGTATAGAGCAGCAAGAGCCAGGTTCAACATTATAGCCTAATTCTTACAGCATATTTTTGCTTTATGGTGTGTTAGAATGTCACAGGGAGAACTGCATCTAGTTAAAGAGACCTAACCCAGTATGTAGACTTATTTCGAAGGCAATACTTTATGGGAAAAATAACATGCAAAGTAGTCCATACTGGCCAAACTAGAGGCTCATCTCTTGAGTTCTTTGGTTTGGGGTTCTTTCCCCGTATCAATAGAGAACAAGTTACTGCTTGGCCAAATTAGATACCTTACATGCAGCTGGGTCTCTTCAATAAGAGCCTGTATTTTCTGTTACTGATTCTCATGTGCACACTAGTCAGCACATGGCGCAAGGAGCAAAGGCTATTTCCTCTCACTCATTATTATCAACCTCTGTTGTAGCCTACAAATGGAGCATATATCACCCAACACAGTCCAGAACTCGCCGCCACCATTCATTAAGCAAATGGGGCGATGAGTTCCCAAAATATATACAACTATTTTATAGAAAAAAAATAATGATTTTTGCATCTCTTTATTCTGAGAGCTATAACGTTTTTATTTTTTTGCTGATGGAGCTGTATGGCAGCTTGTTTTTTGCGGGGCAAAATAACGTTTTCAGCTATATCATTTTTAATTACATTTGTTTTTGATTATGCTTTATTCCACATTTTGTTCAGCAGTATGATGACTTTTTTTTTTAAACTTTTTTACTTATTCCCACTATGGGACTTTCACTTTCTCCCGTCTGACCGCAGTTATAAGGTATAGCAATGTATAAGCATTGCTATACCTTATAACATGTCAGCCCTGCAGACACAAGGTAGTTGCGCATGAACTAACTAACTTGTTAGTGCCTGGTAACCCAAATTTTGTAATGACGACATCAGGTTGTCATGGCCACAATCGGGACCCCACGGTGACATCGCAGGGTCTCTGATCCAGGGGCAGAGGGGCTTTCTTCTCTCTTCCGGTTCGCTAAACCTGTTCGCAACCTTGTGAAAACTTACAGAAATCTTTTGACCACTGTCATTGCCAACACAGCATATATAACAAAATTTTGAGATTAACTTTTGTTAATGACCAAATACTTACTTTCCACCATAATTTGCAAAATAAATCTTGCCAAATCAGACAAGGTGATTTTATGGATTTGTTTTCTCATTTTGACTCTCATAGTTGTGGTCTACCTATGATGTCAATTACAGGCCTCTCTCATCTTTTTAAGTGGGAGAACTTGCACAATTGGTGGCTGACTAAACACTTTTTTTCCCTGCTGTATATAACTAACTTGAGATTCTTTTCTTTGTATTCCTGGTTCAGATCCATTCATTGGTCATTATTAATGCCAGCATTTGTGTTTAATTATATGTTCAATATGCAAATTTCCTATATACTTTTCTATTCCATTCCTTTGCATTTGTCCTCTTGGTATGTATTAACACCTTTTCCTTTTATCCTAGCACGAAACAGAAAATATCTATCACTTGAATCCTTGCGTCAGATTCTGTCTCTGGGACCAGGCACTGGACCATCCACATTGCCACTTCCTTCTATGCACGACGGCTGTTTATTACGATCACTACAGAAACCATCTAGATGCCTTCATCTCCTGTGCCCTTCCAACTCGACTCCCTTTCCTGATGAAGGGACCAAACCCTGTGTTGCTATCATCTGTTTGGTCAGCAGGTTTTTGCTGTGTAATCTGCAGACAGCATGCTGTAGCGGTTAGCACACAGATTTCAGCCTGTCTCTCTTATCGAGCTCCGAGGTTTTGTTTGCTTACAATGACTGTTTTAGCACCAGTAGATTATCATTACTGTGACTAGCTGGTGGAGTAAGCCCTGGTCTCACATGCCTACCCTATGATAGACACCTCACTGTCTATGGACTTGGTATATACAGAGCCTGATGGGGGGTTATCTTTTCAGCTCTGCTTCATTGCTTAACCTATACCATCTGATTGTGTCAGAAATGCTGATCTAGTAATCTAGGTGACACATCATTGGATTCAGCTTCTCTTTGCCTACATCAGGCTGCTCTCAGATGAGACAGCAAAAACCTTCTGGCACATTCCATTTAAACTTTACAGCCTTTATCTGTACTCAGCGCCTACTCATTTTCATGCTATCCCACAGTGCTACTGACTTTAAGCTAAGCAGTTTCTCCTGGACAATCTGATAGTTATCATCTGTTTGTTTTTCCTTTTCTTTTGCTCATACTTATAAGGTGCACAGAGCGGTAGTCATGGGCCCGATGCTGGCACCATTCAAATAAACGGTGTCCCGAATCTCCCATGCTGTGTGTGTGGTGCGTAAGACGCACTATTTGGTTGCAGGCCTCTCCTGTCTACGGTTCTTCACCTTCATTAACTGCCACACACACATTTAGGAAAATAAAATTTGTTTTTGTAATAAAGAAATGTACTTAACTGTCCATTTTCATTATATTGAAATGCCGTATTGTGCACAAAGTTTTCAGTTTTCAAACTCCATAACACAGCACGTTCTGTTGTCCGCTGTTCGCTCACTCTATGCTATCCTTTTCCTCACTGGCATCTCTGATTCCTGTCCCAACTCCATTATGCGATTTACCATCCGATTTCCTCTCCTAGGAAAATATTGAGGCATATTTCTCAGGGCCTTAGTTGGACCATAGGCCCTGAACAATCTAGGAATGTTCACTCCGAGTTTAAGGCTGACCTTCTCTTTCTCCTGAACAGCTCATGCTCCTCATGCCCTCAGATCTCCAACTCCTGCTCTCTCTCCATCTAATCTCTTAAGGTACCTTCACACGAAGCGACGCTGCAGCGATAGCGACAATGATGCCGATCACTGCAGCGTCGCTGTTTGATCGCTGGAGAGCTGTCACACAGACAGCTCTCCAGCGACCAACGATGCCGAGGTCCCCGGGTAACCAGGGTAAACATCAGGTTGCTAAGCGCAGGGCCGCGCTTAGTAACCCGATGTTTACCCTGGTTACCAGCGTAAAAGTAAAAAAAACAAACAGTACGTGCTCACCTGCGCGTCCCCCAGCGTCTGCTTCCTGACACTGACTGAGCTCCGGCCCTAACAGCACAGCGGTGACGTCACCGCTGTGCTTTCACTTTCACTTTAGGGCCGGCGCTCAGTAAGTGTCAGGAAGCAGACGCTGGGGGACGCGCAGGTGAGCATGTACTGTTTGTTTTTTTTACTTTTACGCTGGTAACCAGGGTAAACATCGGGTTACTAAGCGCGGCCCTGCGCTTGGTAACCCGATGTTTACCCTGGTTACCAGTGTAAAACATCGCTGGTATCGTTGCTTTTGCTTTCAAACACAACGATACACAGCGATCGGACGACCAAATAAAGTTCTGGACTTTATTCAGCGACCAGCGACATCACAGCAGGATCCTGATCGCTGCTGCGTGTCAAACTAAACGATATCGCTAGCCAGGACGCTGCAACGTCACGGATCGCTAGCGATGTCGTTTCGTGTGAAGGTACCCTTACTCTGACTGAACTAACCAGGAAGTGTTCCTTTTGTTAACTGGCCTTGCCTCTCCCACACTGGGGCTGTTCCTGAACACGTTGACTGCTTCTATCCTAAACCTGTCTATTTCCTGAACTTATTGTGCCTACCACTGCCCAATCTGATCCTATAGCTAATCCTAAGTCTTATGTAATAATCTTATCCTTTCCCTATATCTAACACATTTATCAGAACACGTTGAGTTATCCACATATAGCAATACATAAAACGTGCACCTTTGTGCTTATAAGGTTATGTGCAATATAAAACACTTATTCGTATACAAAGGTTATAACCATTTTTCTAATCAAGGGAGAAGAACATGACCATCCCGGTCACCCTCTTACATACTCATGGTGTTAATTGTGTCATTGCTTTACTTTTGATTTATCTGCAGCTAGATACCTTCCTCTGTGGTTCTTGTTAATAAATAACCTGCACATTGTATTATTTTACTCTGTAATGCCTACCTTGTCTCTGTATTTACCATCACTCAGCTGGGCACATTGTACTTGTACTGTATATTAACATCTTCTCATGTTTACACATGGTGTCTTGTGGTTTCATACTATTTACCTTGGTTACATTTGTCTAAGATCTTTGTCAGTGAATTAGATTACCTTGTTTTGACATTCTCTTTACTTTATAAGACTTAGGGTACTGTCACACAGTGCCATTTTCATCGCTACGACGGCACGATCCGTGACATCGCAGCGTCGTATGATTATCGCTCCAGCGTCGTAGACTGCGGTCACACTTTGCAATCACGGCGCTGGAGCGATGCCGAAGTCCCCTGGTAACCAGGGTAAACATCGGGTTACTAAGCGCAGGGCCGCGCTTAGTAACCCGATGTTTACCCTGGTTACCAGCGTAAACGTAAAAAAAACAAACAGTACATACTTACATTCCGGTGTCTGTCCCCCGGCGTTCTGCTTCTCTGCACTGTGTAAGCACCATAGCCGGAAAGCACAGCGGTGACGTCACCGCGTCACCGCTGTGCTCACTTTCCGGCCGGCAGGCGCTCACAGTGCAGAGAAGCTGAGACGCCGGGGGATAGACACCAGAATGTAAGTATGTACTGTTTGTTTTTTTTACGTTTACGCTGGTAACCAGGGTAAACATCGGGTTACTAACCGCGGCCCTGCGCTTAGTTACCCGATGTTTACCCTGGTTCCAAGCGAACACATCGCTGGATCGGTGTCACACAACGATCCAGCGATGTCAGCGGGTGATCAAGCGACGAAAGAAAGTTCCAAACGATCTGCTACGACGTACGATTCTCAGCAGGATCCCTGATCGCTGCTGCGTGTCAGACACAGCGATATCGTAACGATATCGCTAGAACGTCACGAATCGTACCGTCATAGCGATGAAAATGGCACTGTGTGACAGTACCCTTACCTTTTCTCAAAGCCTCTGGTATTGAGTTTACTCCTCTTCAATCCCTGATGCCTTAAACTTCTGTTTCTTTCTACTCCCTCTTGTTCCCTTCACCTCTACTTCCCTTTCCTTCATTTTTATCCTCCATTTTTTTCATCTGTGTGGTCTGTGATAATGATTTCGGCATAAAACTCCCATTGCATATGTATATTTTTTTCTTTTGACATGAAATATATTTATTGTATTTCACACACACACACACACACACACACACACACACACACACACACACGCACACACACGCACACACACATATATATACACACTATATATATATATAATTTTTCATAACCTGAATAAGGTCCGATTTTTGGCCTGATGAAGATCCGATTGTTGGACGGAAATATCTTTCTCACTCTGTAGTCTCGGGGATACCCACTTGGTTGAATGCCAGACTTAAGGTACCGTCACATTTAGCGACGCTGCAGCGATCTAGACAACGACGCCGATCGCTGCAGCGTCGCTGTTTTGTCGTTGTGTGGTCGCTGGAGAGCTGTCACACAGACAGCTCTCCAGCGACCAACGATGCCGGTCCCCGGGTAACCAGGGTAAACATCAGGTTACTAAGCGCAGGGCCGCGCTTAGTAACCCGATGTTTACCCTAGTTACCAGTGCTAATGTAAAAAAGTCCAAACACTACATATTTACATTCTGGTCTCTGTCCCCCGGCGCTGTGCTTTCCTGCACTGACTGTGAGCGCCGGCCGGAAAGCTCAGCGGTGACGTCACCGCTGTAATCTGCTTTACGGCTGGCCGGCGCTGACAGTGCAGGAAAGCACAGCGCCGGGGGACAGACACCGGAATGTAAGTATGTAGTGTTTTTTTTTTTTACATTTACACTGGTAACCAGGGTAAACATCGGGTTACTAAGCGCGGCCCTGCGCTTAGTAACCCGATGTTTACCCTGGTTACCAGTGAAGACATCGCTGAAGCGGCGTCACACACACCGATTCAGCGATGTCTGCAGGAGTCCAGCGACGAAATAAAGTTCTGGACTTTCTGCTCTGACCAACGATGGCACAGCAGGATCCTGATCGCTGCTGCGTGTCAAACTCAACGATATCGCTATCCAGGACGCTGCAACGTCACGGATCGCTATCGTTATCGTTCAGTGAGAAGGTACCTTTAATCTACTGTTATATTGCTGTTATTTTAATTTTTCTTACACTGATATAACACTAAAATATTTACACATCAACTAAGATCTCAATCTACTCCATTTTGCCATGGATATGATTCCTGGGCATTGTGAAACAGTGCTGACTTTCACACATTGTCTATCAAATTATCAAAGTTAGGCTGTGTTCAGATCATATCATGGCTCTCAGTTGAATGTATATGCAGAGATAAGATACCAACATATACCTTAAGCCCCCGTCACACTAAGCGAGGTCGCTAGCGAGATCGCTGCTGAGTCACAAGTTTTGTGACGCAACAGCGACCTCAGTAGCGATCTCGCTATGTTTGACACGTAGCAGCGACCAGGCCCCTGCTGTGAGATCGCTGGTCGTGTCGGAATGGCCTGGACCTTTTCTTGATCGTTGAGGTCCCACTGGGTAGCACACATCGCTGTGTTTGACACTTTACCAACGACCTCGTTGACTACAACGTCACACAGGACGTCCCTCATCGAGGTCTGAATCGTCATAATAGCTGCCATGTGACAGGGTCACAACGACCAACGACATCATTGTACAGGTCGCTACAGGTCGCCGCATCGCTGCTGCGTCGTTGGCAAGATCTCACTGTTTGACATCTCACCAGCGACCACATAGCGACGCAGCAACGATCCCTGACAGGTCGTATCGTTGTCGGGATCGCTTTAGCGTCGCTAAGTGTGACGGGGCCTTTAGTTTAGATTTAAAAAAAAAATAGCAGAAAAAAGGCAGCCACATTTACCAATACCAGCTGAAAAAACGAATGTAATATAGAATGCAGGTGCCCCATGATAAATGCTAAGGCAGCACAGGTGCAATATCCTGATTAAATTCATGGAGGGGTGACTGCCTAGTATCACAAATGCACAGAGATAAGGCTTGTATAGAGCACTAGTCACACAGGGAACAGGGTCTGGCTTACAGCTTATTAGTGACCTCCATATTAATAGATCAGCCAGGTTGCCAAGCACTGTCTATGTGCAACTTACAGAGACAAACACCCGGATTTCCCCAGCCAACACTGAAGGGCCTGGCTGTATCCTGAAAAGAAATTAAAAAATGTGTAAAAAACATATGTACAATATATATGAGGTATTGGTCAATATTTTGGCCAAAATACGCAAGCTCACAACCAACGTCAAGGGTTTTCATTGTTTTGCAAGTCCCTAAATTAAAAGCAAAAGCAAAAGACAGGAAAAAACACAAAATAAAAAAATACAGCATAAAAAAGGGCATCAATACTTACCAATACCACTAACAATAATAATGCATTACAGGATGCAGAAGGCCCCCATGATAAAGGTGAAGGTAGCACAGGAACTGATGAAACAACCACTTGAATACCTTTGATTCATGGACTGGGCAGTTACCTAGTATTAAAATGTACAAAATTCAGGCTTGTATAGAGAATCTCACACAGGTAAGTACATTATTTATCTTTAAGCGATCACTAAAAACTTTTTATCACCTTGTGATTTTACATTTTTGCACTTTTGTTTTTTACTCCCCTTCTTCCCAGAGCCATGACTTTTTTATTTTTCAGTCAATATGGCCATATGATGGCTTATTTTTGCAGGACGAGTTGTTCGTTTGAATGACGCCATTGATTTTACAATATAGCATACTGTAAAACGGGACAAAAATTCCAAGTGCGGTGAAATTGCAAAAAAAATTCCACAATTGTTTTTTCGTTTTTTTATTTACCATGTTTGCTAAATGCTAAAACTGACCTGCCATTATTATTCTCAAGGTCAGTACAAGTACGTAGATACCAAACATTTATAGGTTAATTGATATTTAAGTAGTGATTTTTAAAAAAAAATTGTAAGAATAAAAAAAATGAACTCATGTTGCCAATTTCCTATAGTGTGCCCATATTTCGTTATCTGGGGCTGAGTGATGGCTTATTTTTGCTTCCGACCTGATGTTTTATTGACACCATTTTGGAGTTTTGATCGTTCATTGTTGCAATTTTTTTTCTCTCGTTATACCGTTTACCGATGTGATTAATTTACATAATATTTTATAATTTAATAGCTCGGACATTTCTGAATGTGGTGAGGCCAAATATGTGTAGTTTTTTTGTTTTTTAATTGTTTTATTTCAATAGGGCAGAAGAAGGGTGATTTGAACTTTTGTGTTTTTTTTAAGATTTGTAAAACTTGTATTTTTTTTACTTTTTACTGCCTTCAATAGTCCCCTGTGATTATCCGATTGCCTGTGCTACACATAGCAGGGCCATAGCCCTGCTATGTATAGCAAAAATCACAAACTATGAATGCCTTGCCATGAGGTGTCGTTCATGGGACATTCACAATGGCGGGCACAGGTTCTTCTGTCATGACAACCCATTGGAGCTGAAAGAGGCGCTGATGGGTGGGACTTGTGATGTACTTCCGGACGTCACGTATTAAATACTGCTGTCAGTGGATGACAGCGGAATTTAACTGATTAACAGCCACGGTTGGATCTCAGATCCACTCAATTTTAACCCTTATAACTTCCTAGCAAAAAAAAAATTTGTTTCCAAAATTGTGCTGATGTAAAGTAGACATGTGGGAAATGTTATTTATTAACTATTTTGTGTCACATACCTCTCTGGTTTAACAGAATAAAAATTCAAAATGTGAAAATTGCGAAATTTTCAAAATTTTCGCCAAATTTCCATTTTTTTCACAAATAAACGCAGAAATTATCGACCTAAGTTTACCACTAACATGAAGCCCAATATGTCACGAAAAAACAGTCTCAGAATCGCTAGGATCCGTTGAAGCGTTCCTGAGTTATTACCTCATAAAGGGACACTGGTCAGAATTGCAAAAAACGACAAGGTCATTAAGGCCAAAATAGGCTGGGTCATGAAGGGGTTAAAGGGAACCTGTCACCCCCAAAATTGCTGGTGAGGTAAGCTCACCGGCATCAGGGGCTTATCTACAGCATTCTGTAATGCTGTAGATAAGCCGCCGATGTATCCTGAAAGAGGAGAAAAAGACGTTAGATTATACTCACCCAGGGGCGGTCCCGCTGCGGTCCGGTCGGATGGGTGTCTCCGGTCCGCTCCGGCGCCTCCCATCTTCATTCCATGACGTCCTCTTCGGAGCAAAGTACTGCAGTGCGCAGGCGCCGGAAAGGTCAGAGAGGCCCAGCACCTGCGCACTGCAGTACTTTGCTATGCCCTCAACAGGGCAGACAAAGTACGCCTGCGCCGGAGCCGCGGCGTAAAGACCCGAAGAGCTCAAGATGGGAAAGAACAGCAACTTGTGCATGTTCATCGTTGCCTTGTGGCTGTTGGGGACCTTAAAGGTTCTTATTACATGGAGCAGGAGGTGGAGCAGCAGCAAGTGGATGTAATGGGGTACATTGAGTTATCACAAGCATAGACTGGGTATGAGGCTGAAAGTAAGAATGAGGATGATGACAACGACACTGGCCATAATGACCAACTGCAGCATGGTGCATAATGTAAAAAAATAAGACCTTCGAACATGCTGGTAGGTAAGGCAAGTTCTATGCTGGTATGCTTGAGTGAAGACAGAAGTATTGTTACCATTAAGCAAACGGATGACTGTTGAATAACCATACTTTTAGGCCCTTGCTGTAAAAGCAAAATGGAGGGAATCTAAATGGGTGCATGACCAAGACAAGCTATGTTCCCAGCTTGGCAAAGCTGTAGCCGAGTGGATACCTGCTGACCTCACAGCTGACCAAAAGACTCTCTGTGCTTCCCACAGAATCAATGCATATCTGCTTGTGTTAATGCCAGGTTAGAGCAAATAATGAAGCAGCAGCTACTACATAGCTATGAGTGGCCCGCCAGGGATGTGGGGATTCTCGGTTCCGGGTCCGGTCTTATTAAAGGAAAGGTCACAGTGGCAGCGACCCGGTCTGTGGCCCTGGGAACTCAAGTAAGGCTACGTTCACATTTGCGTTGTTGGGCGCAGCGTCGCCGACGCATACCGACGCATGCGTCATGTGCCCCTATCTTTAACATGGGGAGCACATGGACATGCGCCGGTATGCATTGTACTGTGTTTTACGACGCATGCGTCATATAGACGCACAAGACAGGGCGCAGGGGACGCTACTTGTAGCATTTTCCCTGTGCTGAAAGTCCTGATCTGTAGGATCTTATGACAACACATGCATCGCAAAATGCTGCGTTGTGTACATGCGTTGTTGGTTGCGTCGCGTCGCCGACGCTGCGCCCAACAACGCAAATGTGAACCTACCCTTAAGGGAAGGTCTTTGAAGGGGTTGTGTGTTGTGATTTTGCTTTTTGCTCCCTCTAGTGGTTACTAGTTTTTTGACTCTGGTTTTTCTGTC
The DNA here is from genome assembly GCF_051348905.1 of Ranitomeya variabilis. NCBI lineage: Eukaryota > Metazoa > Chordata > Amphibia > Anura > Dendrobatidae > Ranitomeya > Ranitomeya variabilis. The sequence goes on from NC_135236.1 coordinate 536,579,875, forward strand.
ATTCCTTTAATCCGCACCTGAGGTCGTTAGTTTAGGGTGTAGCTATATAAGCTCCCTGGACCTTCAGTTCTGTGCCTGGCAACGTAGTTATCAGAGCTAGTCTGCTGTGCTCTTGTCTACTGATCCTGGTTCCAGAAAATATCAAGCTAAGTCTACTTTTTGCTTTTGCTATTTGTTTTGGTTTTTGCATTTTTGTCCAGCTTGTTCCTGGTCTGCATCCTGACCTTTGCTGGAAGCTTTAGGGGGGGCTGGTGTTCTCCCCCCGGACCGTTAGACGGTTCGGGGGTTCTTGAATTTCCAGTGTGGATTTTAATAGGGTTTTCGTTGACCATATAAGTTCCCTTTCCTTTTTCTGCTATTAGTTAGTGGGCCTCTCTGTGCTAAATCTGATTCATTTCTGTGTTTGTCATTTCCTCTTACCTCACCGTTATTATTTGTGGGGGGCTTCTATCCAGCTTTGGGGTCCATTTCTCTGGAGGCAAGACAGGTCTTTGTTTTCCTCTACTAGGGGTAGCTAGATTCTCCGGCTGGAGCGTGTCATCTAGAATCATCGTAGGAATGATCCCCGGCTACTTCTAGGGTTGGCGTTAGGAGTAGATATATGGTCAATCCAGTTACCACTGCCCTATGAGCTGGTTTTTTGTATTCCTCAGACTTCCACATTTTTCTGAGACCCTCGCCATTGGGGTCATAACAGTTTGCCAGGCCCGTATTAAATGTTAGTGCATTGCAAAAGAGGGATTATAAGAAAGAAGATTCTGAGTTTTTTTTTTTTTTTCCTCTCTCTTCTTCCTTCTTCCCCTTTACCTCAGAGTGGCTATGCTTGCTGCAGACATGAATGTCCAGACCTTGATTACAAGTGTGGACCAGCTGGCTACTCGTGTGCAGGGCATACAAGACTATGTTATCAGAAATCCTAGGTCTGAACCTAAAATACCGATTCCTGAACTGTTTTCCGGTGACAGATTTAAGTTTAGAAATTTCGTGAATAATTGTAAATTATTTTTGTCCCTGAGACCCTGTTCATCTGGAGACTCTGCTCAGCAAGTAAAAATTGTTATTTCGTTCTTACGGGGCGACCCTCAGGATTGGGCTTTTTCGCTGGCGCCAGGAGATCCGGCATTGGCTGATATTGATGCATTTTTTCTGGCGCTCGGTTTGCTTTATGAGGAACCCAATCTTGAGATTCAGGCAGAAAAGGCCTTGCTGGCTATGTCGCAGGGGCAGGACGAGGCTGAAGTGTATTGCCAAAAATTTCGGAAGTGGTCCGTGCTGACACATTGGAACGAGTGTGCACTGGCCGCTAATTTCAGAAATGGCCTTTCTGAAGCCATTAAAAATGTTATGGTGGGATTTCCCATTCCCACAGGTCTGAATGATACTATGGCACTGGCTATTCAAATTGACCGGCGGTTGCGGGAGCGCAAAACCGCAAATTCCCTCATGGTGTTGTCTGAACAGACACCTGATTTAATGCAATGTGATAGAATCCTGACTAGAAATGAGCGGAAAATTCATAGACGCCGGAATGGCTTGTGTTACTACTGTGGTGACTCTACACATGTTATCTCAGCATGCTCTAAACGTATAGCTAAGGTTGTTAGTCCGGTCACCATTGGTAATTTGCAACCTAAATTTATTCTGTCTGTAACTCTGATTTGCTCACTGTCATCTTATCCTGTCATGGCGTTTGTAGATTCAGGTGCTGCCCTGAGTCTTATGGATCTCTCATTTGCTAAGCGCTGTGGTTTTACTCTTGAACCATTGGAAAATCCTATTCCTCTTAGGGGTATTGATGCTACGCCATTGGCAGCAAATAAACCGCAGTATTGGACTCAGGTTACCATGTGCATGACTCCTGAACACCGCGAGGTGATACGTTTCCTGGTTTTGCATAAAATGCATGATTTGGTTGTTTTGGGGCTGCCATGGTTACAGACCCATAATCCAGTCCTGGACTGGAAGGCTATGTCAGTCTCAAGTTGGGGCTGTCGTGGTATTCATGGGGATTCCCTGCCTGTGTCTATTGCTTCTTCTACGCCTTCGGAAGTTCCGGAGTATTTATCTGATTATCAGGATGTCTTCAGTGAGTCTGAATCCAGTGCATTGCCTCCTCATAGGGACTGTGACTGTGCTATAGATTTGATACCAGGCAGTAAATTTCCTAAGGGAAGACTGTTTAATCTGTCGGTACCTGAGCATACCGCTATGCGTTCATATATCAAGGAGTCTCTGGAGAAAGGACATATTCGTCCGTCTTCTTCCCCTCTTGGTGCGGGATTCTTTTTTGTGGCAAAAAAAGACGGATCTTTGAGACCCTGTATTGATTATCGGCTTTTAAATAAGATCACTGTCAAATTTCAGTATCCTTTACCGCTGTTGTCTGACTTGTTTGCCCGGATTAAAGGTGCCAAGTGGTTCACCAAGATAGACCTTCGTGGTGCGTACAACCTTGTGCGCATTAAACAAGGTGATGAATGGAAAACCGCATTCAATACGCCCGAGGGTCATTTTGAGTACTTGGTGATGCCTTTTGGGCTCTCCAATGCGCCTTCAGTTTTTCAGTCCTTTATGCATGACATATTCCGGAAGTATCTGGATAAATTTTTGATTGTTTATCTGGATGATATTTTGGTTTTTTCTGATGATTGGGATTCGCATGTGGAGCAGGTCAGGTTGGTCTTCAAAATTTTGCGTGAAAATTCTTTGTTTGTCAAGGGCTCTAAATGTCTCTTTGGTGTACAGAAGGTTCCCTTTTTGGGGTTCATTTTTTCCCCTTCTGCTGTGGAGATGGACCCAGTCAAGGTCCGAGCTATTCTTGATTGGACTCAGCCCTCGTCGGTTAAGAGTCTTCAGAAGTTCTTGGGCTTCGCTAACTTCTACCGTCGTTTTATCGCTAATTTTTCTAGCATTGTGAAACCTTTGACGGATATGACCAAGAAGGGCTCCGATGTAGCTAACTGGGCTCCTGCTGCCGTGGAGGCTTTCCAGGAGTTGAAACGCCGGTTTACTTCGGCGCCTGTTTTGTGCCAGCCTGATGTCTCGCTTCCCTTTCAGGTTGAGGTGGATGCTTCAGAGATTGGAGCAGGGGCCGTTTTGTCGCAGAGAGGCCCTGGTTGCTCTGTTATGAAACCTTGTGCCTTTTTCTCTAGGAAATTTTCGCCTGCTGAGCGAAATTATGATGTGGGCAATCGGGAGTTGTTGGCCATGAAATGGGCATTTGAGGAGTGGCGTCATTGGCTCGAGGGTGCTAAGCATCGTGTTGTGGTCCTGACTGATCACAAAAATCTGATGTATCTCGAGTCTGCTAAACGCCTTAATCCGAGACAGGCCCGCTGGTCATTGTTTTTCTCCCGCTTTGATTTTGTTGTCTCGTATTTACCAGGATCAAAGAATGTGAAGGCCGATGCTCTTTCTAGGAGCTTTGTGCCTGATGCTCCTGGAGTCGCTGACCCTGTTGGTATTCTTAAAGATGGAGTTATCTTGTCAGCTATTTCTCCGGATCTGCGACGTGTGTTGCAGAGATTTCAGGCTGATAGGCCTGAGTCTTGTCCATCTGACAGACTGTTTGTCCCGGATAAGTGGACCAGCAGAGTCATTTCCGAGGTTCATTCCTCGGTGTTGGCAGGTCACCCGGGAATTTTTGGCACCAGAGATCTGGTGGCCAGGTCCTTTTGGTGGCCTTCCTTGTCAAGGGATGTGCGGTCATTTGTGCAGTCCTGTGGGACTTGTGCTCGAGCTAAGCCTTGCTGTTCTCGTGCCAGCGGTTTGCTCTTGCCCTTGCCTGTCCCGAAGAGACCTTGGACACATATCTCCATGGATTTCATTTCTGATCTTCCGCTATCCCAGGGCATGTCCGTTATCTGGGTGATATGTGATCGCTTCTCAAAGATGGTCCATTTGGTTCCTTTGCCTAAGCTGCCTTCCTCTTCCGATCTGGTTCCTGTGTTTTTCCAGAACGTGGTTCGTTTGCACGGCATCCCTGAGAATATTGTGTCTGACAGAGGATCCCAGTTCGTTTCCAGGTTCTGGCGATCCTTTTGTGGTAGGATGGGCATTGATTTGTCGTTTTCGTCTGCTTTCCATCCTCAGACTAATGGACAGACGGAGCGAACCAATCAGACTTTGGAGGCTTATTTGAGGTGTTTTGTCTCTGCTGATCAGGACGATTGGGTGACATTCTTACCGTTGGCTGAGTTTGCACTTAATAATCGGGCTAGTTCCGCCACCTTGGTTTCGCCTTTTTTCTGCAACTCTGGTTTCCATCCTCGCTTTTCTTCGGGTCATGTGGAACCTTCTGACTGTCCTGGGGTGGATTCTGTGGTGGATAGGTTGCAGCGGATCTGGAATCATGTGGTGGACAACTTGAAGTTGTCACAGGAGAAGGCTCAGCGCTTTGCCAACCGCCGCCGCGGTGTAGGTCCCCGACTACGCGTTGGGGATTTGGTATGGCTTTCTTCCCGCTTTGTTCCTATGAAGGTCTCCTCTCCCAAATTTAAACCTCGTTTTATTGGGCCTTACAAGATATTGGAAATCCTTAATCCTGTATCTTTTCGTCTGGATCTTCCTGTGTCATTTGCTATTCACAATGTATTTCACAGGTCCTTGTTGCGGCGGTACATTGTGCCTGTAGTTCCTTCTGCTGAGCCTCCTGCTCCGGTGTTGGTTGAGGGCGAGTTGGAGTACGTGGTGGAGAAGATCTTGGATTCTCGCCTCTCCAGGCGGAGGCTTCAGTACTTGGTCAAGTGGAAGGGCTATGGTCAGGAGGATAATTCCTGGGTGGTCGCCTCTGATGTTCATGCGGCCGATTTAGTTCGTGCCTTTCATGCCGCTCATCCTGATCGCCCTGGTGGTCGTGGTGAGGGTTCGGTGACCCCTCACTAAGGGGGGGGTACTGTTGTGATTTTGCTTTTTGCTCCCTCTAGTGGTTACTAGTTTTTTGACTCTGGTTTTTCTGTCATTCCTTTAATCCGCACCTGAGGTCGTTAGTTTAGGGTGTAGCTATATAAGCTCCCTGGACCTTCAGTTCTGTGCCTGGCAACGTAGTTATCAGAGCTAGTCTGCTGTGCTCTTGTCTACTGATCCTGGTTCCAGAAAATATCAAGCTAAGTCTACTTTTTGCTTTTGCTATTTGTTTTGGTTTTTGCATTTTTGTCCAGCTTGTTCCTGGTCTGCATCCTGACCTTTGCTGGAAGCTTTAGGGGGGGCTGGTGTTCTCCCCCCGGACCGTTAGACGGTTCGGGGGTTCTTGAATTTCCAGTGTGGATTTTAATAGGGTTTTCGTTGACCATATAAGTTCCCTTTCCTTTTTCTGCTATTAGTTAGTGGGCCTCTCTGTGCTAAATCTGATTCATTTCTGTGTTTGTCATTTCCTCTTACCTCACCGTTATTATTTGTGGGGGGCTTCTATCCAGCTTTGGGGTCCATTTCTCTGGAGGCAAGACAGGTCTTTGTTTTCCTCTACTAGGGGTAGCTAGATTCTCCGGCTGGAGCGTGTCATCTAGAATCATCGTAGGAATGATCCCCGGCTACTTCTAGGGTTGGCGTTAGGAGTAGATATATGGTCAATCCAGTTACCACTGCCCTATGAGCTGGTTTTTTGTATTCCTCAGACTTCCACATTTTTCTGAGACCCTCGCCATTGGGGTCATAACAGTTGTGGAAATAATGAAAGTTCATGATGCCACCTGTGGTTCTCGGTCAGATTTGACTGACGCTGCTTAAAGGGATCCTCTAGCGGTTATGGTGCTGCAGCAAAGATGGTGTCGCTTCCCGCAGGTGAAGCGGGGTCACCAGGGCTCCCGGTGTGTTTGGCAGGGATGGTGAATGCCTGCAAATAAATGGAGGATACAGGGTTGCAGCCTTTACATGGTTTACTGGTGTTAAGCAGCCTCAGTCCATGGTAGCAGCAACAGGTGTAGATGGAGTCCAGGCAGCCTGAAGACAAGTAGAAATCCCTTTGACAGGTCAGTTTGGGAACCTTCCACTATGCGCTGGTCTGTAGTCCCTTGCTGCCTGTAGTTTTCTAACAAGGTCCTCTTTCTCCCCTGTCCTATGACAGTACCTGCACGGTAGGCAACTTGAGCCGTCTCTTTCGATCTCTGTCCATGGTGACTCCAGGCTCTGATTGCTGCTGTACCTCAGGTATTATGCGAGCAAATCCCTTTTAGTTTCCTGCCCTCCGCTTCTGCCATGGGACCTGTAGTTCCTCACGACCTCGGGCTCCCGATGCCCGGTTTCTGTGCTCAGCTTAAAAGGGCCCAGTCACAGCCCTCCTCAAGCTCCTAAGTCCTTCTGTTCTCCTTCACTGTCTGCTACCAACTGTCAACTGCATAGCAACTGACTCCTCCTCTCGACCAGAGAAAGCAGCTCCCCTGAAGTCAGGTGTAGAGCTCCCCCTTCTGGCCTGGAGTCAGAACGGTGTTGAATGTGCTGAATACCTGCTAAAGGGATCCCTCCTGTCTCCAGGCATGGTGCTACCCTCCCTGAGAGGAAGGCAGCACCACTGTGGTACTCGAACTCCTGGGGTGCCACAACTACATAGTTACGTAGGTTGAAAAAAGGCCTATGTCCATCAAGTTCAACCTTTCTCCAAAAATTGTGCAGTTTGTCACTAATTTAGCATATAGCCCCAATGTTATGTGCATCAAGTAAATCATCCAGCCCACATGCTTGAACAGACATTATATCTGCCACAGCACCAACCTGACAGACTTCAGCAAATAGAGATGCACAAGCTGAATAGCAAGGTTACATTTTTCAGAGTTTGTATTCTTTCTCTGGTGGAAACCCTGTGCCCCAAAGCACATGAACTTCTGGCTCAGTAGGACCAGTGGAAGAGCTGACTTATTTTGCTATGGGTGTACTGTCATGTGTCCTGTCAGATAAGGTATTTGGCGAAGCTGGTGGCTTTGCTATGCAAGATTGTCCTCTGCAAGCACTGAAAACCTTACATTTATCAAAATGTACCTTTCATGGAACAGTGCCGACATTCATTCATCTATGGCTGTAGCAAATGATTAAATCAGCCATAGTATTTTCCTGCCCTACCATCTATTGTCTTTCACTGTTCTGCTGCCACCAGTGCAGATGGTTCATGTATCGCCAGGCATCCACTTCCTTTCCATCATGTCATCTGATGTGTACTGCTGCTGCCTGGTTGCCTATATGGGCCCTACATCGCCAGGCATCTTCTTGCCTACCCGATCATAATCCTATACTGTTTGCCTGCTGCCACTGCTGCGATACATTTACTGTCTGCCCATTGTGTTTTATAGTGCCATGCTGCACTGCTGCTGCTGGAACAGCCATAGTAGACCCTACATAACCAGACATCTACTGGCCTGCAACGTGATGTTTTATACTGTGCAGTTGTTGCTGCTAGAAACCTACATACATCTCCTGCTTGTCCAATGTGTTCCGCTTTAAGCAAAGGACAAACCTCTTAATACTCCCCAATCGGAGATCATTTTTGCACCAACTCTATGTATTTAATAGCAAAACAAGAATCTGACACCAAGTAATGGGTTGTGACAGTTTTTTGTTACAAAAAGCCGAAAAGTCTGTTAGTGCAGTGTATTGCTAAAAAGGCTACCGGTTCTCACTAGTAACCAATTATTTACCCCTTGCTGGCAATATTGAGATAATGCTGTGTTTGCATTAAAGAGTTTAAAAGGGTTTGATACAGTCCCGTGAGACCTGAGAGCATTACACATTGTTTGTGGGCATTTCAAGGCTTAAAAGTACTAAGGATACCGTCTCACAGTGGCACTTTGGTCGCTACGACGGCACGATCTGTGACGTTCCAGCGTCGCTTGATTATCGCTCCAGCGTCGTAGACTGCGGTCACACTTTGCAATGCACGGCGCTGGAGCGATAATTTCATGACGTATTTGCGATGTAGAAGCCATTGGTTACTGTGCGCACATCGTATACAATATCGTGCACACCTATGTCACACGATGCAATCATGCCACCACAGCGGGACACTTGACAACGAAAGAAAGTTTCAAACGATCTGCTACGATGTACGATTCTCAGCGGGGTCCCTGATCGCAGTAGCGTGTCAGACACAGCGATATCTGTTGTGAATTCCGTCTGGGCTCCCTCTGGTGGCCTTTATCGATACTGCGGGTCTGGAGCTGGGCTCAGCTGCCTCATTTCCTGCTATGCTGGTTCCTATTTAACTTCACCTGGACCTTTACTTGTTGCCTGCTGTCGTTGTATTCAGTACTGGTTCTGACCTCTCCTGGATCTCCCTGGTGACCTGTCTCTTTCTGAGAAGCTAAGTCTTGCTAGTTCTTTTGCTCATTGTTTCCTTGAATATGTTTCTCAGTATATGATGTGTTCAGTCCAGCTTGCTTATATGTGATTTTTTCGCTTGCTGGTAGCTCTGGGGTGCAGAGTGCGCCCCTCACATCGTGAGTCGGTGTGGGGGTTCTTGTACTTTCTGCGTGGATAGTTTTTGATAGTTTTTGTACCGACCGCACAGATCCCTTGCTTTCTTCTGTCTATTTAGTGTTAGCGGGCCTCATTTGCTTAAACCTGTTTTTCATTCCTACGTTTGTATTTTCCCCTTAACTCACCGTTATTATTTGTGGGGGGCTGTCTAAACTTTGGGGTTATTTCTCTGAGGCAAGTGAGGCTTTGCTTTCTCTCTAGGGGTAGCCAGTTTCTTAGGCTGTGAAGAGGCGTCTAGGTTTTTAGGTAACGCTCCACGGCTGCCTTTAGTGTGTGTGGATAGGTTCAGGATTGCGGTCGGTATAGTTCCCACATTCCCGGAGCTAGTCCTACAATTCAGGTTTACCTATCAGGTCAGTTTGGTGATCCTACCACCGGATCATAACAGATATCATATGGATATCGCTGGAACGTCACGGATCGTGCCGTCGTAGCGACTAAAGTGCCACTGTGAGACAGTACCCTTACAGTTTCCATCAAATCGACTTGCTCCAAATCAAATTTGTTGAATTTGGCAAAATAGGCAAATGTCAGTTTCAAAAGAACCTGAATAGAGGACATACAGAATACAGCACAGCACCATAGGCTGCATAAACTCTTGCGTTGAGCCAAAAGTTAAACTCAGTGTATAATTTGACTTCTCCATTTATCACTAATGTTCTGTTCAGTAGTTTAGCAATACAATAAGAAGCAAAAATTAGCTTAACATTTGTAATGACTAACCACTTACTGTAGTTCATGTATTGGTATCTCAAAATCATTAAACAGAAAATCATTCAAGCAATTCAAGGCTGTTTATAAATGTAATGGAAGCAGTAGACACGCTTTGTACCTCGAGCTACAAATTCCATCTATAAACCCCTATACTTGTATAGGGATCAGAAAACATTAGATAAATGTCAGATGAAATATAGCTTACTCAGCTGTGCTTCACTTTATTGATCTTGTATACTTATTTATTGATGTTGTATATAAAACACACTAATATAAAATGCATCTTTATTTGGTATGTAAAAGGCACACAATGTTTCAAGAGAGATTTTAAAGTACAGACTGTCTTCCAATTAGTATCTTAAGAGGAAGTTCAATATATAGTATATTATATGCTTCTGCAAATATCTGACATATCTATAAAAAATATCCATTTGACAACATTTTATTTTGTAATGTATTCAATCACAATGGATTTAACAAGGCGCTTCTGACACTAAAATGTCTCCACGCTTTGCTACAAAATTGTTTAAGCTATTTTAATTTCAACAATAATTCTCAAATGGTTAAATTCTGTGCATTCCTTTGACCACTGTGAGACAGTGAGGGGGATCATACGGGAGGGTCAATACTGTATGTATCCCCCAGGATGCGCGTTGAAGCGGGAGTGCATTGCAGTCACAGGCATAGCTGTGATTGCAGTGCAAAATAAATGAAAGTTTGGTCTTGGGCAAGCTATTTGTCCAAGGCAGATTTAAGAAAACCTGAGAGGGGCTTTTATTTTTGGAGCGAACTACAGGATGGTAGTGGGGCAGTTTGCTCCCTCCAGATGGGGTCTTACAAGTGGCTCATGGCCACAGATTCCATTTAAAAACCCTGCAGCAAGGGTTAGGTGTGTCAGTCTTGGTTTGAAAACTGCAGAACAGGTGGCTCTGCAAGATTCAGCCTGTGTGAAGTAATATGGAGCCAAGCAAAGCCAAAAGGCCTGGCACCCCTCAGCGTGAAACAGTGGTGCAGTCACCTACAGCAACCAGTCTCGGATACGGACTGTCTTGATGCCCCAGCTGTAATCCAGAGGAAACCGTTTGTTTTCCAGTTGTGAATTTCTTTGGACATTAAAAGACATTTGCTTTGAACTTTTCTGTGATCCTTGCCTTTCTGTTACACTGCACCAACCCTGCTGCACTACACTATATACATTCGATTTTATCCAACTGTACAACCTGAAATCATATAAAGAAAAATGCGTATAATGAACAATTCATAGAGTAATCTTTATTACAAGAAAAAACAAAACACAAGGGTATATCCCTTGTGTTTTGTTTTTTCTTGTAATAAAGATTACTCTATGAATTGTTCATTATACGCATTTTTCTTTATATGATTTCAAGTATATAGCGTCGAACATGTACGTATTTCCCGCTATTTTGGATGCCCTATATATTTGCCACTGATGGCTATGTAATTTAATATAGATACGTCCGTTTTGCTAAAGGTAACCATTTGATTTTTTTCAACTGTAGAACCTATAGCTTTACAACACTAAAGATGGCTATGTCATAGACAGAAAAAAAGGCTCAGTTTTCATTACTTTGTGGGAATTTGTTCATAAGGAAGTAGAAATTTATCTGGGCAATGTTCAACTACCCATTGCAGAATAATCTCATGTTTTTTTATAATTTAAAAATCTACAAAATATATGGAGAATTGATCTCTCGAACAAGATCTAGTCACGTCAGATCCTGTTAAGTCTACAAAAGGTATTTTTATGCACTCTAAGCAATTTTTCAGAACCTGGAATTGTTGTTGTTGTTGTTGTATTTATCACCTAATAGGTACTTTTCAATAACTTTGTTACAGATTACTACAGCTCAAAAGGTCTGGTATCTTCTTTTGCGGCCAACATTAACTAGCTATAGTCTCATTAAGGTATGTGCATACCTCTCTAACCTAGCACAGGTTCCCTTCCCTAGTGAGTATACCCAGTGCCAAGACAGCCTTTCGAGAATTATCCACTCAGGCTGACAGTACACTTTGCCAACATCACTTAAGCAATGGTTCACATAGAACACCTAACTCCCACAATGTCACAGTTAGCCACTGTCAGTCCCAAGACCACTAGCATCAATCTGATATATCAGCACCTGATCTATTACATACCATTCAGAAACAACTTCCTTCTCAAAGAGTTTCCTCTTTCTCAAATACTTGGCAGGTAATTTTCCTCCTTAACACAGCAGAGTCCTAGCATGATAACCCTCACACTGTTTATCCACTCCTGCAGTCATAGTCTCTAGTCTCCCTGGCCTCACCTGATGTCCAGATCTCAGCCCCCCAACTTGCACATAGCTTCATAATCAAGCACACAACGTGTTTCATCTGCACTCTAATATTTGATGCCAGACCACCTACATATATTGGCTGTCTCCTTTCTTAACAAAACAGTGTGGTGTAGTGGCCTAACCACGCTGTTTCTGAGCCAGCATCTGGACAGTTCTATGTCTATCCCTTGAACATCACTCAGAAGACTGTTATTCCTTTCAGGTCTGTGCAGAAGTATGAGGCTGGAGGCTTAATTGTTGCTCTTTTGACCTCTTTGTGGTGCCTGAAAATAGAACTTATTGGTTTTTAGATCGAAGAAAGCAATCTTCATGATACATATCTCCCCTCACATACAGTCCCAGTGACTCTGCCACATATCCCCCTTCTGCCCAAAGCTGGTGATTTTAGCACCTTCAGACATCAAACAGGGGATTTGGGAGAGAGCATCCACATTACCATGTAACTTGCCTGATCTATGTGCTATGTAGAAACTGAAATATTGAAGGGCTAAGAACCACCTAGTTACCCGGGCATTCTTACCCTTCTTTTCTCTTAACCAACTCAGAGGGGTATGATCTGACTCTAGTTTGAACGTTTGGCCTAGCAGGTAATATTTCAGTGTATCAGAGGTGTATTTTATGGTGAAGCACTCTTTCTTGATAATGGCAACCAAAACTGGATGTTTACACAGTGCCAGTTTCAGCTCTTGAAATGCCATCTCTGTGTCAGAAGTCCATTTAATCATTGACTTAGTGCCCTTAAGAAATCCGTTAATGGTGCGGTAATTACGGCAGAATTTGGGATAAACCGCCGGTAATTCCCCACAATTCCAAGAAATGCCTTCACTTGCTTCCTGGAAAGCGGTTGCGGCACTCCTGATGACATAGCCTAAGTACTCGGCCTCTTCCTCCTCTATTCACTTTTTCAGATTCACGGTGAACTCAGCTTTTCTTAGCACATCTGGAATCACCTGTAGCTTTCGTAAATGGCTACTCTAGTCAGGGCTGAAAACCACAATGTCATCAAGGTAGGCTGCGGCATACTTCTTATCTGGAGTGAAGATCCGATTCATCACCCTCTGGAAGGTACCTGGGGCCCCCTGCAGTCCGAAGGGCATTCTAGTGTTCTGGAAAAACCCATCAGGTGTCGAGAAGGCCGTCTTCTCCTTGGCACTCTGGGACATGGAGATCTGCCAGTAGCACTTTTTCAGGTTGAGGTTTGTAATGTACCTCGTGAGTCCATGTCTCTCAATGAGTTTGTTCACGTGGGGCATCGGATATGCATCAAAACTGGACACCTTGCTCAGCCTGCGGTAGTCTTTACAAAACTGCCAATCATCGTCGGGTTTCTGAGTATGATAGGAATCGACCATCTAAATTTTGACTCCTCTATCACACCAAAGTCTAGCATTCTCTTAACCTCCTTTGAAATTATCTCCCTGCGTGCTTCGGGAATTCTATAGGGCTTGAGGTTTACCCTTACATGCAGCTCTTTTAATATTTCATGCTCCACCACCTTGCACCTTGTACGCTCTTGTAACTCCTAGAATAGGTCACAGTTCCTCAGTAGCAGTTCCACTGTAGGGTCCTGGAACCAACAGCTGCTCCACTATCTCACTTCCCCTCAGATTGGTCACCCGATACAATAAATCGCCATTGACTGCAAAGTGTAGGAACTCCTCCATCTTTGTTTTTGATGGCGTCTCTTCCAGAGGGACCTGGCTTTTGTCTGGGACACTCTGTGTAGTCCTCTTTTGCCACAAGTTCCAAAATGATGAAAAATCCCACCCCAGTATGACAGGTGCATCAAGTCTTTTACTATCTCAACCACATGGGACTTAGTACCACAATCTGCTCCCATGGTTACTCTGTCCACAGGGTATTTCTTGGCATCTCCGTGTATGCAGTGGACACCCACAAACTTATTAGGGATCAACTGGTGGGGCAGTGTAGCACCGATTAGGGTCTCTAGATTGCCAGAGTCCAAAAATCCGAAAACCAGTACCCTATTGATGGACACAGTACTTGCCTGCGGTCCTTCGCCAGGTTGACAGTCCACACTACAGGCCCGGTAGGCGTAATAGGAGCAACACCTGCCTAGAATGCAGTTCATTGGTTAAGGGGACATATAACACCGATCGGCAATGTGGCCAGGATTGTGACATCGCCAACAGACCACAACATTAATAAAAGCCTTAGGGGACCCCTAAGCAACATTGTGAGTCCCCTCATTTGTGGGTCTAGACACCCTCCATGGTGAGCTCACCCCCCTTTGAGTATCTCAATACGGGTAAGTGGCAATGTCTGGTTTCCCAAGAGATTTCTCAACAACCTGATATCTCTCCACCAGGCTAACCAGGTTGTCTGCATTCCAAGTGTTGCCCTGGACAACCCAGGTCTGTATTGGCCTGGGAAGAGAGTGGATGAACCTGTCCATCACCACATGCTCGACCATCTGGCCCGGAGTGGAAGTCTCTGGCTGCAACCACTTTTGGACTAGGTGCAACAAAACAAACATCTGTGAGCGAAGGGCTTTGTCGCTAGCATACGTCCAACAGTGGCTCGCTGAACTCTAACGAAGATAGTTTTTCCCAAGCATGCCAAGATTTTAGTCCTTAATTTGGTGCATTCTCTGGCATCCTGGAGTGCTAATCATAATATGCTTTTTGAGGCCTCCTGTTGCTGTCTCTGGTGCTGCTGTTGTTGAAGCTGCTGTGTTAACAGTTTGTTAATTTCCTGTTGCGCCATTTGCTGCTGTTGACTTGCCAGCTGTTGCTGGTGTTGAACCTGGACCAGATGCTTGACAAGCTCCTCCATGCTGTCAGGCATCTTGTGCTGGATGATGGATTTTACCAAGGATGTGAAGTGAGTCCACAGCCGCTCTGTGTGTTCCTGTATCGTTGCACGTATTCAAAACATCACATGTGAGGGGATGTCTCACTCAGCTGCTTGCATAGGTAAACACAGGAATGCCTCTTATGGTAAATCACCTGCTGGTTTATCATGGAACATCATAAACCATAGCAGGGTTGAGCAAAGTATATGTGGCCTCTCTGGCTTAATGGCAAAACAAAACAAAGATAAAGTTCAACAGAGTCCTTTTTCCTGCAAGGTCCACCAGCAGTGAACACTCAAAGTCCTCAGCTCCTCCTGGAGCCACATCTGGAGACTTTCCTCTCCAAGAACACAACAGAGAAAAAAAATAGTGGCTGAACATTTAACTCCCTAGCCTCACCATTGAGGTGGAAATATGGTGAGTAGGCGTCCCGCCCATGTCTTACCTACTTACCAAAGAAACCTGGTCCCTTATCATGGCTGATTAACTATGTCAGCATATAGCATGCTGGAGAGAAACTTATGGATTTTTACGGAAGAAAGCAATCTTCGTGAAACATGTCTCCCCTCACACACAATGCCAGTTACCCTGTCACAGCCTCTATTCTTGTTAACCAACCTTGCTAAAGTTGACAGTTGAGGGTTGCAGCCAGGGCTGCCAATAGTAATTTCGGGGCCCTCTTGAGACTCCACCCAGGCTCCAACCCAACCCAGCCTCCACCCCTCAAACCTTCCATAGTCCCACGGCCCACTCAGAAAAATTCCACATCTGCACCATAACCTCACCAATCACACATTAACAGTTCCCATCACCAGATCACACACATAGCCGGCAGCTTTTGTTTTGGCCAAAGATTTTTTAAGTCACCACCACAACAAGGTAGACACTTTTTGACGGGCCCTACTCTTCTCTAACCTATTAAACATTTTTTAAAATATGCAATACAATTTAGGTATATTTTTGTTTATTTTTCAATTTTTTAAAATGACAAATAATATCACATACAAGGAGCAAATACCTCTGGATCATGACCAAATCACAAATTACCACCACAGGGACCGGATAATATCACATATAAGGGACAAATACACCACACCATGTTCATACCACATATTACCATCACATGGTGACCAATAATACCACATAAAAGGAACAAATACCACCACACCATGATCAAACCACATAGTGACCAAATAATAGCACATACAAGGGACAAATACCACCACACCTTGACTGGATGCCATATTACCACCACATAGTGACCAAATAACAGCACATACAAGGAACAAATGCCACCACACCATGGCCAGACAACATATTACTACCACATAGTGACTGAATACTGCAATACTGATCATTAATAAAAACACAATACTAATATCACCAAAGGTGCCATTATACACAGGAGATCTGTACTTAGTATGCAGTGTCCTGTACATGTAATACAGTGATTACCGGTGACATTATACACAGGAGCTCTGTATACATTATCAGTGTACAGGTTATACAGTGATCAATGACATTATACACAGGAGCGCTGTATATAGTGTCAGTCTAAAGGTAATACAGTGATCACTGGAGACATCGTACACAGGACCTCTGTATATAATGTCAGTGTACAGGTAACAGTGATCACCAGTAACATTGTACACAGGAACTTTGTATAAAATATACAATGTATAGTGTCAGCGTGCAGGTAACACACTGACTCACCAGTGAAGTTTCTAGGTGAAGTCCTTCATCTTCACTTTCATCTTCATCCAGCACAGACCGCCATCACTTCTTCCAGCCAGGGCTCGTCTCTGCAGGAAATAACATAGTTATCTAGAGCACCACTTGCAGAACACATTACTTAATTTTTTCCCAACTTCTACACTACACCAGATGAAGAAAACAAATCGACATAGTGTCACTCTGCACAGTAACAGGACTGCTCCCCATTTAAAACAGTATCCTCAAAAAATAAAATAAATTGATCACTGCAGTAATAATATCCTTTAAATAGCCCCTATAGTAATAATATCTCCCATTCTGGCCTCCATGTTTCTCATTCCTGGCTACAGCCATAGGTTCTCCCATCCTGGTCCCATATGTTTTCCCATCCTGCCGTCATGAGTATCCATTCTGCCCCATGTGATGTCCCATCCTGCCTCATCTGTCCCATGATCCTGCCCCATCTGTCCCATGATCCTGCCCCATCTGTCCCATGATCCTGCCTCATCTGTCCCATGATCCTGCCCCATCTGTCCCATGATCCTGCCTCATCTGTCCCATGATCCTGCCTCATCTGTCCCATGATCCAGCCCCATCTATCCCATGATCCAGCCCATCGGTCCCATGATCCAGCCCCATCTGTCTCACGATACAGCCCTATCTGTCCCATGATCCAGCTCCATATGCCTCATGATTCAGCCCCAGGTGTCTCCATCTTATCCATCCTGTCCCATGATACTGCACCATGTGTCTCCATCCTGCCCCATGTCTCCATTCTGCCCCATGATCCTGCACCATGTGTCTCCATCCCATCCCATCTGTCTCCATGTTGCCCCATGATCCTGCACCATGTGTCTCCATACCCACTCATCTGTCTCCATCCTGCCCTATATTCCTGCCCCATCTGTCTCCATCCTGCACCATGTCTCCATCCTGCACCATGTGTCTCCATCCTGCACCATGATCCTGCACCACGTGTCTCCATCCTTCCCCAACTGTCTCCATCCTGCATCAAGTGTCTCCATCCTGCATCAAGTGTCTCCATCCTGCACCATGTGTCTCCATCCTGACTAGTGTTGAGCGATACTTTCCGATATCGGAAAGTATCGGTATCGGAAAGTATCGGCCGATACCGTCACAGTATCGGAATCCAATCCGATACCGATACCCGATCCCAATGCAAGTCAATGGGACGAAAATATCGGAATTAAAATAAACCCTTTCTTTCCTTGTAGGTTAATTCTACATGAAGGAAAACAACTAAGAATAATGTAGGATGTATTGGGGGAGGTGGCGGAGACATTAAAGGCACAGGGGTTTATCCCAATCAAATAGAATAGCAGTATTTTTAATTTTTTTATGACGTTCGGCGTTAGAAAGAATTTGACTATGTTAATTTTTTATTTATTTTGTCAGATATTGATGTTTCACTACTTCCACGCCCTTCACCCTATTTTTTACTTCTCCCACACTTTCTTCTTCATTATCCTCATCATCAGCTTCTGTGACATCAACTTCTTCACCTTATTCATCTTCTTCTTTTCTACGTATATATATTTTTTTTTTTTTACATTGTTCATATTCTTTTTATTTAACTATTATCTTTTTTATATTCAACTTCTTCATCATATTCTTATTTGTGACAGGCATTCCCGTAGTTGTTATCTATAAAAGTTTGAAGATTACACCTTCCGTTCTGCCTGTCACAAAACAGTTACATTTGTCCGCGTTCAGTTTGGCCTGCAGCATCAGGCTTTATCCAGGGGCACCACGAGGAGGAACGGACTCACCCCCATACACTGCTTAGTCTTCTTCTGCTTATAATTTAGATAATATCTTTTGCTCTGATATTTAGTCTTATGCTTAATGTTCTTCTGCTCTTTGTTCTGCAGCCTCTTGTTCTTCTGCTTCTCGGTCTTCCAGGTTGTCGTCGTCATCTCCAGGGTCGTCATCTCCAGGGTCGTCGTCATCGGGGTCGTCGTCATCGGGGTCGTCGTCATCGGGGTCGTCTTCAGGGTCATCGTCTCCAGGGTCGTCGTCATCTCGGTGGTTGTCGTCTCTGGTGTCGTCATCATCTTAGGGGTGGTCTTCCGGGTCATCGTCTTTCGGGTCTTGAACTTGGAAATGTAGCAGAAGGTACAAGAAGGCTGAGAAAATGCCGAGAAACAGCTGATGGAACTGGAACTCGGATGGCTACCCGAAGGTCCAAGAGCCAATGGAACTACCGAGGACCAGCTGACGTTACTGGAACCCGGTTACTAAGCAGGAGGTACCCGTGCCTGAAAGCACTACCAAGGACCACCTGACGTTGGTGGAACTCGGATACCCAGAGGGAGGCACCTAAGCCAAAGGCTCTGCCCGGAACCAGCTGACGGTACTGGAACCAGGATGGGGAGCAGAAGGTACAAGAGCAAAAGACACTGCCGAGAACCAGCTGACGGTACTGCAACCCGGATGGGTAGCCGAAGGTCCAAGAGCCAATGGAACTACCGAGGACCAGCTGACGTTACTGGAACCCGGTTACTAAGCAGGAGGTACCCGTGCCTGAAAGCACTACCAAGGACCACCTGACGTTGGTGGAACTCGGATACCCAGAGGGAGGCACCTAAGCCAAAGGCTCTGCCCGGAACCAGCTGACGGTACTGGAACCAGGATGGGGAGCAGAAGGTACAAGAGCAAAAGACACTGCCGAGAACCAGCTGACGGTACTGGAACCCGGATGGGGACCTATTCAAGCTTGTCTTCCTAGGGCCCCAACTGGCGGTGTGTTAGAGCCCAGGGACAGCAGGAGGAGGAGCAGGGGGAGGGGAGTGTAGGCCGAAGCCTGCACAGGCGGCAGCTTTGGGTGTGTTGTGTCTGCGTGGCTTTTGCAGGACACGTTGCCGGCTACACAGCAGGGGAACAGCTGGCGGTGCTGGACCCCACTGACACATTGGCGAGGTGTTTGGCTCTGTGCAGCCAGCACTTCCGGACAGCAACTAGCGTTGTTGGAGCCCGGGCTCTGCAGGTGGAGCAGAGTGTAGGCCGAAGCCTAATTGAACCGATTTCAAAAGTCACCTTTAACCCCCCCTCAGGGGTTACAAAGTAGAAGAGCCACAGCTTATGCAGCAGCAGTGCTGCGCAAGTCAAAGGTTGCTCTTGTAATTTTTCTCCTTGCACACGCTGAATGGAACACGTATAACATTTAGCCCTTTATACAGTCAAACTGTGTAATGGAGGCGAGAGTTCCCTTTGTAATGAGACGCAGCACAGGTGTCAAGAATCCCACCTTGGTGCTGGGTGCAGCCTCCCGAGCGTTGTTATTTGCTGTACAGGAGTCTGCGCTGTCGTGTTATCCCCTGGCCTAGCGCTGTTAGCGCTGCCCATCTTCTGACCTCATTTAATGTTGGCTGGTGCGGTTCGCGATGCCCATGAATCACAGCCCCGCAGTGTATTGACATAGTTAAAACACTGCGGGGCTGGGATTCATGGCCTGGCGCAGTACATATGTTCGCCTCTCGCTTGGGTTCTTACACCTGCTTCAGACTATGTGGCGTCAGCTGATCCCTTATCGCATGCCACGGCCATGAAGCCGCACAGTCTGAAGAAGGCGGAAGGAGATGAGGGACAGGCGAACTGATGCACTGCTCATGCCCATCAAACACACCCTCGCAGTCCCAATAAATAAGACACCGAGGGGCGTTGTGTGGGTCAGGGCGGCCGCAGAGGCGCAGCCAGCCAAACAATGATGCCAGAAGACGGGCAGCGCTACCAAGGGGGTTGCAGCGTGTCATTACAAAGGAAAGTCACACCACCGGGACGGTTAAATGGTCACACAGAGGACACATTTCAGACGTGTTTTCAGTTCCACATGTGCGAGGAGGATACGTTTGTGAGCCACCTTGCACACATGCAGCATTACCGCTGTACAAGGTGGCTGGATAACGTAAAAACGCCTGGGGGAGGGGGGACAGGTTCCCTTCAATTTCAGTTCTTGTGTCTGCGTGGCTTTTGCAGGACACGTTGCCGGCTGCACAGCAGGGGAACAGCTGGCGGTGCTGGACCCCACTGACACATTGGCTGGTGTTTTTCTCTGTGCAGCTAGCACATCTGGGCCCCAACTGGCGGTGTGTTAGAGCCCAGGGACAGCAGGAGGAGGAGCAGGAGGAGGAGGAGCAGGGGGAGGGGAGTGTAGGCCGAAGCCTGCACAGGCGGCAGCTTTGGGTGTGTTGTGTCTGCGTGGCTTTTGCAGGACACGTTGCCGGCTACACAGCAGGGGAACAGCTGGCGGTGCTGGACCCCACTGACACATTGGCGAGGTGTTTGGCTCTGTGCAGCCAGCACTTCCGGACAGCAACTAGCGTTGTTGGAGCCCGGGCTCTGCAGGTGGAGCAGAGTGTAGGCCGAAGCCTAATTGAACCGATTTCAAAAGTCACCTTTAACCCCCCCTCAGGGGTTACAAAGTAGAAGAGCCACAGCTTATGCAGCAGCAGTGCTGCGCAAGTCAAAGGTTGCTCTTGTAATTTTTCTCCTTGCACACGCTGAATGGAACACGTATAACATTTAGCCCTTTATACAGTCAAACTGTGTAATGGAGGCGAGAGTTCCCTTTGTAATGAGACGCAGCACAGGTGTCAAGAATCCCACCTTGGTGCTGGGTGCAGCCTCCCGAGCGTTGTTATTTGCTGTACAGGAGTCTGCGCTGTCGTGTTATCCCCTGGCCTAGCGCTGTTAGCGCTGCCCATCTTCTGACCTCATTTAATGTTGGCTGGTGCGGTTCGCGATGCCCATGAATCACAGCCCCGCAGTGTATTGACATAGTTAAAACACTGCGGGGCTGGGATTCATGGCCTGGCGCAGTACATATGTTCGCCTCTCGCTTGGGTTCTTACACCTGCTTCAGACTATGTGGCGTCAGCTGATCCCTTATCGCATGCCACGGCCATGAAGCCGCACAGTCTGAAGAAGGCGGAAGGAGATGAGGGACAGGCGAACTGATGCACTGCTCATGCCCATCAAACACACCCTCGCAGTCCCAATAAATAAGACACCGAGGGGCGTTGTGTGGGTCAGGGCGGCCGCAGAGGTGCAGCCAGCCAAACAATGATGCCAGAAGACGGGCAGCGCTACCAAGGGGGTTGCAGCGTGTCATTACAAAGGAAAGTCACACCACCGGGACGGTTAAATGGTCACACAGAGGACACATTTCAGACGTGTTTTCAGTTCCACATGTGCGAGGAGGATACGTTTGTGAGCCACCTTGCACACATGCAGCATTACCGCTGTACAAGGTGGCTGGATAACGTAAAAACGCCTGGGGGAGGGGGGACAGGTTCCCTTCAATTTCAGTTCTTGTGTCTGCGTGGCTTTTGCAGGACACGTTGCCGGCTGCACAGCAGGGGAACAGCTGGCGGTGCTGGACCCCACTGACAGATTGGCTGGTGTTTTTCTCTGTGCAGCTAGCACATCTGGGCCCCAACTGGCGGTGTGTTAGAGCCCAGGGACAGCAGGAGGAGGAGCAGGAGGAGGAGGAGCAGGGGGAGGGGAGTGTAGGCCGAAGCCTGCACAGGCGGCAGCTTTGGGTGTGTTGTGTCTGCGTGGCTTTTGCAGGACACGTTGCCGGCTACACAGCAGGGGAACAGCTGGCGGTGCTGGACCCCACTGACACATTGGCGAGGTGTTTGGCTCTGTGCAGCCAGCACTTCCGGACAGCAACTAGCGTTGTTGGAGCCCGGGCTCTGCAGGTGGAGCAGAGTGTAGGCCGAAGCCTAATTGAACCGATTTCAAAAGTCACCTTTAACCCCCCCTCAGGGGTTACAAAGTAGAAGAGCCACAGCTTATGCAGCAGCAGTGCTGCGCAAGTCAAAGGTTGCTCTTGTAATTTTTCTCCTTGCACACGCTGAATGGAACACGTATAACATTTAGCCCTTTATACAGTCAAACTGTGTAATGGAGGCGAGAGTTCCCTTTGTAATGAGACGCAGCACAGGTGTCAAGAATCCCACCTTGGTGCTGGGTGCAGCCTCCCGAGCGTTGTTATTTGCTGTACAGGAGTCTGCGCTGTCGTGTTATCCCCTGGCCTAGCGCTGTTAGCGCTGCCCATCTTCTGACCTCATTTAATGTTGGCTGGTGCGGTTCGCGATGCCCATGAATCACAGCCCCGCAGTGTATTGACATAGTTAAAACACTGCGGGGCTGGGATTCATGGCCTGGCGCAGTACATATGTTCGCCTCTCGCTTGGGTTCTTACACCTGCTTCAGACTATGTGGCGTCAGCTGATCCCTTATCGCATGCCACGGCCATGAAGCCGCACAGTCTGAAGAAGGCGGAAGGAGATGAGGGACAGGCGAACTGATGCACTGCTCATGCCCATCAAACACACCCTCGCAGTCCCAATAAATAAGACACCGAGGGGCGTTGTGTGGGTCAGGGCGGCCGCAGAGGCGCAGCCAGCCAAACAATGATGCCAGAAGACGGGCAGCGCTACCAAGGGGGTTGCAGCGTGTCATTACAAAGGAAAGTCACACCACCGGGACGGTTAAATGGTCACACAGAGGACACATTTCAGACGTGTTTTCAGTTCCACATGTGCGAGGAGGATACGTTTGTGAGCCACCTTGCACACATGCAGCATTACCGCTGTACAAGGTGGCTGGATAACGTAAAAACGCCTGGGGGAGGGGGGACAGGTTCCCTTCAATTTCAGTTCTTGTGTCTGCGTGGCTTTTGCAGGACACGTTGCCGGCTGCACAGCAGGGGAACAGCTGGCGGTGCTGGACCCCACTGACACATTGGCTGGTGTTTTTCTCTGTGCAGCTAGCACATCTGGGCCCCAACTGGCGGTGTGTTAGAGCCCAGGGACAGCAGGAGGAGGAGCAGGAGGAGGAGGAGCAGGGGGAGGGGAGTGTAGGCCGAAGCCTGCACAGGCGGCAGCTTTGGGTGTGTTGTGTCTGCGTGGCTTTTGCAGGACACGTTGCCGGCTACACAGCAGGGGAACAGCTGGCGGTGCTGAACCCCACTGACACATTGGCGAGGTGTTTTTCTCTGTGCAGCTAGCAGTACCGGGCCCCAACTGGCGGTGTTGGAGCCCAGGGTCAGCAGGAGGAGCAGGGGGAGCGGAGTGTAGGCCGAAGCCTGCACTCGAGCAAGTTGAAAGGAAACCTTTAACCCCCCCCCCCCCAGGCGTTTGTAGCTGAAAGAGCCATTGTGTACAGCACTAATGCTGGAAAAGGTAAACTTAGCTCTTTTAATTATGGTCCTTGCACATGCGGAACCTAACAGTTATGAAATGTGTCCCCTCACAGCGTTAAACCGTCCGGTAGGTGGAACTTTCCTTTGTCGTGTGATGCAGCACAGCCATCATTTTTACCCCCTTGGCGCCGTGCGCCGCCTCCTCAGCGTTGTTTTAATCTGTCCCGGAGCCTGCGCTGTTAGGTTAGCCCTTGGCCATGCACACATTTTGCGCTGCCCGTCTTCTGACATCATTTGGTGTCAGGCTGGCTGCGCCTGTGCGGGTGCGCTGGCCGAGATCCCGCCTCGCAGTGTCGTCTAATGTAATCCCACCGCGGGCCTGTGATCCGTGCCCGTGCGCAGTGCATATCCTCTCCTCTCACTCCCCTCCCTACGGCTTTTTCAGACTGTGCGGTGTCACGGCCGTGGCATGCTATTAGGGACCAGCTGACATCGCACAGTCTGAAGAAGCCGTAGGGAGGGGAGTGAGAGGAGAGGATATGCACTGCGCACGGGCACGGATCACAGGCCCGCGGTGGGATTACATTAGACGACACTGCGAGGCGGGATCTCGGCCACCGCACCCGCACAGGCGCAGCCAGCCTGACACCAAATGAGGTCAGAAGACGGGCAGCGCAACATGTGTGCATGGCCAAGGGCTAACCTAACAGCGCAGGCTCCGGGACAGATTAAAACAACGCTGAGGAGGCGGCGCACGGCGCCAAGGGGGTAAAAATGATGGCTGTGCTGCGTCACACGACAAAGGAAAGTTCCACCTACCGGACGGTTTAACGCTGTGTGGGGACACATTTCATAAGTGTTTGGTTCAGCATGTGCAAGGAGCATCACGAAAAGAGGCACTTTTTCCCTTTGCATCATTACTGCTGCACAAGGTGGCTCCTTCAGTAACAAACGCCTGGGGGGGGGGGGTCAGGTTCCCTTACATTTAACTTGTTGTGCCTGCGTGGCGGTCGCAGTACACGTTGCCGTATACACAGCAGGGGAACAGCTGGCGGTGCTGAACCCCACTAACACATTGGCGAGGTGTTTGGCTCTGTGCGTACAGCACTTCTGGACGGCAACTGGCGGTGTTGGAGCCCAGGGACAGGTGGAGGAGGAGGAGGTTGGAGGAGGTTGGAGGAGGTAGGAGGGATTGCCACACACACAGCAGGGGAACAGCTGACGTTACTGAACCCCAATAACAGAGGAGGGACTGTTGACTGTGCGTACAGCACTTCTGGACGGCAACTGGCGGTGTTGGAGCCCAGGGACAGGTGGAGGAGGAGGAGGTTGGAGGAGGTTGGAGGAGGTAGGAGGGATTGCCACACACACAGCAGGGGAACAGCTGACGTTACTGAACCCCAATAACAGAGGAGGGACTGTTGACTGTGCGTACAGCACTTCTGGACGGCAACTGGCGGTGTTGGAGCCCAGGGACAGGTGGAGGAGGAGGAGGTTGGAGGAGGTTGGAGGAGGTAGGAGGGATTGCCACACACACAGCAGGGGAACAGCTGACGTTACTGAACCCCAATAACAGAGGAGGGACTGTTGACTGTGCGTACAGCACTTCTGGACGGCAACTGGCGGTGTTGGAGCCCAGGGACAGGTGGAGGAGGAGGAGGTTGGAGGAGGTAGGAGGGATTGCCACACACACAGCAGGGGAACAGCTGACGTTACTGAACCCCAATAACAGAGGAGGGACTGTTGACTGTGCGTACAGCACTTCTGGACGGCAACTGGCGGTGTTGGAGCCCAGGGACAGGTGGAGGAGGAGGAGGTTGGAGGAGGTTGGAGGAGGTAGGAGGGATTGCCACACACACAGCAGGGGAACAGCTGACGTTACTGAACCCCAATAACAGAGGAGGGACTGTTGACTGTGCGTACAGCACTTCTGGACGGCAACTGGCGGTGTTGGAGCCCAGGGACAGGTGGAGGAGGAGGAGGTTGGAGGAGGTTGGAGGGATTGCCACACACACAGCAGGGGAACAGCTGACGTTACTGAACCCCAATAACAGAGGAGGGACTGTTGACTGTGCGTACAGCACTTCTGGACGGCAACTGGCGGTGTTGGAGCCCAGGGACAGGTGGAGGAGGAGGAGGTTGGAGGAGGTAGGAGGGATTGCCACACACACAGCAGGGGAACAGCTGACGTTACTGAACCCCAATAACAGAGGAGGGACTGTTGACTGTGCGTACAGCACTTCTGGACGGCAACTGGCGGTGTTGGAGCCCAGGGACAGGTGGAGGAGGAGGAGGTTGGAGGAGGTAGGAGGGATTGCCACACACACAGCAGGGGAACAGCTGACGTTACTGAACCCCAATAACAGAGGAGGGACTGTTGACTGTGCGTACAGCACTTCTGGACGGCAACTGGCGGTGTTGGAGCCCAGGGACAGGTGGAGGAGGAGGAGGTTGGAGGAGGTTGGAGGAGGTAGGAGGGATTGCCACACACACAGCAGGGGAACAGCTGACGTTACTGAACCCCAATAACAGAGGAGGGACTGTTGACTGTGCGTACAGCACTTCTGGACGGCAACTGGCGGTGTTGGAGCCCAGGGACAGGTGGAGGAGGAGGAGGTTGGAGGAGGTTGGAGGAGGTAGGAGGGATTGCCACACACACAGCAGGGGAACAGCTGACGTTACTGAACCCCAATAACAGAGGAGGGACTGTTGACTGTGCGTACAGCACTTCTGGACGGCAACTGGCGGTGTTGGAGCCCAGGGACAGGTGGAGGAGGTTGGAGGAGGTAGGAGGGATTGCCACACACACAGCAGGGGAACAGCTGACGTTACTGAACCCCAATAACAGAGGAGGGACTGTTGACTGTGCGTACAGCACTTCTGGACGGCAACTGGCGGTGTTGGAGCCCAGGGACAGGTGGAGGAGGAGGAGGTTGGAGGAGGTTGGAGGAGGTAGGAGGGATTGCCACACACACAGCAGGGGAACAGCTGACGTTACTGAACCCCAATAACAGAGGAGGGACTGTTGACTGTGCGTACAGCACTTCTGGACGGCAACTGGCGGTGTTGGAGCCCAGGGACAGGTGGAGGAGGAGGAGGTTGGAGGAGGTTGGAGGAGGTAGGAGGGATTGCCACACACACAGCAGGGGAACAGCTGACGTTACTGAACCCCAATAACAGAGGAGGGACTGTTGACTGTGCGTACAGCACTTCTGGACGGCAACTGGCGGTGTTGGAGCCCAGGGACAGGTGGAGGAGGAGGAGGTTGGAGGAGGTAGGAGGGATTGCCACACACACAGCAGGGGAACAGCTGACGTTACTGAACCCCAATAACAGAGGAGGGACTGTTGACTGTGCGTACAGCACTTCTGGACGGCAACTGGCGGTGTTGGAGCCCAGGGACAGGTGGAGGAGGAGGAGGTTGGAGGAGGTTGGAGGAGGTAGGAGGGATTGCCACACACACAGCAGGGGAACAGCTGACGTTACTGAACCCCAATAACAGAGGAGGGACTGTTGACTGTGCGTACAGCACTTCTGGACGGCAACTGGCGGTGTTGGAGCCCAGGGACAGGTGGAGGAGGAGGAGGTTGGAGGAGGTTGGAGGGATTGCCACACACACAGCAGGGGAACAGCTGACGTTACTGAACCCCAATAACAGAGGAGGGACTGTTGACTGTGCGTACAGCACTTCTGGACGGCAACTGGCGGTGTTGGAGCCCAGGGACAGGTGGAGGAGGAGGAGGTTGGAGGAGGTAGGAGGGATTGCCACACACACAGCAGGGGAACAGCTGACGTTACTGAACCCCAATAACAGAGGAGGGACTGTTGACTGTGCGTACAGCACTTCTGGACGGCAACTGGCGGTGTTGGAGCCCAGGGACAGGTGGAGGAGGAGGAGGTTGGAGGAAGTAGGAGGGATTGCCACACACACAGCAGGGGAACAGCTGACGTTACTGAACCCCAATAACAGAGGAGGGACTGTTGACTGTGCGTACAGCACTTCTGGACGGCAACTGGCGGTGTTGGAGCCCAGGGACAGGTGGAGGAGGAGGAGGTTGGAGGAGGTTGGAGGAGGTAGGAGGGATTGCCACACACACAGCAGGGGAACAGCTGACGTTACTGAACCCCAATAACAGAGGAGGGACTGTTGACTGTGCGTACAGCACTTCTGGACGGCAACTGGCGGTGTTGGAGCCCAGGGACAGGTGGAGGAGGAGGAGGTTGGAGGAGGTTGGAGGGATTGCCACACACACAGCAGGGGAACAGCTGACGTTACTGAACCCCAATAACAGAGGAGGGACTGTTGACTGTGCGTACAGCACTTCTGGACGGCAACTGGCGGTGTTGGAGCCCAGGGACAGGTGGAGGAGGAGGAGGTTGGAGGAGGTAGGAGGGATTGCCACACACACAGCAGGGGAACAGCTGACGTTACTGAACCCCAATAACAGAGGAGGGACTGTTGACTGTGCGTACAGCACTTCTGGACGGCAACTGGCGGTGTTGGAGCCCAGGGACAGGTGGAGGAGGAGGAGGTTGGAGGAAGTAGGAGGGATTGCCACACACACAGCAGGGGAACAGCTGACGTTACTGAACCCCAATAACAGAGGAGGGACTGTTGACTGTGCGTACAGCACTTCTGGACGGCAACTGGCGGTGTTGGAGCCCAGGGACAGGTGGAGGAGGAGGAGGTTGGAGGAGGTTGGAGGAGGTAGGAGGGATTGCCACACACACAGCAGGGGAACAGCTGACGTTACTGAACCCCAATAACAGAGGAGGGACTGTTGACTGTGCGTACAGCACTTCTGGACGGCAACTGGCGGTGTTGGAGCCCAGGGACAGGTGGAGGAGGAGGAGGTTGGAGGAGGTTGGAGGGATTGCCACACACACAGCAGGGGAACAGCTGACGTTACTGAACCCCAATAACAGAGGAGGGACTGTTGACTGTGCGTACAGCACTTCTGGACGGCAACTGGCGGTGTTGGAGCCCAGGGACAGGTGGAGGAGGAGGAGGTTGGAGGAGGTAGGAGGGATTGCCACACACACAGCAGGGGAACAGCTGACGTTACTGAACCCCAATAACAGAGGAGGGACTGTTGACTGTGCGTACAGCACTTCTGGACGGCAACTGGCGGTGTTGGAGCCCAGGGACAGGTGGAGGAGGAGGAGGTTGGAGGAGGTTGGAGGAGGTAGGAGGGATTGCCACACACACAGCAGGGGAACAGCTGACGTTACTGAACCCCAATAACAGAGGAGGGACTGTTGACTGTGCGTACAGCACTTCTGGACGGCAACTGGCGGTGTTGGAGCCCAGGGGCAGGTGGAAAAGCAGAGGAACACAATGTAGGCCGAAGCCTGAGAAAGTCGAAAGGGAACCTTTAACCCCCCCCCCAAGGTGTTTGTAGCTGAAAGAGCCAGCTTGTGCAGCACAAAAGATGCAAAAGGAAAAGGTGGCTCTTTTCATCATGCTCCTTGCAAACACAGAACTAAACACTTTTAAAATGTGTCCCCTGAAGCCGTGAAACCGTCCCGGAGGTGGGACTTTCCTTCGTAATATGACGCAGCACAGCCATCATTACTACCTCCCCGGCGCCGTGCCCCGGCTCCTCAGCGTTGTTTGATTCCGTCCCGGAGCCTGCGCTGTTATGTTATCCCGTGGCCAGGCACACTTAGCGCTGCCCATCTTCTGACATCATTTGGTGTCAGGCTGGCTGCGCCTGTGCGGCCGCGCTGGCCGAGAGCCCGCCTCGCAGTGTCTTCTGATGTAATCCCACTGGGGGCCTGGGATCCATGGCCATGCGCAGTGCATATCCTCGCCTCTCACTCCCCTCCCTACGGCTTCTTTTTCAGACTGTGCGGTGTCACGGCCGTGGCATGCTATTAGGGACCAGCTGACACCGAACAGTCTGAAGAAGCCATAGGGAGATGAGTGAGAGGTGGAGGTTCAGATATGCACTGCGCATGTCCATAGATCCCAGGCCCCCAGTGGGATTAAATCAGAAGACACTGCGAGGCGGGCTCTCGGCCAGCGTGGCCGCACAGGCGCAGCCAGCCTGACACCAAATGATGCCAGAAGACGGGCAGCGCTAAGTGTGCCTGGCCACGGGATAACATAACAGCGCAGGCTCCGGGACGGAATCAAACAACGCTGAGGAGCCGGGGCGCGGCGCCGGGGGGGTAGGAATGACGGCTGTGCTGCGTCATATTACGAAGGAAAGTCCCACCTCCGGGACGGTTTTACGGTATCAGTGGACACATTTTATAAGTGTTAAGTTTTGCGTGTGCAAGGAGCAAAACCAAAATAGCTACCTTTTTCCTTGTGCAGCATTACTGCTGCACAAGGTGGCTCTTTCAGTAACAAACGCCTTGGGGGGGGGGGGGACAGATTCCCTTACATTTCAGTTGTTGTGTCAGCGTGGCGGTCGCATGACACATTGCCGGCTACACAGCTGGGGATCAGCTGACGTTACTGAAACCCAATAACACTGGGTCGTATGTTTTGACTGTGCAGACGGCACATCTGAGCCTCAACTGGCGGTGTTGGAGCCCAGGAATTTAAGTTCAGGTGGTAGAAAGATGAACACAACAGGAGACCTGGATAACGTATACAGTGACCTAATTATTTAATCAGGAGGAGGAGTGGCAAATTCCTGCGAGATCCAGGCCTTGTTCATTTTCAGGAAAGTAAGCCGGTCAACGTTATCGGAGGATAGTCGCATGCGACGGTCAGTTAGTACACCACCTGCAGCACTAAAGACACGTTCCGATAATACACTGGCCGCAGGGCAAGACAGCACCTCCAATGCATACTGGCTTAGCTCTGGCCATGTATCCAGCTTTGAGACCCAAAACTTGAAAGGGGAAGAGCCGTCTGGGAGTACAGCAAGAGGGCAAGACATGTAGTCTGTCACCATCTGACGGAACCGTTGCCTCCTGCTGACTGGAGCCGTCTGTGATGGTGTAGACTTTTGTGGCGGGCACAGAAAACTGTGCCACAGTTCGGCCATACTGGTCTTGCCTTGGGCAGAGGCACTGCTTCTGCTCCCTCTTTGTGCAGAGCCTCCACCACTGCCTGGACGCACTGAGCTGCTTTGGAATGCACTAGCAGCACTTCTCTCAGTTGGAATGGAGAAGATGATGGAACTGACCAGTGTGTCTTGGTACTCCCGCATTTTTCGCTCCCGGTTCAACGGTGTGATGAGGCTTTCTACGTTGTCCCGGTAGCGAGGATCGAGGAGGGTGAACACCCAATAATCAGACATGTTGAGAATGTGGTCGATGCGGCGGTCGTTTCTCAGGCACTGCAGCATGTAATCCACCATGTGCTGCAGACTGCCAACTGCCCAAGAAACGCTGTCCCCAGCTGGAGGCGTGATCTCTGCCCGCTCGTCATCACCCCACCCTCGCTGTACACACTGAGTACTGGACAATTCGGGAACTCCCTCCTCTGGACGGATGTCTTCCTCCTCCATTGACTCCTCCTCATCCTCCTCACAAACTGTCCCCTGCCTACGCGTTTGTGAGGAACCACGTGGCGCTGACTGTCCAGAAGATGATGGAAGTGGTGAATCCTCATCCTCCACCTCTTCCACAACATCATCCCTTAGCGCTTGCAGTGATTTTTCAAGCAGGCAGATAAGGGGGACAGTCATGCTGACTAGTGCATCATCTGCACTCGCCATCCGCGTGGAATAATCAAAGGAACGCAAAACCTGGCAGACATCCTTCATAGTGGCCCACTCTGTGGTTGTGAAGTCTGTACGGCGCTGACTGCGACTTTTTTGCGCCTGATACAGCTGGTACTCCATTACAGCTTGCTGCTGCTCACACAACCGCTCCAACATATGTAACGTGGAATTCCACCTGGTAGGTAGGTCACATATGATGCGATGTTCCGGCAGGCGGTGTCGGCGCTGCAGAGCCGCAATGCGCGCTTTTGCCGTGCTGGAACGCCGCAAGTGAGCACACTCTAGGCGGACCTTGTGCAGCAGTGCATCAAGATCCGGATAGTCCCTCAAAAAACTCTGCACGACCAAATTGAGCACATGTGCCAGACATGGGATGTGAGTGAGGTTGCCGAGGCCCAGGGCTGCCACCAGATTTCGGCCATTATCACACACTACCATGCCTGGCTGGAGATTCGCTGGCTCAAACCACACATCGCTCTCCTGCTTGATGGCATTCCAGAGCTCCTGCGCTGTGTGGCTACGATTCCCCAAAAAAATTAATTTCAAGACGGCCTGTTGACGTTTGGCCACGGCTGTGCTCATGTCGGTCGTAACAGGTACACGTTCATCACGGGTCCATGTGGAGGTGGACTGTGACAGCTCCTGCAGCGATGATTCTGAGGAACTGGTGTAAGAGGAGGAGTCAATGCGTACAGAATGGATTCCTGCAATCCTTGGAGTGGGCAGGACACGTCCTGCGCCACTCGCAGGGTCTGTACCCGGCTCAACGACATTAACCCAATGGGCAGTGAGGGAAAGGTATCGCCCCTGTCCATGTTGACTGGTCCACGCATCGGTGGTGAGGTGGACCTTGCTACTGACGGCGTTCAGTAGCGCGTGTTTTATGTGTCCCTCCACATGCTTGTACAGGGCAGGGACGGCTTGCCTGCTGAAGTAAAAGCGGCTGGGCACACTGTACTGTGGGACTGCCAATGACATCAAGTCACGGAAGCTGTCAGTCTCCACCAGCCTGAATGACAGCATTTCCAGTGACAGAAGTTTGGCAATGCCTGCAGTCAGAGCCTGTGCTCGTGGGTGGTTTGACGAGAAAGGCCGCCTTTTCTCCCATGCCTGTACTACCGATGGCTGTAGACTGGGCTGGGAGTGTGTGGTTGACTGGGAAAGTGGTGCTGCGGGTGGAATGACAGCGGGTCTCTGGACAACAGGGCCAGAGGTTCTTCCACGGCGATCCTGGGAGGAAGCCGAACCAGCTGCGTGTGAGCTAGAGGAAGAGGCAACACGAGCTGAAGAGGTGGTAGCTGCCGCTGTTGGTTGGCCTAGCTCTTCAGTGTGTTTGTCTAACTCCGCCGGGTGCCTGTTGCGCACATGTTTCCACATGTTGGAGGTATTGAGGTTGGCGACTTTTTGACCTCTTTTGATTTTTTGATGACACACCTTGCATCTGACATAGCAAATGTCATCTGCAACTGTGTCAAAAAAGGACCAGGCACTGCAAGTCTTGGGAGCCCCCCTTTTGACTTTTGGAAGAGACATGCTCCTTACGGGTGCCAAAGCGGAGGCTGCAGGATCCGCAGTCTTCCCCCTCCCTCTCCCTCTTTGGGCCGTACGGGGAATCTCTTCCTCAGAGCTGCTCCCACCACCTTCCTGTCCCTGACGCCAAGATGGGTCGAGGACCTCATCATCTACACTACCCTCTGCCCCCAACTGCTCCTCCTGGGTAGTCTCAGCAGCAGAGCACGCACCAGTAAGTGGCACCTGAGTGTCATCATCAGCTGATGCGGCCTGCGAGGTGGTGACCGGAGCCACTGGCCCACCCGCCTCTTCAGAGGAAGACAGAAAAAGCTGTTGGGCATCACTGCACCCTGCCTCTTCTTCCATTTCTCCAATGCTGCTTGGCTGGCCCCCTGTTTCCAAGCCAAGAGATGATTCAGAGAACAGAAGTAGAGACTGCTCCTGTCCTGGGATCTCTGTCTGCCTGGGCAATTTTGCAGGTGGTGAAGAGACAGATGGCTGCTCTCCAGTGCTCTGTGTCTGAGAGGATGTGGCACTAATGGAAGTTGATGCATTAGCTGCCATCCATCCCACAACGGCTTCAATTTGGTCTTCACGCAGCAGCGGTGTACGGCGCTCGGCGACAAAGCTGCGCATGAACGACTGTTCCCTTGTGAAAGTGGGTGCTGATGACTCACCGGTGCCCGCAGCAGGCACAGAATCCCCACGTCCCCTCCCTGCTCCGCGCCCACGCCCACGCCCACGTGCCTTACTCACTGCCTTCTTCATCTTGGTTGACTGATAAAGATAAGCAGAAAAGTACTAACGGCTTTGTGTGCTTATTCCTGAGCAACTACTCCTAACAGGTATAAGACACACTAATTTTCTTAAGTGTGGACTAGACTTGAATATGAGCTAATGTGGCCTTCACAAATGTAAAGTGGTGTGTAACTGGTGTGTTTGGTGAACTTTATTATTTATTTATTTTTTTGGGGCTGAACTGACAACGGATAGAGCTGCAATCACACGGAGACCGTGCAGACAGCCGTAAACGGCGCTGCAAGGCCCAAAAACCCTCCTCTACTTTATCCTATGTAGTGTTTTTCCACAAATTAGCTGGAGACGGGTGGAAAGACACTAATAGGATTTTTTAAAATAAATTAGCAGCAGACTACACTACTTTGAAAAAAAAGAAAATTGATTTGGCGGTATGACGCAGTGAAAAACCCTGAGCTGCAGACAACCAGGCTACGGCTGCTCACAGACTACAGGGCGAGCTGCAGTCACACGGAGACCGTGCAGACAGCCGTAAACGGCGCTGCAAGGCCCAAAAACCCTCCTCTACTTTATCCTATGTAGTGTTTTTCCACAAATTAGCTGGAGACGGGTGGAAAGACACTAATAGGATTTTTTTAAATAAATTAGCAGCAGACTACACTACTTTGAAAAAAAAGAAAATTGATTTGGCGGTATGACGCAGTGAAAAACCCTGAGCTGGAGACAACCAGGCTATAGCTGCTCACAGATTACAGGGCGAGCTGCAGTCACACGGAGACCGTGCAGACAGCCGTAAACGGCGCTGCAAGGCCCAAAAACCCTCCTCTACTTTATCCTATGTAGTGTTTTTCCACAAATTAGCTGGAGACGGGTGGAAAGACACTAATAGGAATTTTTGGAAAAAATGTGCAGCAGCCTGCACTACTTCAAAAAAAAAAAAAAAAAGGACAGTATGAGGCAATGAACCACCCTCCCTGAACTGAATACAACCAGCTATGGATGGCCTATGTGGCTGCACTCAGACTAGAGAGTGGGCTGCACTCACACACACACACACAGAGAGACCTTGCAGATCGCTGTGAAAACAGCGCTACAAGGCAAAAGCAAGGTGAATAGTAGGTGAACACAGCGGTTGCTAAATTAGCCTTTGGAAAGCACAAAGAAGCAAATCGCTATCTCTAAACTGTCCCTCAGTCAGCAAACAGCGTCCTGTCACTAACTGAATTCACAGCAGAGTGATCGCAAAATGGCGCCAGCGACTTTTAAACTGCATCATGACATCATTTCAGCAGCCAATCACAGCCTTGCCAGTAGTTTCATGCCCTCCATGCTAAACAGGATGTGCCCACACTTGGAATCTTTCTCATTGGCTGAATTTCTGAATTTTGAATCATTGAACTTCCGATTCCGGTATCCGATACGCGCCAAGTATCGGAATCCCGGTATCGGAATTCCGATACCGCTAGTATCGGCCGATACCCGATACTTGCGGTATCGGAATGCTCAACACTAATCCTGACCCATCTGTCTCCATCCTGCCCCATGATCCTGCACCATGTGTCTCCATCCTGCCCCATCTGTCTCCATCATGCCCCATATTCCTGCCCCATCTGTCTCCATCCTGCCTAATGTCCTCATTCTGCCCCTTGTTTCCATTTTGCCCCCTGTGTCTCCATCCTGCCCCCTGTGTTTCCATCCTGCCACCTGTGTCTCCATCCTGCCCCGTGTCTCCATCCTGCCCAATGATCCAGCACCATGTGTCTCCATCCTTCTCCATATTCCTGCCCCATCTGTCTCCATCCTGCACCATGTCTCCATCCTGTCCCCTGTGTTTCCATGCTGCCCCCCGTGTCTCCATCCTGCCCCCTGTGTTTCTATCCTGCTCCCTGTGTTTCTATCCTGCCCTCTGTTTCTCCATCCTACCCCATGATCCTGCACCATGTGTGTCCATCCTGCCCCATCTGTCTCCATCCTGCCACATCTGTCTCCATCCTGGACAAATCCTGCCACGTTCCTGAGGCGATGTTCCCTCCAGGCACTTCATGTGAGGACTCGCCGGTGAATAACAATGACATCATACACTGGCGAAGTGCATGTTGACGTCAGCTGCCAGCCTCCGATTGGCTGACAGGCCCACACAGCAATAGAGTTTAACTGAACCTGCATCTCGGATGCAGGTTCAGTTACTGCACCGGCAGAAACTTGCCGCTGGGGCCTGATGAGCAGAAGAGAGGGGGCCCAATGCGGGCCCCTTCTGCTCATTGGGCCCCAAACGCCAGTCAGGGCAGTAATGCCCTAATGGTGGCCCTGGTTGCAACGTGCAGCTGTCAGTTTTGCCTGGCTGGTTATCAAAAATATAGGGGAACCCAATGACAATTTTTTTTAATTTATTTATTTATACAGCAGGTGGCGGCTCATGGATACTCTCATGAACTGCTGCCTGCTCTCGCTGTTATCAGTTGAATACAACTCTCAACATTCTTCCTTTCTAGAGCTCATCGCAGCACATGCAGGGGATAATGATGAGAGCTGTCTTCAGCACACGGCACCGGGGAACGGCGTGAACGGTTACTCTGATTCTCAGGCACCAGTACATGTCACACTGATAATACACGGCTGTCATCTGTGTCTCATCAGTGTGCACGTGTGTGGGACATTTTGAGGCCTGTGCTGCTGTTAAAAAAATGACATGTCAGGGTGTTTTGCCCATGGACTTATGGTGCATTGAAACACACTAACATGTGCACAGACCCTATGTGTGTAAGTGTCTCTGGTACATATGAAAACTGGCACCACACATACCGTACACAGTGATGTCTGAAAGAGCCCTTAGGCCTCATTCAGACTTCTGAAAATTATACACATGTTGCATATGTTAATAGGACAGATGGAACATGTATGCATTAAAGTCTGTGGTGCTATTCACATATTCAGGATTTTTTTGCAGACTGTGTGTCCCAAAAAAAAATAACAAGTCTGTTTTTGATAGGAGACACATATTAATATTAGAAAAAATGTTATATGATACTCGCGCTGGAAGCGGATATAAACAATATCCACTATGAGGACAAGAAACAGAGAGAGTGATGACTATGCTGACTAGCCAAAGGAATGAACAATGCAAGATAAATAAAAATATATCTGATGTCTAATTAAATCTACTGCCTAAACAATGTAAAATACTGTGGCTGGAAAGAGAAAAATGCGTGCATGAAAAAAAATACCTTTGTGAAGATGTGATGATGATGACAAGTCTCTAGTCCTTCAGGTGATCTTATTTCTGCATCTCGTTGCAGCCACAGTGGATTTTGAATAATACCTTCTGAGGAGCGAGCTGTGGACAATGCCCCGGCCGGTAGCAAAATGTCCTGCGTCCGCTTCCTCCGTGCAGTAAGGGAACGCTGCTGGTTTCAGCCGTTAGGTTCTCTGCATCCGCAGGACCTTCCGTGACGTCACGGTCACGTGTAGATACACGTGACTGGCTTAGAAAGGCTACAGAGGGAAGGAGAGACCAATTCCTCAGAAGGTATTATTCAAAATCCACTGTGGCTGCAACGAGATGCAGAAATAAGATCACCTGAAGGACTAGAGACTTGTCATCATCATCACATCTTCACAAAGGTATTTTTTTTCATGCACGCATTTTTCTCTTTCCAGCCACAGTATTTTACATTGTTTAGGCAGTAGATTTAATTAGACATCAGATATATTTTTATTTATCTTGCATTGTTCATTCCTTTGGCTAGTCAGCATAGTCATCACTCTCTCTGTTTCTTGTCCTCATAGTGGATATTGTTTATATCCGCTTCCAGCGCGAGTATCATATAACATTTTTTCTATATCTTTATTGGCACAGACGTGGTACTGTGCCCATACTCGCTGCAGGACATATTTGGTTTGAAGCGCTACTGGTACATATATATACATATTAATATTATACATACATGTCTATGGGTAAGTGAGAATTAAAGACAGCACATGCATGGCATTAGTGTGCAACCCATGTGCTGTCCATGATTATTATTGTAATGGGTATGAGAAGCTTTGCAGTTTGTTTTTCATACGAGAAAATCACTGATGAAACACTGATGGTAAAAAATGACACACTGACCAAACACTGGTGAACATCTCATCAAAAACACTGATTAACCTTGATCTGCTTTTTTCTTACTTGAAAATGTCTATATTTCTCTATAAATTAGACCTGAGAAAGCTTTGGATTTTCAATTAGCAAATTTTCACAATAGATTTATCACATTTTAAAATAATTATTTATTATGCTTTTCTAATATAGCACTATCATATTCTGCAGCGCTTTACAAACGTTATCATCACTGTCCATATTGGGGCAAAATTATCTATCAGCATGTGTTTGAAGTGTTGGAGGACACTGAAGAACCCGGAGGAAACCCACTCAGACATGGGAAGAACATATAAACTCCTTGCAGATGGTGTCCTTGGTGGGATTTGAACCCAGGACCCCGACGCTTCAAAGCTGCAGTGCTAAACACTGAGCCACAATGCTTTAATGGTTTAAATTATGTTACTGCATGCATAACTTCTAAATTGTGCAAAAATATTGGCTTTCGTACACCAGCCCCGACCAGGGACACCAAAGTGGGCATACCATGGGCAGGACATGGGCATGATGGGGCTTGGCTTCGCCCACCCATCAATTCATGAAAAGTTCCATCACTATAGTGGTGCACCTTACTCCAGAAATGAGTGGAGTACATTTCAGGCTGTGGTGAACACAAGTTGACAGAAACGCCTAAATCATTTAGTGGCAAGCAACTCTCAATGAATTAGCCACATTGCGCTTCAGCAAGCCCCATTACTAAGGCTGGAGTGCGCAGCGTCAGTCTTATTGAATCAGCTCCATGGAGTCCATCTCAGTATATAGTGCAACAAAACAAAGGGTGTACAGCTAGTGTACTAGGAGATAAACAGCTGCAATACTGTGCAGACAGCTCTGGGCACATAGCTTTGCAAAGCACATGAGCCTTTAGACTCCAAATGAGTAATTTGTGCTTAACCTGTCTGAGTTAATGAGCTAGAATAATGAGCTAGACTATGTATTAATTTATGTAAATACAAAAAAAATCTTAATTTATTATATTGCTGCTTCTAAATTGTTTATTTCAGCCATACTTGAATTCTTCCTATTACTTGATATAATCAATGCACCTTGATTAACACAAATAAACAACTAAAGGGATTACTGCATTAAGCCATGATTTTCTGCTGTATTTGCATGATAAAGGAAGGCAAAGGGAAGCAAGGTTTCTTATTCTCAGTAACAATCAATTTGGAAACAGAGCTCCTTGTTTCTTGACACTGCCAGACCTTATAGAACTGCATGTTAAGAGCACCTGAAAGCAAAACCCAGTGGGCAAGCAGTCAAATAATAATCAATTGCCTGTCTGCTCTTCCTTGCATGAATGGTCTTCCTTTTGGTCTGCCTCAAGGTCTTTATAACACTGTAAATCTTGGACTATTATTATACTATGGATCTCTCTCCTAGATAAGCATTTCAATATTACAATCACATGCACATCTGTAATGTAGTTTCAACAGTCGTACTGGGAACAGAAACTCTGTAAGACATTACGAAATAAAAGTCCAATAAATGTAAAACATTTATAAAACTCTGCTGTCTTTTTTTTTAACGTATTCCCTAAGTCATGATGTAAATATCTAAATTGAAGTTAAGATTAATGAAATTAACAACAATCTTCAATCAAAACAGAGAAGAATGAAAAAGATAGATGTTGTAATAACACACCCACTTTTCATTTCAGGCCTAGAAGACTTGGTGATGTCCTTATAAATCATGGAGGTCATGCAAAATACTAGGAGCAGTTAGTTGTGCTTGATGTAGGGTGTATTCATTTTGTAGCAAATAATTTGAGAAAAACTGAAGATTTTGTAATGAATGTTATGTTACTAACCTTACTTTCATGCTATGTATTAATAAAATGTTCTATAAAACCCAGTCTTGTCAAAATGTTGGAAACTGTTCTTGTGTTCAGTGAAGTGTTGATTAAAATCTTATTTTAACCCCTTCCCTACATGCGGTGCATATATACTGCTCTGCAGAAGCTGCGTTCCTGCAAAGAGATGTATATGCACGGCACTGCGATCACGACAGCGCCGCCACAATTGAGGGAGGGTGTCAGCTCTATGTTATAGCTGACGCTCTGCAGCAATGCCCACAATCGGAACTAGCACCAATTGCAGACGTTTAACCCCTCTGATGCCGCTGTCAAATAGTGACACTGACATCAAGGAGCATCGCAGAGGGAGGAAGCTCCCTGTCTGCTCTCATTGGTACAAGGCTATGCGATCGTATTATGCCAATAGTCTCCATGGTGCCCACGGGCCGCAAGATGGCCACATGGTCCTTCAGGGTCCTTCAGGGAAGTTGGCCTGTGAGCTCCTACTCAGAACAGGAGCTGACACGCCTCCTTCCTGCCTGTCAGAGGCTGCTCTGATTAAAAATTGAGGTGATAACTATGCTTTCTCATCATACACCTGAACAAAAAGTGCAATAAGACGCAATTAAAAACACAAATGTAAATGAAAATGGTACCGCTGAAAACATCATCTTGTCCTGCAAAAAACAAGTTGCCTTACAGCTCTGTCAGTGGAAAAATGAAAAGATATAGCTCTCAGAATAAAGCAATGCAAAAATATTTTTTTCTATAAAATAATTTTAATTGTGTAAAAGCTCCAAAGCAATAAAAAATTATATAAATGTGGTATTGTTGTAATCGTTACTGACCTGAAGAATAAAGCTGCCTTATCAATTTTGCCATACACAGAAAAGCATAAAAAGAACCTCCAAAAACAATTGCTGGTTTTTCTTCATTCTGCCTCCCAAAAATTGGAATAGAAAGTGATCAAAAAAGGTAATGTGCCCAAAAATGATATCAATAAAAACGTCAACTCATTCATCAAAAAAGAAGCTGTCGCATGACTCTGTGTGCCGAAATATGGAAAAATTATAGCTGTCTAAATATGGGGATACAAAAACTAGTTTTTGCAATAAAAAGCGTCTTTTAGTGTGTGACAGCTGCCAAACAAAAAAACCCGCAATAAATGTGGTATCGCTGTAATCGCACCGACCCAAAGAATAAAGTCGTCTAGTCACTTATACTGTACAAGAAATAGTGTAAAAATAAATCAAATCAATTGTTCACCTGTAGTTGATTTAATCATTCTGCATCTCGCAGATGGCAGTAAGGGTATGTGTCCACGTTCAGGAAACGCTGCGTTTTTGACGCAGCGCTGAGCCGCAGCGTAAAAAACGCAGCATCCAGATGTTACAGCATAGTGGAGGGGATTTAATAAAATCCCGTCTCCACTGTGCATTAAAAAACGCATGCGTTTTTCCCGCAAAAACGCACATGCGTTGCGTTTTTTCAGAACGCAGCATGTTGCTACAATGAGCAAAACACGCAGGAACACCGCAGGTGACCTGCCAGTGACCTCAGGTGCATTTTTGGTCAGGATTTTACCTGCATAAAATCCTGACCAAAGCCTGAAGCAAACTTGAACGTGGACACATACCCTAAGGCTCAGCTCACATTTGTCCTAGCTCTGTACTGAATACTTACACCAGGGTTTCCATCATGTAGGGTTGAGCGACTTTCATTTTTTTAAGATCGAGTAGGGTTTTGGGAAACCCGATTTTGTCCAGAGTCGAGTCGAGTGCAGTCGGCCGATTATCGCTAAAAGTCGGGGATCGACCGAAACACGAAACCCAATGCAAGTCAATGGGGAAGCATAGTCGGCAGTGAGTGGAGGCCAGGAAAACACCTACAGTGCCCATTTTAATGCCAAAAACATCCATTCTTGTTTCTGAAGCTTGCCAATCTTAATTAACTGTATAATAATAGTTGGACATAGGGAATTGGGGGAAAGTTGTGGGGGGAGTAGGGCTGGCTCAAGTTTTTCGTGGGCCCAGGAAATGCGGACTACGTCACGGCGGTGTTGCAGGGAAAGGTAAGTATTTAAACGTTGCAAGTGCTGTGATCCTGAGCAAGCAGGGGGGGGCCCACTCGTTCGCATTGGCACTGGCACAGGGCCCCTCAAAGTACGGCGGTGTGTTTGCATGGCGGGGGCGCCTCCCACCAGCAGCGACACTTTTGCGTACTCTGAGGGGCCCTGTGCCAGTGACGTCGCCAACGAGTATGCCCCCCCACCTGATGAAGGAACCTGCACTTTCATCTGCACCTTCCTCTTTGTCCCTGTGTAAGGTGGTATAACATGCGGGAAGGGGAACCTTACTTTCAGCAGGGTCAGATTCTGGCTGTGTAGAGTACAAGGGGAATGTAGTGGTCTAGGTCAATGTACCAGCAGACTCATTTAGCAGTGGCTGGGCAATGGGCAGGATGAGGAGGAAACAGATATAGGGCCAAAGAATAAAGTAGGCTAAATGCAGTTCAAAATTGGTAACAGGACTAAACAGGCGGCATTGCTTTGTTCAGTGGAGTAGCAAACCCAAGAGCAGCAGACACTGTTTCAAGGGCCTAACCACACTAGTAGGCCAAATGCAGTTTAATATCTGATAGTATAGGGCGAAAGCCAGAATGTGGAAGCTCAGCTTTGTTCAGTTGAGGACAACACCAGGGAGGGGCAGACACCTTTAGTAGGCCGGAAAAGCCTATTGCATTTTTTAAAATGGTAATTTGGAGCAGAAGGTTGAAGCTCAGCTTTATTTAGTTGAGGACAACACCAGGCAGGGGCACACAGACAGACACCTTTAGTAGGCCGGAAAAGCCTATTGCATTTTTTAAAATGGTAATTTGGAGCAGAAGGTTGAAGCTCAGCTTTATTTAGTTGAGGACAACACCAGGCAGGGGCACACAGACAGACACCTTTAGTAGGCCGGAAAAGCCTATTGCATTTTTTAAAATGGTAATTTGGAGCAGAAGGTTGAAGCTCAGCTTTATTTAGTTGAGGGCAACACCAGGGAGGGGCAGAAGCCGTTAGTAGGCCCTAACCACCATTTTGTTTTTTAAAAACCACTTAATGAGAGCCGGAAGGTTGAAGCTCAGCTTTATTCAGTTGAGGACAACACCAGGCAGGGGCACACAGACAGACACCTTTAGTAGGCCGGAAAAGCCTATTGCATTTTTTAAAATGGTAATTTGGAGCAGAAGGTTGAAGCTCAGCTTTATTTAGTTGAGGACAACACCAGGCAGGGGCACACAGACAGACACCTTTAGTAGGCCGGAAAAGCCTATTGCATTTTTTAAAATGGTAATTTGGAGCAGAAGGTTGAAGCTCAGCTTTATTTAGTTGAGGGCAACACCAGGGAGGGGCAGAAGCCGTTAGTAGGCCCTAACCACCATTTTGTTTTTTAAAAACCACTTAATGAGAGCCGGAAGGTTGAAGCTCAGCTTTATTCAGTTGAGGACAACACCAGGCAGGGGCACACAGACAGACACCTTTAGTAGGCCGGAAAAGCCTATTG
Organism: Ranitomeya variabilis; assembly: GCF_051348905.1. Classification (NCBI taxonomy): domain Eukaryota; kingdom Metazoa; phylum Chordata; class Amphibia; order Anura; family Dendrobatidae; genus Ranitomeya; species Ranitomeya variabilis. The sequence continues at coordinate 536,622,521 of NC_135236.1, forward strand.
CATTTTTTAAAATGGTAATTTGGAGCAGAAGGTTGAAGCTCAGCTTTATTTAGTTGAGGGCAACACCAGGCAGGGGCACACAGACAGACACCTTTAGTAGGCCGGAAAAGCCTATTGCATTTTTTAAAATGGTAATTTGGAGCAGAAGGTTGAAGCTCAGCTTTATTTAGTTGAGGACAACACCAGGCAGGGGCACACAGACAGACACCTTTAGTAGGCCGGAAAAGCCTATTGCATTTTTTAAAATGGTAATTTGGAGCAGAAGGTTGAAGCTCAGCTTTATTTAGTTGAGGGCAACACCAGGGAGGGGCAGAAGCCGTTAGTAGGCCCTAACCACCATTTTGTTTTTTAAAAACCACTTAATGAGAGCCGGAAGGTTGAAGCTCAGCTTTATTCAGTTGAGGACAACACCAGGCAGGGGCACACAGACAGACACCTTTAGTAGGCCGGAAAAGCCTATTGCATTTTTTAAAATGGTAATTTGGAGCAGAAGGTTGAAGCTCAGCTTTATTTAGTTGAGGGCAACACCAGGGAGGGGCAGAAGCCGTTAGTAGGCCCTAACCACCATTTTGTTTTTTAAAAACCACTTAATGAGAGCCGGAAGGTTGAAGCTCAGCTTTATTCAGTTGAGGACAACACCAGGCAGGGGCACACAGACAGACACCTTTAGTAGGCCGGAAAAGCCTATTGCATTTTTTAAAATGGTAATTTGGAGCAGAAGGTTGAAGCTCAGCTTTATTTAGTTGAGGACAACACCAGGCAGGGGCACACAGACAGACACCTTTAGTAGGCCGGAAAAGCCTATTGCATTTTTTAAAATGGTAATTTGGAGCAGAAGGTTGAAGCTCAGCTTTATTTAGTTGAGGACAACACCAGGCAGGGGCACACAGACAGACACCTTTAGTAGGCCGGAAAAGCCTATTGCATTTTTTAAAATGGTAATTTGGAGCAGAAGGTTGAAGCTCAGCTTTATTTTGTTGAGGGCAACACCAGGGAGGGGCAGAAGCCGTTAGTAGGCCCTAACCAAAGTTGAAGGCCAAATGCAGTTTAATTTCTGATACTATAGGCCGAAAGCCAGAAGGTGGAAGCTCCGATTTAGACAGTGGAGGACAATTTGAATTAGGGACTGCAGACAGACTTAGTAGGCTGTCCCCTGTGGACCATGCATCCAACACATTAACCCATTGCGCCGTAATGGACACGTAATCTTCCGTGGCCATGCCTACAGGTCCATGCGTCTGTTGTCAGGTGCACCTTTGTACTCACAGATTGCCAGAGTGCATGGACAATGCGGTCTTCTACATGCTGGTGGAGGGTTGGGATGGCTTTTCTCGCAAAAGAAGTGTCGACTGGTTAGCTTGTAGCGTGGTACAGCGTAGTCCATCATGGCCTTATTAATAGTAAATAAAATATATAACTAGGCTCTATGAACTTTTAAATAGGTTCCAGGGGTACACGGGCAGCATTGGTGTGGTCAGTGGAGGAGTATTGCAAGTAGGGGCTGCAGACAGGCTATCAAAGGCCTAAAATACCAAACAGTAGGCACTCATGGCAGTTTTACATCGGTTACATGGATACACAGGCAGGCACTCCAGGCAGCATTGTGGTCAGTGGAGGAGTATTGCAAGTAGGGGCCGCAGACAGGCTATCAAAGGCCTAAAATAACAAACAGTAGGCAGTCATGGCAGTTTTACATCGGTTACATGGATACACAGGCAGGCAATCCAGGCAGCATTGTGGTCAGTGGAGGAGTATTGCAAGTAGGGGCCGCAGACAGGCTATCAAAGGCCTAAAATAACAAACAGTAGGCAGTCATGGCAGTTTTACATCGGTTACATGGATACACAGGCAGGCACTCCAGGCAGCATTGTGGTCAGTGGAGGAGTATTGCAAGTAGGGGCCGCAGACAGGCTATCAAAGGCCTAAAATAACAAACAATAGGCTCATTGCAGTTTTACAGCGGTTACATGGATAGACGGGCAGGCAGCTTGGTGGTGAGTGGAGGAGTATTTAAAGTAGGGACCGCAGACAGGCTTCAAAGGCCTAACATAAAAAAATGGGCTGGCTGTAGGCACTTTATAATTGGTTCCAGGGGTACACGGGCAGCAGTGGTCTGGTCAGTGGAGGACTAGTGGAAGGAGGGACCGCAGACAGGCTTCAAAGGCCTAACATAAAAAAATGGGCTGGCTGTAGGCACTTTATAATTGGTTCCAGGGGTACACGGGCAGCAGTGGTCTGGCCAGTGGAGGACTAGTGGAAGGAGGGACCGCAGACAGGCTTCAAAGGCCTAACATAAAAAAATGGGCTGGCTGTAGGCACTTTATAATTGGTTCCAGGGGTACACGGGCAGCAGTGGTCTGGCCAGTGGAGGACTAGTGGAAGGAGGGACCGCAGACAGGCTTCAAAGGCCTAACATAAAAAAATGGGCTGGCTGTAGGCACTTTATAATTGGTTCCAGGGGTACACGGGCAGCAGTGGTCTGGCCAGTGGAGGACTAGTGGAAGGAGGGACCGCAGACAGGCTTCAAAGGCCTAACATAAAAAAATGGGCTGGCTGTAGGCACTTTATAATTGGTTCCAGGGGTACACGGGCAGCAGTGGTCTGGCCAGTGGAGGACTAGTGGAAGGAGGGACCGCAGACAGGCTTCAAAGGCCTAACATAAAAAAATGGGCTGGCTGTAGGCACTTTATAATTGGTTCCAGGGGTACACGGGCAGCAGTGGTCTGGTCAGTGGAGGACTAGTGGAAGGAGGGACCGCAGACAGGCTTCAAAGGCCTAACATAAAAAAATGGGCTGGCTGTAGGCACTTTATAATTGGTTCCAGGGGTACACGGGCAGCAGTGGTCTGGTCAGTGGAGGACTAGTGGAAGGAGGGACCGCAGACAGGCTTCAAAGGCCTAACATAAAAAAATGGGCTGGCTGTAGGCACTTTATAATTGGTTCCAGGGGTACACGGGCAGCAGTGGTCTGGCCAGTGGAGGACTAGTGGAAGGAGGGACCGCAGACAGGCTTCAAAGGCCTAACATAAAAAAATGGGCTGGCTGTAGGCACTTTATAATTGGTTCCAGGGGTACACGGGCAGCAGTGGTCTGGCCAGTGGAAGACTAGTGGAAGGAGGGACCGCAGACAGGCTTCAAAGGCCTAACATAAAAAAATGGGCTGGCTGTAGGCACTTTATAATTGGTTCCAGGGGTACACGGGCAGCAGTGGTCTGGCCAGTGGAGGACTAGTGGAAGGAGGGACCGCAGACAGGCTTCAAAGGCCTAACATAAAAAAATGGGCTGGCTGTAGGCACTTTATAATTGGTTCCAGGGGTACACGGGCAGCAGTGGTCTGGTCAGTGGAGGACTAGTGGAAGGAGGGACCGCAGACAGGCTTCAAAGGCCTAACATAAAAAAATGGGCTGGCTGTAGGCACTTTATAATTGGTTCCAGGGGTACACGGGCAGCAGTGGTCTGGTCAGTGGAGGACTAGTGGAAGGAGGGACCGCAGACAGGCTTCAAAGGCCTAAAATAACAAACAATAGGCTCATGGCAGTTTTACAGCGGTTACATGGATACACGGGCAGCTTGGTGGTGAGTGGAGGAGTAGTGCAAGGAGTGTCTGTCCCAGTACTCCCAAAATATAAATAGATGTTAATGTCTCGCAAAACAACCAAAACAAAAAAAAAGGTGGCATACTTAGGTACAGGGGTGGGCTCATCTGCTGAGTTTCTGACATAGTAATTTGGCAGTAACTATTTAATGGTGCCAATATAGGACACAGACACAGACTACTTTAAGTTGCATCATAGATGTCTACAAATGTGTATTGTCAGTGCCAGACATTGAATGATGTCAGCGAATAGACTAAAGATTGGTGGAGCTGTGCGACATAATTTTGCATGTGGTAGAGCACATTTTGAGCTGGGGTAGGGGGGAACTCTCTAGAGGCCGGCGGGACCGCCCCAGGGCCCCTCATGTTACAACGGTGTGTCTGACGTTGGGTGCGCACCACCACCGCCAGAGACACTACATTGTACTATGAGGGACCCAGTAGCAATGCCGTCAACCAAAAGCGAGCACACCCACCTCTTCAGACAAACAGCAGTCTCACGGGTGCTTGCGCCAAGTCGCGATACCACGGCCCCGTGTGGGGAGTTTGGCCATTTAGGGAGGTGTAAACATGTCGTATGCTGTACAATCAGCTGCAGCAAATTAGACATTAGAAAAGTAATTCACAGGCAAGAGCCTTTCATAGGAAAGCTAGGTGTCGGCCGGGCAAGGTGGGGCAAAAGATTTCGAAATCCAGTTGTGGTTCATTTTAATGAATGTTAGATCGTCAACATTTTGGGTAGCCAGACGAGTCCTTTTTTCGGTTAATATTGAACCTGCAGCACTGAATACTCTTTCTGATAGGACACTTGCTGCCGGGCAAGCAAGCTCCTGCAATGCATATTCTGCCAATTCTGGCCAGGTGTCTAATTTGGAGGCCCAGTAATCAAATGGGAATGACGGTTGAGGGAGAACATCGATAAGGGATGAAAAATAGTTAGTAACCATACTGGACAAATGTTGTCTCCTGTCACTTTCAATTGATGCAGCAGTACCTGTCCTGTCTGCGGTCATAGCAAAATCACTCCACAACCTGGTCAGAAAACCCCTCTGTCCAACGCCACTTCTGATGTGTGCACCCCTAACACTCCTAGTCTGCTGCCCCCTGGAGCTCGTGTGAGAACGATCACGTGCGCTGTGTGCTGGGAATGCCTGAAGCAAACGGTCAACAAGAGTTGATTGTTTGGTTGCTAATATTAGTTCCAAGTTCTCATGTGGCATAATATTTTGCAATTTGCCTTTATAGCGTGGATCAAGGAGGCAGGCCAACCAGTAATCGTCATCGTTCATCATTTTCGTAATGCGTGTGTCCCTTTTTAGGATACGTAAGGCATAATCCGCCATGTGGGCCAAAGTTCCAGTTGTCAAATCTCCGGTTGTGATTGGTTGAGGGGCAGTTGCAGGCAAATCTACGTCACTTGTGTCCCTCAAAAAACCAGAACCCGGCCGTGACACGCAACCAATTTCCTGTGCCCCCGGGAAAGGTTCGGCATTAAAAATATACTCATCCCCATCATCCTCCTCGTCCTCCACCTCCTCTTCGCCCGCTACCTCGTCCTGTACACTGCCCTGACCAGACAATGGCTGACTGTCATCAAGGCTTTCCTCTTCCTCTGGTGCAGACGCCTGCTCCTTTATGTGCGTCAAACTTTGCACCAGCAGACGCATTAGGGGGATGCTCATGCTTATTACGGCGTTGTCTGCACTAACCAGCCGTGTGCATTCCTCAAAACACTGAAGGACTTGACACATGTCTTGTATCTTAGACCACTGCACACCTGACAACTCCATGTCTGCCATCCTACTGCCTGCCCGTGTATCCTCCCACAAATAAATAACAGCACGCCTCTGTTCGCACAGTCTCTGAAGCATGTGCAGTGTTGAGTTCCACCTTGTTGCAACGTCTATGATTAGGCGATGCTGGGGAAGGTTCAAAGACCGCTGATAGGTCTGCATACGGCTGGCGTGTACAGGCGAACGTCGGATATGTGAGCAAAGTGCACGCACTTTGAGGAGCAGGTCGGAGAACCCAGGATAAGTTTTCAATAAGCACTGCACCACCAGGTTTAAGGTGTGAGCCAGGCAAGGAATGTGTTTCAGTTGGGAAAGGGAGATGGCAGCCATGAAATTCCTTCCGTTATCACTCACTACTTTGCCTGCCTCAAGATCTACTGTGCCCAGCCACGACTGCGTTTCTTGTTGCAAGAACTCGGACAGAACTTCCGCGGTGTGTCTGTTGTCGCCCAAGCACTTCATAGCCAATACAGCCTGCTGACGCTTGGCAGTAGCTGGCCCATAATGGGACAACTGGTGTGCAACAGTGTCATCTGCCGATGGAGTGGTTGGCAGACTGCGTTCTGTGGAAGAGCTGTAGCTTCTGCAGGAGGACGAGGAGGAGGAGGGGGTGCGAACGCCTACAGCCAACTGTTTCCTAGACCGTGGGCTAGGCACAACTGTCCCTAAATTGATGTCGCCTGTGGACCCTGCATCCACCACATTCACCCAGTGTGCCGTGATGGACACATAACGTCCCTGGCCATGCCTACTGGTCCATGCATCTGTAGTCAGGTGCACCTTTGTACTCACAGATTGCCTGAGTGCATGGACGATGCGCTGTTTAACATGCTGGTGCAGGGCTGGGATGGCTTTTCTGGAAAAAAAGTGTTGACTGGGTAGCTCGTATCGTGGTTCAGCGTACTCCATCAGGGCTTTGAAAGCTTCGCTTTCAACTAACCGGTAGGGCATCATCTCTAACGAGATTAGTCTAGCTATGTGGGCGTTAAAACCCTGTGTACGCGGATGCGAGGATAAGTACTTCCTTTTTCTAACCAGAGTCTCATGTAGGGTGAGCTGGACTGGAAAGCTGGAGATCGTGGAACTTTCGGGTGTGCCGGTGTACATGGCAGACTGAGAGACGGTTGGAGACGGTATTGTTTCCGCCGGTGCCCTAGATGCAATATTTCCTCCTACAAAACTGGTGGTTCCCTGACCCTGACTGCTTTTGGCTGGCAAAGAAACCTGCACAGATACTGCCGGTGGTGCAGAAAATGGTGGCCTTACAGTGACGGAAGGGATGTTGCGTTGCTGACTAGCTTCATTGGCCGAGGGTGCTACAACCTTGAGGGACGTTTGGTAGTTAGTCCAGGCTTGAAAATGCATGGTGGTTAAGTGTCTATGCATGCAACTAGTATTTAGACTTTTCAGATTCTGACCTCTGCTTAAGCTAGTTGAACATTTTTGACAAATGACTTTGCGCTGATCTGTTGGATGTTGTTTAAAAAAATGCCAGACTGCACTCTTCCTAGACTCGGATCCCTTTTCAGGGATTGCAGACTGAGCTTTAACCGGATGGCAACGCTGTGCTCCAACAGGTTTTGGCTTTGACACGCGTTTTGGGCCAGATACGGGCCCGGCAGATGGAACCTGTTGCGATGTTGATGCCTGCTGCGGCCCCTCCTCCACCTCCGCTTCTGAACTACTGCCGCCTGCACCCTGTTCCCCCAATGGCTGCCAATCGTGGTCAATAACTGGGTCATCTATTACCTCCTCTTCGAGCTCGTGTGCAACTTCGTCTGTGTCACTGTGTCGGTCGGTGGTATAGCGTTCGTGGCGGGGCAACATAGTCTCATCAGGGTCTGATTGTGGATCTGTACCCTGAGAGGGCAATGTGGTGGTCTGAGTCAAAGGAGCAGCATAGTACTCTGGCTGTGGCTGTGCATCAGTGCACTCCATGTCAGAATATACTTGTAATGGGCATGGCCTGTTAAATGTTTCACTTTCTAAGCCAGGGACGGTATGTGTAAAGAGCTCCATGGAGTGACCCGTTGTGTCGCCTGCTGCATCCTTCTCTCTTGTTGTAGTTTTTGCTGAGGAGGACAAGGAAGCGACTTGTCCCTGACCGTGAACATCCACAAGCGACACGCTGCTTTTACATTTACCAGTTTCGTAAGAGGAGGCAAAAGAGCTAGAGGCTGAGTCTGCAATGTAAGCCAAAACTTGCTGTTGCTGCTCCGCCTTTAAAAGCGGTTTTCCTACTCCCAGAAAAGAGAGCGTTCGAGGCCTTGTGTAGCCTGACGACGAAACTGGCTCCACAGCTCCAGACTTAGGTGGAATATTTTTATCCCCACGACCACCTGATGCTCCACTACCACTACCATCATTACCAGCTGACAATGAACGCCCACGACGACCTCTTGCACCAGACTTCTCATTGTTTTAAAATCTTAACCAAAGTAACTTTATTTGTTGCTGTCAAACAACTTACACGGTGAGCTATAACTTCAGTATGATTTCAATATCCCTTAACAGGTTGGTGAGACCACAAGGAAAATCAGGCACAATGTTACACACTCTGTTTTCTGTGGCACAAAATCACAGAGATGACACACACGCAGGACTGTCACTCAAGCACTAATGTCAATATTAATCTCCCACCTAATTTATTTTTTTTTTTTTCTCAGGGAGACTTTAGAAACCAAATAATATTAAAAAAACCAAAAAAATAATTAGGCTTTCTATGGCCCACTGAATGAGAGAGAGAGGTGGCACACCCAGGAGTCAAGACTGGCACACAAGCTGAAAGGGCAATATTACTCTCCCACTGTTTTTTTATGTATTTTTTGTTTTTTAAGGGAGACTTTAGAAACCCAATAATATTTAAAAAAAAAAATAAATAGGCTTTCTATGGCCCACTGAATGAGAGGGAGAGAGGTGGCACACCCAGGAGTCAAGACTGGCACACAAGCTGAAAGGGCAATATTACTCTCCCACTGTTTTTTTATGTATTTTTTGTTTTTTAAGGGAGACTTTAGAAACCCAATAATATTTAAAAAAAAAAATAAATAGGCTTTCTATGGCCCACTAAATGAGAGGGAGAGAGGTGGCACACCCAGGAGTCAAGACTGGCACACAAGCTGAAAGGGCAATATTACTCTCCCACTGTTTTTTTATGTTTTTTTTTTTTTTTTCAGGGAGACTTTAGAAACCAAATAATATTAAAAAAACCAAAAAAAAAATAGCCTTTCTATGGCCCACTGAATGAGAGAGAGAGGTGGCACACCCAGGAGTCAAGACTGGCTCACAAGCTGAAAGGGCAATATTACTCTCCCACTGTTTTTTTATGTATTTTTTGTTTTTTAAGGGAGACTTTAGAAACCCAATAATATTTTTTAAAAAAAATAAATAGGCTTTCTATGGCCCACTGAATGAGAGGGAGAGAGGTGGCACACCCAGGAGTCAAGACTGGCACACAAGCTGAAAGGGCAATATTACTCTCCCACTGTTTTTTTATGTATTTTTTGTTTTTTAAGGGAGACTTTAGAAACCCAATAATATTTAAAAAAAAAAATAAATAGGCTTTCTATGGCCCACTGAATGAGAGGGAGAGAGGTGGCACACCCAGGAGTCAAGACTGGCACACAAGCTGAAAGGGCAATATTACTCTCCCACTGTTTTTTTATGTATTTTTTGTTTTTTAAGGGAGACTTTAGAAACCCAATAATATTTAAAAAAAAAAATAAATAGGCTTTCTATGGCCCACTGAATGAGAGGGAGAGAGGTGGCACACCCAGGAGTCAAGACTGGCACACAAGCTGAAAGGGCAATATTACTCTCCCACTGTTTTTTTATGTATTTTTTGTTTTTTAAGGGAGACTTTAGAAACCCAATAATATTTAAAAAAAAAAAAAATAGCCTTTCTATGGCCCACTGAATGAGAGAGAGAGAGGTGGCACACCCAGGAGTCAAGACTGGCACACAAGCTGAAAGGGCAATATTACTCTCCCACTGTTTTTTTATGTATTTTTTGTTTTTTAAGGGAGACTTTAGAAACCCAATAATATTTAAAAAAAAAAATAAATAGGCTTTCTATGGCCCACTGAATGAGAGGGAGAGAGGTGGCACACCCAGGAGTCAAGACTGGCACACAAGCTGAAAGGGCAATATTACTCTCCCACTGTTTTTTTATGTATTTTTTGTTTTTTAAGGGAGACTTTAGAAACCCAATAATATTTTAAAAAAAAAATAAATAGGCTTTCTATGGCTCACTGAATGAGAGGGAGAGAGGTGGCACACCCAGGAGTCAAGACTGGCACACAAGCTGAAAGGGCAATATTACTCTCCCACTGTTTTTTTATGTATTTTTTGTTTTTTAAGGGAGACTTTAGAAACCCAATAATATTTAAAAAAAAAAAAATAGCCTTTCTATGGCCCACTGAATGAGAGAGAGAGGTGGCACACCCAGGAGTCAAGACTGGCACACAAGCTGAAAGGGCAATATTACTCTCCCACTGTTTTTTTATGTATTTTTTGTTTTTTAAGGGAGACTTTAGAAACCCAATAATATTTAAAAAAAAAAAAAAATAGCCTTTCTATGGCCCACTGAATGAGAGAGAGAGGTGGCACACCCAGGAGTCAAGACTGGCACACAAGCTGAAAGGGCAATATTACTCTCCCACTGTTTTTTTATGTATTTTTTGTTTTTTAAGGGAGACTTTAGAAACCCAATAATATTTAAAAAAAAAAATAAATAGGCTTTCTATGGCCCACTGAATGAGAGGGAGAGAGGTGGCACACCCAGGAGTCAAGACTGGCACACAAGCTGAAAGGGCAATATTACTCTCCCACTGTTTTTTTATGTATTTTTTGTTTTTTAAGGGAGACTTTAGAAACCCAATAATATTTAAAAAAATAAATAAATAGGCTTTCTATGGCCCACTGAATGAGAGGGAGAGAGGTGGCACACCCAGGAGTCAAGACTGGCACACAAGCTGAAAGGGCAATATTACTCTCCCACTGTTTTTTTATGTATTTTTTGTTTTTTAAGGGAGACTTTAGAAACCCAATAATATTTAAAAAAATAAATAAATAGGCTTTCTATGGCCCACTGAATGAGAGGGAGAGAGGTGGCACACCCAGGAGTCAAGACTGGCACACAAGCTGAAAGGGCAATATTACTCTCCCACTGTTTTTTTATGTTTTTTTTTTTTTTTCAGGGAGACTTTAGAAACCAAATAATATTAAAAAAAAACAAAAAAAAAAATAGCCTTTCTATGGCCCACTGAATGAGAGAGAGAGGTGGCACACCCAGGAGTCAAGACTGGCACACAAGCTGAAAGGGCAATATTACTCTCCCACTGTTTTTTTAGGTTTTTTTTTTTTTTTCAGGGAGACTTTAGAAACCAAATAATATTAAAAAAAATAAATAAATAAATAGGCTTGCTATAGCCCACTGAATGAGAGATAGCACACACAGCAGTGACACACAAGCCCTGACTGAGGCCAATATTTTTCTCCCACTGATTGATGTAGTGTTTTTGTGTTGAGGTAGAATTTAGAACACAAATCACGGAAAAAATAAATAGGCTTTCTATGGCCCACTCAGTGAGAGATGGCACACACAGGGATGGCACTGTAGCAGAAATGCCAATCTTAATCTCCCACAAAAAAAACAAAAAAAAAACAGGGACTGTCCTACAATTACTATCTCCCTGCAGTAATCTAAGCCAGGTATGGCAGGCAGCAATAGGAGTGGACTGATGCACAAATTAAATAAAAAGTGTGGACAAACAAAAAAGATAGCTGTGCAGAAAGGAAGGAACAAGAGGATATGTGCTTTGAAAAAAGCAGTTGGTTTGCACAGTGGCGTACACACAGCAATACAGCTATCACGGAGCCTTCTAGGGCAGCCCAATGAGCTACAGCGCTGAGGGGAAAAAAAAAAAAAAATAGCTTCCACAGTCCCTGCACACCGAAGGTGGTGTTGGACAGTGCAAATCGCTGCAGCACAAGCGGTTTGGTGGTTAGTGGACCCTGCCTAACGCTCTCCCTGCTTCTGACGAAGCGGCAGCAACCTGTCCCTAAGCTCAGATCAGCAGCAGTAAGATGGCGGTCGGTGGGAGCGCCCCTTTATAGCCCCTGTGACGCCGCAGACAGCAAGCCAATCACTGCAATGCCCTTCTCTAAGATGGTGGGGACCAGGATCTATGTCATCACGCTGCCCACACTCTGCGTTCACCTTCATTGGCTGAGAAATGGCGCTTTTCGCGTCATTGAAACGCGACTTTGGCGCGAAAGTCGTGTACCGCATGGCCGACAAGCACAGAGGTCGGATCGGGTTTCATGAGACGCCGACTTAGCCAAAAGTCGGCGACTTTTGAAAATGATCGACCCGTTTCGCTCAACCCTATTTCCATGTAATTCTCTGAAATACGTGATTCAGACAGAACTCCTGGTGGATGATTCAATATAATGAGGTAGTTGGAGGCACTGTGGACACTGTCTGGCCTATGATTCAGCGGTGTCTGTCTTTTTAGGTGAGCATAAAAGCGAGGTCGACCACTGGTTTCTGCACTTGTGAAAAGAAGCACAACACTGAACAGAGGCCAGACGGAGTCCAGAGTAGCTCTGATGCCTCATTATAGTGAATGGATCCCATGGGTGTTTCACCTGTCACATCACTCGGAGATTTAGATGGAAACCCCAAAGTAAGTGAACAATGTAGAGAGCCGGATAAATGTGATCCTAAATATTATGTAAAATGTTCCCAATAAGCGCTTCAACTCCGTTCACAAAAAAAGCAAGTCCTCATTCAGGTCTGTCATCTGTTAACTGAAATATAGGGGGCCTCCACATTACTATACAAAAACAAAATAAGATGATGGCTAAAAAGCCATGGCCAGCTCACCGATCCTTGCAGGCGCACGGAGCTTCGTCTCGGATCCAGACGAGGGATAATTACAAAGTAGAAACAGAAGGTGCTCCAGCTCCAATAAAAGAGATTCTTTATTAATGGTTAAAATCCAGTGACATAATAGATCCTTGCTGTAGTACAAATGTGGGGGTACAGAGCCCATGCAACGCGTTTCGATCGCTGCCGATCTTAATCAATGCATGCTTCAACAAAGAAACAGTGATTATTTTATAAAATAATGAACCAATACAATGCTGAGTTCAGATCACATGACTTATACCACAGATTTGGCAAATGAAATAGTCCTGCTCAAGCAATGCAACAATGAAACATTCATATAACTTTATAAAACATTAAATACATGAAACATTGTACGATTTAAAAGAAGAAAGAAAGAAGAAAAGAAAAAAAATAAAAAAATAAATAAAAAAAAAAAATTTCAAAAAAAAAAAAACACTTTAAAAAAAAAAAAAAAAAAAACTTTCAAAAAAAAAAACACACAGAAAAAAGAAAAGAAAAGAAAAAAGGGAAATGGAAAGTTAGCAATAATGGTACATAATTTCGTTTTTTCTGTTTAAACCACCAGGGTGTCTCGTTTGTAAATTATACACCCAAAACGCTTCCCTAGTTAGCAGACGTCTTTTAATGTCTCCACCTCGTTGTGGTAAACTAACTTTCTCAATTCCCTGAATAGTCATGTTGGACACATTACCAGAGTGATATACATTAAAATGTTTGGCAACAGCTGAAGTATTTCTATTTATGGCGTTACTACTGGTGAGATCCCTTAAATGCTCCGTTATTCTGGTTTTTAATTTTCTTGTAGTGCATCCAATATAGGATACATTACATACAGTGCAGTCTACTTTATAGACAACATTGCTGGTATGGCAGTTAATGAAATCTTTAATTTGATAAGTTTTTGTTTTTTCTTTATTTTGAAAATTATTTTTAGTTAGCGCATGACGGCATGTGCTACATGCGGTAACGCCACATTTGTAGAAGCCTCTACATTCTAACCAGGTTTTCGAAAGCGATTTTGATGGAAGAGAGCTGGGAGATAGGGAGCTGCCAATAGTTGGCGCTCTTCTGGCTACCACATTAAGGCCATCTTTTAAAATTTCAGAAAGTGCATCATCTTCTCGCAAAATAGGCAACCTGTTGTGTATTATCTTTTTAATTTCATTAAATTCGGTACTGAATTGAAAACAAATATATGGCTTTTGTTTAGTTCTCTCTTTTTTGTTTTTATTTTCCGGATTAAATGTTAGCAAACTGTCTCTTGGTTTATCATTTACTATTTTATATGCTCTCTTTAATGTCCAGTTTGGATATTTTCTTTCTTTTAATCTAGCTTCTAATCTTTCGAGTTCGAGATCCCTGAATTCAGTCTCACTACAATTTCTTTTAAGCCTTGTATATTCGCCTACTGGAATCGATTTGATGGTGTGCCTAGGATGGCTACTTTTTGCATGTAATACTGTGTTCCCACTGAGGGGTTTTACATGCGTTTTGCTTCTTATGATTTCATTTTCCAGGCCCAAAAGAGCTAGATCCAAAAAGGATATCTCATTATGATTCCATTTATAGGTGAATTTAATTCCATAAGTATTGGCATTAATGTATTCGATAAAATCCGGTACGGCAGATACATCACCCCCCCAAATTATCAGGGTGTCATCTATGTATCTGCCGTACCAGATCAAGGACTCGCAAAATGGATTGTCTGTGGAATAAATATATTTATGTTCCCAAAAGGCCATCGTAAGGTTTGCCATTGAGGGGGAATATTTCGCCCCCATTGGAACACCGGTTTTTTGTCGGTATATTTCGTTTTCAAATGAAAAAATATTATGTTCCAATAAAAAAAACGCAACCTGTAAAACAAAATTTATGAGATCCTGAGTACATGCGCTATGATGTTCTAAATGAAATTGTAAAGATTCCATGGCTAGCGTGTGTGGTATGCAGGTGTAAAGTGACACCACATCACAGCATAGCCATGAAAAGTTTTTTTGCCATAATTTGTTAGAAAAAATTCTTAGTACTTCTCTGGAATCCTTTATATAACCAGGCAATCTAATTACTAGTGGTTGGAGAATAGAATCCAACCACTCGCACAGATGTTCGTTCATAGAGCCAATTCCGGCCACAATGGGCCTCATAGCAGGCAAACCTTCTCCTTTGTGTACTTTTGGTAATCCATAAAGTATGGGCATTTTTGGACACGGAACATACAGATATTCAGCCTGTTTTTTATTCAAAACACCCAGACTGAGACCTTCATCAATGATACTTTGAATTATTTTATTATAATCTTTAAAGGGATTTCCCTTCAACTTATGAAAAATTGAAGGGAAATCCCTTTAAAGATCTAATAATTAGATTGCCTGGTTATATAAAGGATTCCAGAGAAGTACTAAGAATTTTTTCTAACAAATTATGGCAAAAAAACTTTTCATGGCTATGCTGTGATGTGGTGTCACTTTACACCTGCATACCACACACACTAGCCATGGAAGCTTTACAATTTCATTTAGAACATCATAGCGCATGTACTCAGGATCTCATAAATTTTGTTTTACAGGTTGCGTTTTTTTATTGGAACATAATATTTTTTCATTTGAAAACGAAATATACCGACAAAAAACCGGTGTTCCAATGGGGGCGAAATATTCCCCCTCAATGGCAAACCTTACGATGGCCTTTTGGGAACATAAATATATTTATTCCACAGACAATCCATTTTGCGAGTCCTTGATCTGGTACGGCAGATACATAGATGACACCCTGATAATTTGGGGGGGTGATGTATCTGCCGTACCGGATTTTATTGAATACATTAATGCCAATACTTATGGAATTAAATTCACCTATAAATGGAATCATAATGAGATATCCTTTTTGGATCTAGCTCTTTTGGGCCTGGAAAATGAAATCATAAGAAGCAAAACGCATGTAAAACCCCTCAGTGGGAACACAGTATTACATGCAAAAAGTAGCCATCCTAGGCACACCATCAAATCGATTCCAGTAGGCGAATATACAAGGCTTAAAAGAAATTGTAGTGAGACTGAATTCAGGGATCTCGAACTCGAAAGATTAGAAGCTAGATTAAAAGAAAGAAAATATCCAAACTGGACATTAAAGAGAGCACATAAAATAGTAAATGATAAACCAAGAGACAGTTTGCTAACATTTAATCCGGAAAATAAAAACAAAAAAGAGAGAACTAAACAAAAGCCATATATTTGTTTTCAATTCAGTACCGAATTTAATGAAATTAAAAAGATAATACACAACAGGTTGCCTATTTTGCGAGAAGATGATGCACTTTCTGAAATTTTAAAAGATGGCCTTAATGTGGTAGCCAGAAGAGCGCCAACTATTGGCAGCTCCCTATCTCCCAGCTCTCTTCCATCAAAATCGCTTTCGAAAACCTGGTTAGAATGTAGAGGCTTCTACAAATGTGGCGTTACCGCATGTAGCACCTGCCGTCATGCGCTAACTAAAAATAATTTTCAAAATAAAGAAAAAACAAAAACTTATCAAATTAAAGATTTCATTAACTGCCATACCAGCAATGTTGTCTATAAAGTAGACTGCACTGTATGTAATGTATCCTATATTGGATGCACTACAAGAAAATTAAAAACCAGAATAACGGAGCATTTAAGGGATCTCACCAGTAGTAACGCCATAAATAGAAATACTTCAGCTGTTGCCAAACATTTTAATGTATATCACTCTGGTATTGTGTCCAACATGACTATTCAGGGAATTGAGAAAGTTAGTTTACCACAACGAGGTGGAGACATTAAAAGACGTCTGCTAACTAGGGAAGCGTTTTGGGTGTATAATTTACAAACGAGACACCCTGGTGGTTTAAACAGAAAAAACTAAATTATGTACCATTATTGCTAACTTTCCATTTCCCTTTTTTCTTTTCTTTTCTTTTTTCTGTGTGTTTTTTTTTTTTTTTTTAAAGTGTTTTTTTTTTAAAGTTTTTTTTTTTTTTTTTTTTTTTGAAAGTGTTTTTTTTTTTTTTTGAAAGTTTTTTTTTTTTATTTTTTTTTCTTTTTTTTCTTTTCTTCTTTCTTTCTTCTTTTAAATCGTACAATGTTTCATGTATTTAATGTTTTATAAAGTTATATGAATGTTCCATTGTTGCATTGCTTGAGCAGGACTATTTCATTTGTCAAATCTGTGGTATAAGTCATGTGATCTGAACTCAGCATTGTATTGGTTCATTATTTTATAAAATAATCACTGTTTCTTTGTTGAAGCATGCATTGATTAAGATCGGCAGCGATCGAAACGCGTTGCATGGGCTCTGTACCCCCACATTTGTACTACAGCAAGGATCTATTATGTCACTGGATTTTAACCATTAATAAAGAATCTCTTTTATTGGAGCTGGAGCACCTTCTGTTTCTACTTCCACATTACTGGTAGTACAAAGGCTCTGGAAGAGCACTGTGGCACCTCACCCCCCAAAAGAAATCCAGGGAATTCTGCACTCTCAAATCCAAATGCTCCCCTCCCCAGTGTGCTTAAAGCACGTTTAGCGTCCACTTGTATGGGATTTTTGTAGTGATGAGAACCCACTTAATGTACAGATGCGTGTTTACAGAAGCAGAAGCTTGTCATAATGTACTGGTCACTACAACATACTATGGGGTAAGGTTTCTTCTTGTGGAGAGTGACATACCAGCTCTGGCTTGTCAAGGTAAGGAGGCTTATTCGCCGTGCAATGCTCCCCTGGGAAATTTAATATGCAAATTTCCTCTTCAGAGAAAAAGAGGACTTGAACTCTATAGCGCCACCTGTTGGAAGTAACGATCCTACAAGTCACAATCAACCCTTTAACGAGTCGTACAATATGACTTAGGATAAAAACCAAATCAGTATCTCAATTCGCAGAGATACTGATTTGGCTTTTATCCAAAGTCATATAGCACGACTCGTTAAAGGGTTGATTATGACGTAGGATCGCTACTCTCAACAGGTGGCGCTATAGAGTTCAAGTCCTCTTTTTCTCTGATAAGGCAATTTACATACAACATACTAGGCACTAAAATGTACATGCACTACAATAGCAGATTAGCAATTTTCACTCAGCAACATACAATGCTGCTTATTTCTGGAAAACACCCATGGAGTCAAAATCATCACTACACCTGTAGATAAATTCCCAAAGGGGTATAATTTCCAAAATAGGTCAAGTGAGGGGGGATTCTGCTTTTCTAGCACTTAGGAACACTGTATACCGAGTCCGCAAACTATTCTAGAAAAATCTGTGCTCCAGGAGGCAAACAGTGTTCCGTTCCTCCCGAGTCTCGACGTGTGGCTAAGCAGTACTGTATAGTCTTATATAGGTTATTTCTACATTCAGCAGAAATTGTCATATTGTTTCTTCATTGCCCAACGGTATAAAATCCTGTGACCCACCTGTGGTGTCAATATGACACCAAGTATAAGTTGCCTAAGGGATCTAGCTACCAAAATAGTGTCACTTGCTGGGGATTTCCATTGCTTAGGCACATCAGGGGCTCTCTAAACATGACATGGCGTCCGCTAATTATTCCAGCAATTTTGCATTCAAAAAGGCAAATGACGCTCTTTCCTTTCCAAGTCCTGCCGTGCGCACAAACAGTACTTCTCATCCACATATTGGGTATCGGCGTACCCAGCAGAAATTGCACAACAAATTGCACTGTGCAATTTCTCTTGTTAACCTTATGCAATAGCAAAATTTGAGGCTGAAAAACATTTTTGTGGGATTTTTTATTTCCTCGGATCAACTTTATAAACTTCTGTGAAGCATCTGGTAGTTCAAGGTGCTCACCACATATTTAGATAAGTTGCCTGAGTGGTCTAGTTTCCGAAATGATGTCATTTGTGGGAAGTGTCTGCTGTTTAGGCACATGATGGGCTCTCCAAATGCGACTTGGCGTCAGCTAATTATTGCAGCAAATTTTGCATTCAAAAATTCAAATAGCACACTTTCTATTCTGAGCCCTTCCATGCATCTAAACAGTGATTTCCCCCAACATATGGGGCATCTGTGTGCTCAGGAGAATTTGCACAACAAATTGCATAGTCCATTTACTCCTTTTACCCTTGTGAAAGAAAAAAAAATTGGGACGAAAGGAAAATTTTGTGAAATAGTTACATTTTTATTTTTTCCTTCCACATTCCATCAATTCCTGTAAAGCACCTAAAAGGTTTAATAAACTTCTTGAATGTGTGTCTGAGCACTGTGAGATAGAGCTCCCTGAGTGCATTGGGGGAACCTCGCTTGGCAATGGAATTAAAGCACTCAGGCATGGTGTGCTCAGGAGAATTTGCACAACAAATTGCATAGTCCATTTACTCCTTTTACCCTTGTGAAAGAAAAAAAATTGGGACTAAAGGAACATTTTGTGAAATAGTTACATTTTTATTTTTTCCTTCCACATTCCATCAATTCCTGTAAAGCACCTGAAGGTTTAATAAACTTCTTGAATGTGTTTTTGAGCACTGTGAGATAGCGCTGCCTGAGTGCATTGGGGGACACTCGCCTGGTAACGGGATTAAAGCACTCAGGCACGGTTTCTCACAAAAACAGTCTATTCCGGTTTATTTATCTATTCTGTCCTTGTGACCAGGGCACCTCAGATAGTCCAGACCCGCAGAAGGAATAGTAGCTTCCCCAACGCAGAGCCGTCACCGACTCTGCATGTACGGCCTCACCATGTGCTTCCAGGAATCCAGTCCACTTCAGGACATTCCAACACACAGGCCATCCAGGACCTCACACTCTGACCATCCAGGTCCATACACTCTGACCATGTGACCCAAACCCAGGTCACATTATGTACCTGTAACCACCCCCATAGGTGGGAGGTGTGTGGTTAGTCAATCCCGGCCAGCTCTCCAACTAAACCTCTAAGCCCCCTGATAACTAAACAAGCACTTGTGGAACTACAAGTCCCAGAACAACAACATTTCGGGCTTACAGAGCAGAGGACCACCTCTGTCTCTGCGACACATACCGGCCATTCACAATGACACCAGTCACCGTATCACATACCCTTTCCCTCTGTTCAAACTTGTGGGGTTGAACACTTGACATAAACCAGGGGCCCCGAGACCGGGCGCCCATGTCACCTTGCCCTACCAGTCGAGAAAACTGTCTCAGTCGGGTTTGAGAATCATTAATCACTATACCCTTGTTAGGCCTCCCCCGCCCCCAGCGGTCAATATGTAGGCATTGAGCTTTGGTTCTTAAATCACAGTCTGTCTGTGTCTTCAGACCTTGTTTAGTCTCCACATTTTCCCAGTATGCCCCGTCACCCGACCTTTCTCTCCATGACTGTCTCCAGTGGCCGTGAGTCTCATGTACAGTCGAGCATACTGTCTGGTCTAAGTCTGACCCATCTAGTACATCACAGGGGCTACTGTCCAGGTCCCTCAGTCTTGTACTGAGATTAGAACTGCCACTTGCAGAATCCCGGTCTCCTTGGCTTGCTGAACGTCTTTGGCTGTTGGCTATTCCATTGTTTGGAGGATCCCTCTGTTCCCTTTACCCTGGGTTGAAGGCGGCCACCATCTTATGTCCTGTAGCTGTTTAGTAATCTGCAGTCAGTCTAGTCTTAGCTGCTCAATCTCCCTCAGGTATGTTGCTCGATATTCAAGGACCATACGGGTATAAGCAAGGCTTTCCATTGAACCGACAATGACAAATGGTACCATCTCATCTTCACCAGCTACCTGGGCTTCGTCTCCAGCTGGAATCTCCACTCTCACTACACCAGAAGGATTCACTAGTTCCTGCATCACCTTTCCAAGTGTCCCAATGACTCTCCTCACCAGATTTCTGGGCACTCGAATGATGTCTTCCACAAAGCCCAGCCGACTTTGAACTTTCTTGGCACGCTCCAAACGTCGAGCGGCTTCCTTATTCCTCACCAGGATCATCTGTCAGTTTTATGTTTCCCATGTCCTCGACTACCTCAGTGCTGATTTTCGTCAGTTGTAAAGCTATCTCTTTATCAAGGACGTCAACCTTGTTAGCACCTGTCCCTGTCCCCTCTTTATCAATCTTCTCAGAGGGTGCAATTTGTTCAGCCCCTTCATGCCCTTAACACCTCCAGCGACAGGAGGAAGACTTGCCACTTGTACCTGAGTCAGCCTCACTGCATTCTTTTCCACTTACATCACCATCTAATGGGAGTCACCACCACCCAATCGGTCATCCTAGTACCAGCAGTCCCCATTTCTAACGGTGTCAGACCCCATTCCTGGAGCTTCCCCATCTTCAACGATCACACCTTTGGTCACCTCTGCCGAGTCCCAGAGTTGGTCAGACCCACACTTCCATCCAGTCATACGTTCTGGTATGGCTACCACTGTCATTCTGACTTCACCTTGTGGAGCACTGTCATTCCACTGTGTCAGTGCTTCTGTCAGCACACCATTGTACTCAGCCCTAGCGGTTGCTACTAGCAATGACATGTCACAGTCACGCCAGAGTTTGTGTTACACCCCACAGTATGGTGAACCCTCAAGTTCCTCTCAATCTGAGTGTCAGCTTTGCTCTTTATATCTACCACATCACTATCAATCACATTGTGGTGCCCTTCAGGTGACATCAGGTCAGTAAGTTAGGCAGACACAATCTTTCCTTTGGTCATGCCTAATGTGGGACTGTCAATTTTGGGAGGTATTACTGCTTTTAAATATGCAACCCCATCAGCCAAGAGCCCTCCATTCTCCTGCTGTAGAGGAGCTCACCTCTCCCACAATTCTGAGAATAACATAGAGTCCTATTATAACCAGACAGGTTAAGATTGGGACTATAGCAACCTCATGGCCTTTAATGTCCCTGACCAGCTCTAGGATCACCCAGGCCACTGAATAGCCCCTAGTGCACCCATGGATGCAGGTGACCTCGATCTTCCTTTGGGACATTATAAATTTATCGGGCATAGCCCTCACTAGGGTCAACGAGCTCCCAGAATCAACCAGTCTGAATATATACTCTGCATTCATCAGCAGGACACATCCACGTAGCCTCTTGCCGGGTGGGTAGTTCAGATGGCAAATTGGACATATATAGTATAATTGCTCCTGGCAACAGTCCATCTGTGCCACCCCTTTAACTTCATTAGGAACTGCCCCTTTTTGGGTAACTACCAATTCCTGGGACTCCACCCCCTCTTGGGCAACCATCCCTGTTTCGGTTACCACCCCTTTTAGGACTCCACCCCTTTTTGGGCAACTATCCCTGTTTGGGTTACTGCCCCTTTTCTGGGGTACACCCCGTGGACTCCCCACGGTACAAAAAAGTCTCTTTAGGTCAGCACTGGCCCTTTTAGAGTCTGCATGATCTTGACCAATGTCCTCTCATGTCACCTCACCAGCTCCTGCTGGCGCTACCACAGTTCCTGCTGCAGTCACAAACCGCCTGCACCTCCGGGTGCTGATAACAAGCTGCTGCTGCTGCAACTGCAGCTAATGCTGCTGCAGAACCTCTTGCTGCACCTACAGCTACTCTCCACAAGGCTCTGCATGGCTCCACACAACAGACTTCATAGACCTGCGATCCACAGCAACTCTTCGTAACCACGCCAAGTTACAGCCAGACGCTTGTAAACTTTGTGAACCCGCCGATCCACAGCAAACTTTGTTACCCCGCCAAGTTACAGCAATCACCTCCACACGTGCTTCCTGGACCGTTGCACACATTCTCCACCATATGTGAGATAGCTCTCCCTGAGTGCGTTGGGGGACACTCGCTTGGCAACAGGATTAAAGCACTCAGGCAGTTTCTCACAAAAACAGTATATTCTGGTTTATTTAGACTCATAAACCGCACCACGAACCGTTCATTATATATATCAACGGAACATAATAACCACCAACAGTCTGTTCCAATGGCAGATACTTCTCTGCCCGTAACACCCTTTATCTGGAGTTACCTTACAGGAGCTCCTGCTCCACACACTGACTCCTGTCAGTCCTGGTTCCCAGGGAAACAGCCTAACTGGGATCACCATCCTTGTGACCAGGGCACTTCAGATAGTCCAGACCCACAGAAGGAATGGTAGCTTCCCCAACGCAGTGCTGTCACTGACTCTGCACGTATGGCCTCATCTTGTGCTTCCCGGAATCTAGTCCACTCCAGGACATTCCAACACACAGGCCATTAGTCCATGGCCTCCCCATGTGCTTCCTGGAATTCAGTCGAGTAGGAATCCTACTCTTCCAAGTGAGATAAGCATAGGTAAAGTGCCAGAATTGGCACATTTAATGGATGCACCATTTCTGGGACACCTGAAGGCTAATGTTCTAAGTCTGGGAGGGGGCCAATATCCGTGACACCTTCTTAGGCTGTTTATCTTAGCCCATAGCTGTCTGCACAGCCTTTGATGGTTAGTAAATATAGGGGGACTCCATGGCATTTTTGGGGGGTCTTCCCTATAATAACCAGTAAAGTCTAAGCAAACAGCTGTGAGCTGACATTAATAGCCTGGGAACCTTTATAGCTATTGGCCCCTTCACAGAATATTAACTTCAGTCCCCAGCCATTGGCTTTCCCTCAGCTGGTTAGGAAAATTACAGTAGACCCCACGCCATTTTTTACATTTATTTATTTCTTCATTTTAAAAAGTAAATACAAGTATAGAAAAAAAACACACAAAGCACTTATTAGAAATCACACTGACATTTCTATCTATCTATCGAACTATCTATTTATCTATCTAACTACAGTGGGGAAAATAAGTATTTGACACCCTGTCAATTTTGCAAGTTTTCCCACCTACAAAGAATGGAGAGGTCTGTAATATTTATCGCATGTACACTTTAACTGTGAAAGACTGAATCACACTGAAAGCACATTGATACGGACAGCACATGGACACACAGATGGCACACAGATAGCACACAGATGTCACATACATACAAATGGATGGCACATGGACTCGGAGCATAGATTTCACCAGTACTGTTTTTTTCCAGTACAGAAATCACCATGACGTGTGAAGGAGGCCTAAGGTAGTAATATCAGTCCTAGTACGTGGGTTGTAATTAAAAGGAAAATGTCAGCATTATTGTGCTGAGTTACCTACAACCTGTCAGGTTGGCACTATTATACTGATTAAAATGATACCTTGGTTGATGAAATTCATTTTGTGATTGTTGCTTAATCTTTATTTTTAGTTTTCAGTTGATGAGATTCTCGTGCTCTGGGGGGCTTGTGGAGGGCGGTCTTCATGTGGTGCTCTGGTTAGCTATTCATACTGATGGCTTATGACAGGTCTCTGATCCCTCAGTAACCTGCCCCCTTTTAACATACTGAATATTATATGTATTGAAAAAAAAATCACATTCAGCAGGCGGCGTCCCGATAGCTGCTAGTAGCATCTATTGGTGACTGCGCAGGAGCTGATGGCGCTATCTTGCTAGAGGAAAAAATTGTCCCCACCAAGATGGCGCCGGCCGCATCTGTGCAGTAGCCATATTGCTGATAGATGCTACTGCCCAAGTGCTGTCTTAGTGGAGACTCATTTTTTATTGTCTATCAAGATAGTGCCAGTGGCACCTGGGCAGTAGCATTTATCAGGTCGCCGATAGATGATACTGATGAAGGAGCATCCAGAGCCATTTTGAGACAGAAATTTTTTATGAATAAAGTTATATCAGCAAATAAAATAATTTAATGGATATTATACATGCGATCATGCTGTAGTGTAGACTCCTCCCTGCTGAATGTGATTTATTTTTTTCAGTACATATAATATTCAGTATGTAAAGTATCATTAACTGAAAACTACAAATAAAGAATAAACAAGAACTACAAGTCGAATTTCAACAACCCATGTATCATTTTAATCAGTATAACGGTGCCGACCTGACACTGTCTGGAGGTTACTCACCACAATTCAGCTGACAGGTTCCCCTTTAATGATGATTTTGGTGGTATTATCACTAATGCAAATTCTGGTAGTAATTGGTTTTCATCTGGTGGTAGTTTTCTGTTGTATAGCAACATTATTAATAAAACTTACATGATTATATTTCTGGTAATATAGGTTTTGTAGTAATTCTAGATTTCCTCCAGGCAGGGTAATATTAGTAATAAAAACCCCAATCTTGGGAAGGGTGCAGAGACAGCATGAGCCTGTGTTCTTTCAAATCCTGAAATTCAATCCCAGTCCATCCCTGAAGGCATGTCATCATTGAAGGTTTGGTAGGGACCTGTAAAGCAACAGTTCTGAGACACTATAGAGACTCAAAGTTAAAGTAATGTTATTTCTTCATTTTAGATTTAAAAATGATAGAAAACCCTATGAGACTGTTTTTTTCCTACACTTTTAAACACAGAGGTTTGACATTTCCTACATTTCTTAATCACCAGTCAAGAAAGTTGTATTGAAGTGAACTTTTCCCAAATACTGAACCTGTGGTTTCTTTTCCATCAAATGTTGGATTGATTGCAAGCTACAATAGCGTAGTCTCAAGAAGCCGAAATAAGTCCTGCATGGCAACCATTAATTGATCACTCTTGCTAATGTAACATTAGCCTAACTGCTTTATGGATTGGCTATATTATAAAATGATGGGAAAGCTCTTTGTGTGATCTACAGAGAATCAGCTGTGGATACTGCTCCAGCTCTTCTCCCAACAATTCTCCACTGTTACATAAAACAAACCTTATCAGCTGTTGCAGACGTTCCACCTTTTTATGTTCTCCATTGTAATTCCTTTTTCACAGCTTGGTTACCATCTTATCTATGTCCATCTGCTTACTGAGATGGGGACGCCAAAACACATACAGGTTAGATGATTTCATATGGCGGTCGACATTCGGCTACAGTTTCTGTCTGTAATCTCTTGAAGAACACTACACTTGGCTGTATCACAGACAGAAAATGTTACATAGAAATATTGATTTCATTTAAGTGCAAAGCAAATGTGGATGCTGAAAATAAAAATATACTGTAAGTGCTTCCTTCATTCAAGTTCATTTCTAGTCACATGTAAGAGTATCAATAATGTGATATTTTGTATCCATAGATAGTCAGATAATCTCAGCTGAATGTAGAAGTTTAACCCACTTATACACTTTTTAGCGGATGGGAGTAATAAGTTCAACCATAGACTTGAATAGGCGAGTCCCAGGAAGGAATATTTCTGAGATCAAATTTTCAAAATGTTTAACAAACTTTCTCTAAGGTCAAATCTCTCTTATTGTTTTGAGATGTCTCAATCCCTAACTATAGTAGGGGACTGCTTAGACATTTCCTTTCTACAGCTAGAGTACTTGTATCTAGATACTGGAAGCAATGGATCTCCCATCCTCAGGATGAATATGTGGCAGAGCTAAGCAATACCATAATGATGGAAGAACTTTGGCCCAAGTTTGTGGTAAGGTAGGAAAAGCTTTCAATATATGTGCATCTTGTACCATGCATATAGATTCCCAGGAATTAGATACTTGGCAAATAAGTATTTGAGCCATTCTAAATCGAGTTATTACCATTTGGGTGAGAGTACTTTCCGTAATCCTCTCTTCTCGCTTCTCTTTTTTAATTTCTTACCTTTCTTCTCCTTTCTTCTCATTTTACGACCCTTCACCCTTCCTTCCTTTTTTCCTCTTTTCCTTTTTTCTCACTTTTGTTTAAGTAATAAAAGGTTAAACTTGTAGATATCGCAAGTTACTGAATACCTATATGGTTGTCATCTCTGTCTCTAATGTGCCATCATTAGTGTTGAGCGATACAGTCCGATACTTGAAAGTATCGGTATCGGAAAGTATCGGCCGATACCGGCAAAGTATCGGATCTGATCCGATACCGATACCCGATACCAATACAAGTCAATGGGACTCAAGTATCGGAAGGTATCCCTGATGGTTCCCAGGGTCTGAAGGAGAGGAAACTCTCCTTCAGGCCCTGGGATCCATATTAATGTGTAAAATAAATGATTAAAATAAAAAATATTGATATACTCACCTCTCCGACGCAGCCTGGACCTTACCGCTGGTAACCGGCAGCCTTCTTTGCTTAAAATGAGCGTGTTCAGGGCCTTCCATGATGTCACGGCTTCTGATTGGTCGCGGCCGCCCATGTGACCGCCACGCAACCAATCACAAGCCGTGACGTAATTCTCAGGTCCTAAATTCCTAATTCTAGGAATTTAGGACCTGAGAATTACGTCACGGCTTGTGATTGGTCGCGTGGCGGTCACATGGGCGGCCGCGACCAATCACAAGCCGTGACGTCATCTAAGGCCCTGAACGCGCTCATTCTTAGGAAGGAAGGCTGCCGGAAAGAAGCCGAGGGTGAGTATATTCCTATTAGGTATATACTCACCCTCGGACGCGCCCTGCTTCTTTCCGGTAGCCTTCCTTCTTAAGAATGAGCGCGTTCAGGGCCTTAGATGACGTCACGGCTTGTGATTGGTCGCGGCCGCCCATGTGACCGCTCACGTGACCAATCACAAGCCGTGACTTCATCCCTCAGGTCCTAAATTCCTAGAAGGGATGACGTCGCGGCTTGTGATTGTTCACGTGGCGGTAACATGAGCGGCACGCGACCAATCAGAAGCCGTGACGTCATGGAAGGTGCTGAACGCGCTCATTTTAAACAAAGAAGGCTGCCGGTTACCAGTGGTGATGTCCAGGGGCCTCCGGACAGGTGAGTATATCAATATTTTTTATTTTAATTCTTTATTTTACACATTCATATGGATCCCAGGGCCTGAAGGAGAGTTTCCTCTCCTTCAGACCCTGGGAACCATACACTGGAAACTTCCGATTCCGATTCCCGATACCACAAAAGTATCGGATCTCGGTATCGGAATTCCGATACCGCAAGTAGGGTTGAGCGAAACGGGTCGATCATTTTCAAAAGTCGCCGACTTTTGGCTAAGTCGGCGTCTCATGAAACCCGATCCGACCCCTGTGCTTGTCGGCCATGTGGTACGCGACTTTCGCGCCAAAGTCGCGTTTCAATGACGCGAAAAGCGCCATTTCTCAGCCAATGAAGGTGAACGCAGAGTGTGGGCAGCGTGATGACATAGATCCTGGTCCCCACCATCTTAGAGAAGGGCATTGCAGTGATTGGCTTGCTGTCTGCGGCGTCACAGGGGCTATAAAGGGGCGTTCCCGCCGACCGCCATCTTACTGCTGCTGATCTGAGCTTAGGGAGAGGTTGCTGCCGCTTCGTCAGAAGCAGGGAGAGCGTTAGGCAGGGTCCACTAACCACCAAACCGCTTGTGCTGTAGCGATTTCCACTGTCCAACACCACCGTCGGTGTGCAGGAACAGTGGAAGCTATTTTTTTTTTTTTTTTTCCTCAGCGTTGTAGCTCATTGGGCTGCCCTAGAAGGCTCCGTGATAGCTGTATTGCTGTGTGTATGCCACTGTGCAAACCAACTGCTTTTTTCAAAGCACATATCCTCTTGTTCCTTTCTGCACAGCTATCTTTTTTGTTTGTCCACACTTTTTATTTAATTTGTGCATCAGTCCACTCCTATTGCTGCCTGCCATACCTGGCTTAGATTACTGCAGGGAGATAGTAATTGTAGGACAGTCCCTGTTTTTTTTTTTTTTTGTGGGAGATTAAGATTGGCATTTCTGCTACAGTGCCATCCCTGTGTGTGCCATCTCTCACTGAGTGGGCCATAGAAAGCCTATTTATTTTTTCCGTGATTTGTGTTCTAAATTCTACCTCAACACAAAAACACTACATCAATCAGTGGTAGAAAAATATGGGCCTCAGTCAGGGATTGTGTGCCACTGCTGTGTGTGCTATCTCTCATTCAGTGGGCTATAGAAAGCCTATTTATTTATTTATTTTTTTTCTTATTATTTGGTTTCTAAAGTCTCCCTGAAAAAAAAAAAAAAAAAAAAAAACAGTGGGAGAGTAATATTGCCCTTTCAGCTTGTGTGCCAGTCTTGACTCCTGGGTGTGCCACCTCTCTCTCTAATTGTGGGCCATAGAAAGCCTTTTTTTTTTTTTGGTTTTTTTAATATTATTTGGTTTCTAAAGTCTCCCTGAAAATAAAAAAAAAACAACTTAAAAAAACAGTGGGAGAGTAATATTGCCCTTTCAGCTTGTGTGCCAGTCTTGACTCCTGGGTGTTCCACCTCTCTCATTCAGTGGGCCATAGAAAGCCTATTTATTTTTTTTTAAAAATATTATTGGGTTTCTAAAGTCTCCCTTAAAAAACAAAAAATACATAAAAAAACAGTGGGAGAGTAATATTGCCCTTTCAGCTTGTGTGCCAGTCTTGACTCCTGGGTGTGCCACCTCTCTCATTCAGTGGGCCATAGAAAGCCTATTTATTTTTTTTTTTAAATATTATTGGGATTCTAAAGTCTCCCTTAAAAAACAAAAAATACATAAAAAAACAGTGGGAGAGTAATATTGCCCTTTCAGCTTGTGTGCCAGTCTTGACTCCTGGGTGTGCCACCTCTCTCATTCAGTGGGCCATAGAAAGCATTTTTTTTTTTTCCTTGATTTGTGTTCTAAAATCTACCTCAACACAAAAACACTACATCAATCAGTGGGAGAAAAATATTGGCCTCAGTCAGGGCTTGTGTGCCACTGCTGTGTGTGCTATCTCTCATTCAGTGGGCTATAGAAAGCCTATTTATTTATTTATTTTTTTTCTTATTATTTGGTTTCTAAAGTCTCCCTGAAAAAAAAAAAAAAACAGTGGGAGAGTAATATTGCCCTTTCAGCTTGTGTGCCAGTCTTGACTCCTGGGTGTGCCACCTCTCTCATTCAGTGGGCCATAGAAAGGCTATTTATTTTTTTGGTTTTTTTAATATTATTTGGTTTCTAAAGTCTCCCTGAAAAAAAAAAATAAATAAATTAGGTGGGAGATTAATATTGACATTAGTGCTTGAGTGACAGTCCTGCGTGTGTGTCATCTCTGTGATTTTGTGCCACAGAAAACAGAGTGTGTAACATTGTGCCTGATTTTCCTTGTGGTCTCACCAACCTGTTAAGGGATATTGAAATCATACTGAAGTTATAGCTCACCGTGTAAGTTGTTTGACAGCAACAAATAAAGTTACTTTGGTTAAGATTTTAAAACAATGAGGAAGTCTGGTGCAAGAGGTCGTCGTGGGCGTTCATTGTCAGCTGGTAATGATGGTAGTGGTAGTGGAGCATCAGGTGGTCGTGGGGATAAAAATATTCCACCTAAGTCTGGAGCTGTGGAGCCAGTTTCGTCGTCAGGCTACACAAGGCCTCGAACGCTCTCTTTTCTGGGAGTAGGAAAACCGCTTTTAAAGGCGGAGCAGCAACAGCAAGTTTTGGCTTACATTGCAGACTCAGCCTCTAGCTCTTTTGCCTCCTCTTCCGAAACTGGTAAATGTAAAAGCAGCGCGTCGCTTGTGGATGTTCACGGTCAGGGACAAGTCGCTTCCTTGTCCTCCTCAGCAAAAACTACAACAAGAGAGAAGGATGCAGCAGGCGACACAACGGGTCACTCCATGGAGCTCTTTACACATACCGTCCCTGGCTTAGAAAGTGAAACATTTAACAGGCCATGCCCATTACAAGTATATTCTGACATGGAGTGCACTGATGCACAGCCACAGCCAGAGTACTATGCTGCTCCTTTGACTCAGACCACCACATTGCCCTCTCAGGGTACAGATCCACAATCAGACCCTGATGAGACTATGTTGCCCCGCCACGAACGCTATACCACCGACCGACACAGTGACACAGACGAAGTTGCACACGAGCTCGAAGAGGAGGTAATAGATGACCCAGTTATTGACCCCGATTGGCAGCCATTGGGGGAACAGGGTGCAGGCGGCAGTAGTTCAGAAGCGGAGGTGGAGGAGGGGCCGCAGCAGGCATCAACATCGCAACAGGTTCCATCTGCCGGGCCCGTATCTGGCCCAAAACGCGTGTCAAAGCCAAAACCTGTTGGAGGACAGCGTGGCCATCCGGTTAAAGCTCAGTCTGCAATCCCTGAAAAGGGATCCGAGTCTAGGAAGAGTGCAGTCTGGCATTTTTTTAAACAACATCCAACTGATCAGCGCAAAATCATCTGTCAAAAATGTTCAACTAGCTTAAGCAGAGGTCAGAATCTGAAAAGTCTAAATACTAGTTGCATGCATAGACACTTAACCACCATGCATTTTCAAGCCTGGACTAACTACCAAACGTCCCTTAAGGTTGTAGCACCCTCGGCCAATGAAGCTAGTCAGCAACGCAACATCCCTTCCGTCACTGTAAGGCCACCATTTTCCGCACCACCGGCAGTATCTGTGCAGGTTTCTTTGCCAGCCAAAAGCAGTCAGGGTCAGGGAACCACCAGTTTTGTAGGAGGAAATATTGCATCTAGGGCACCGGCGGAAACAATACCGTCTCCAACCGTCTCTCAGTCTGCCATGTACACCGGCACACCCGAAAGTTCCACGATCTCCAGCTCTCCAGTCCAGCTCACCCTACATGAGACTCTGGTTAGAAAAAGGAAGTACTTATCCTCGCATCCGCGTACACAGGGTTTTAACGCCCACATAGCTAGACTAATCTCGTTAGAGATGATGCCCTACCGGTTAGTTGAAAGCGAAGCTTTCAAAGCCCTGATGGAGTACGCTGAACCACGATACGAGCTACCCAGTCGACACTTTTTTTCCAGAAAAGCCATCCCAGCCCTGCACCAGCATGTTAAACAGCGCATCGTCCATGCACTCAGGCAATCTGTGAGTACAAAGGTGCACCTGACTACAGATGCATGGACCAGTAGGCATGGCCAGGGACGTTATGTGTCCATCACGGCACACTGGGTGAATGTGGTGGATGCAGGGTCCACAGGCGACATCAATTTAGGGACAGTTGTGCCTAGCCCACGGTCTAGGAAACAGTTGGCTGTAGGCGTTCGCACCCTTTCCTCCTCCTCCTCCTCGTCCTCCTGCAGAAGCTACAGCTCTTCCACAGAACGCAGTCTGCCAACCACTCCATCGGCAGATGACACTGTTGCACACCAGTTGTCCCATTATGGGCCAACTACTGCCAAGCGTCAGCAGGCTGTATTGGCTATGAAGTGTTTGGGCGACAACAGACACACCGCGGAAGTTCTGTCCGAGTTCTTGCAACAAGAAACGCAGTCGTGGCTGGGCACAGTAGATCTTGAGGCAGGCAAGGTAGTGAGTGATAACGGAAGGAATTTCATGGCTGCCATCTCCCTTTCCCAACTGAAACACATTCCTTGCCTGGCTCACACCTTAAACCTGGTGGTGCAGTGCTTATTGAAAACTTATCCTGGGTTCTCCGACCTGCTCCTCAAAGTGCGTGCACTTTGCTCACATATCCGACGTTCGCCTGTACACGCCAGCCGTATGCAGACCTATCAGCGGTCTTTGAACCTTCCCCAGCATCGCCTCATCATAGACGTTGCAACAAGGTGGAACTCAACACTGCACATGCTTCAGAGACTGTGCGAACAGAGGCGTGCTGTTATTTATTTGTGGGAGGATACACGGGCAGGCAGTAGGATGGCAGACATGGAGTTGTCAGGTGTGCAGTGGTCTAAGATACAAGACATGTGTCAAGTCCTTCAGTGTTTTGAGGAATGCACACGGCTGGTTAGTGCAGACAACGCCGTAATAAGCATGAGCATCCCCCTAATGCGTCTGCTGATGCAAAGTTTGACGTACATAAAGGAGCAGGCGTCTGCACCAGAGGAAGAGGAAAGCCTTGATGACAGTCAGCCATTGTCTGGTCAGGGCAGTGTACAGGACGAGGTAGCGGGCGAAGAGGAGGTGGAGGACGAGGAGGATGATGGGGATGAGTATATTTTTAATGCCGAACCTTTCCCGGGGGCACAGGAAATTGGTTGCGTGTCACGGCCGGTTTCTGGTTTTTTGAGGGACACAAGTGACGTAGATTTGCCTGCAACTGCCCCTCAACCAATCACAACCGGATATTTGACAACTGGAACTTTGGCCCACATGGCGGATTATGCCTTACGTATCCTAAAAAGGGACACACGCATTACGAAAATGATGAACGATGACGATTACTGGTTGGCCTGCCTCCTTGATCCACGCTATAAAGGCAAATTGCAAAATATTATGCCACATGAGAACTTGGAACTAATATTAGCAACCAAACAATCAACTCTTGTTGACCGTTTGCTTCAGGCATTCCCAGCACACAGCGCACGTGATCGTTCTCACACGAGCTCCAGGGGGCAGCAGACTAGGAGTGTTAGGGGTGCACACATCAGAAGTGGCGTTGGACAGAGGGGTTTTCTGACCAGGTTGTGGAGTGATTTTGCTATGACCGCAGACAGGACAGGTACTGCTGCATCAATTGAAAGTGACAGGAGACAACATTTGTCCAGTATGGTTACTAACTATTTTTCATCCCTTATCGATGTTCTCCCTCAACCGTCATTCCCATTTGATTACTGGGCCTCCAAATTAGACACCTGGCCAGAATTGGCAGAATATGCATTGCAGGAGCTTGCTTGCCCGGCAGCAAGTGTCCTATCAGAAAGAGTATTCAGTGCTGCAGGTTCAATATTAACCGAAAAAAGGACTCGTCTGGCTACCCAAAATGTTGACGATCTAACATTCATTAAAATGAACCACAACTGGATTTCGAAATCTTTTGCCCCACCTTGCCCGGCCGACACCTAGCTTTCCTATGAAAAGCTCTTGCCTGTGAATTACTTTTCTAATGTCTAATTTGCTGCAGCTGATTGTACAGCATACGACATGTTTACACCTCCCTAAATGGCAAAACTCCCCACACGGGGCCGTGGTATCGCGACTTGGCGCAAGCACCCGTGAGACTGCTGTTTGTCTGAAGAGGTGGGTGTGCTCGCTTTTGGTTGACGGCATTGCTACTGGGTCCCTCATAGTACAATGTAGTGTCTCTGGCGGTGGTGGTGCGCACCCAACGTCAGACACACCGTTGTAACATGAGGGGCCCTGGGGCGGTCCCGCCGGCCTCAAGAGAGTTCCCCCCTACCCCAGCTCAAAATGTGCTCTACCACGTGCAAAATTATGTCGCACAGCTCCACCAATCTTTAGTCTATTCGCTGACATCATTCAATGTCTGGCACTGACAATACAAATTTGTAGACATCTATGATGCAACTTAAAGTAGTCTGTGTCTGTGTCCTATATTGGCACCATTAAATAGTTACTGCCAAATTACTATGTCAGAAACTCAGTAGATGAGCCCACCCCTGTACCTAAGTATGCCACCTTTTTTTTTGTTTTGGTTGTTTTGCGAGACATTAACATCTATTTATATTTTGGGAGTACTGGGACAGACACTCCTTGCACTACTCCTCCACTCACCACCAAGCTGCCTGTGTATCCATGTAACCGCTGTAAAGCTGCCATGAGCCTATTGTTTGTTATTTTAGGCCTTTGATAGCCTGTCTGCGGTCCCTACTTTAAATACTCCTCCACTCACCACCAAGCTGCCTGTGTATCCATGTAACCGCTGTAAAGCTGCCATGAGCCTATTGTTTGTTATTTTAGGCCTTTGATAGCCTGTCTGCGGTCCCTACTTTAAATACTCCTCCACTCACCACCAAGCTGCCTGTGTATCCATGTAACCGCTGTAAAGCTGCCATGAGCCTATTGTTTGTTATTTTAGGCCTTTGATAGCCTGTCTGTGGTCCCTACTTTAAATACTCCTCCACTCACCACCAAGCTGCCTGCCCGTGTATCCATGTAACCGCTGTAAAGCTGCCATGAGCCTATTGTTTGTTATTTTAGGCCTTTGATAGCCTGTCTGCGGTCCCTACTTTAAATACTCCTCCACTCACCACCAAGCTGCCTGCCCGTGTATCCATGTAACCGCTGTAAAGCTGCCATGAGCCTATTGTTTGTTATTTTAGGCCTTTGATAGCCTGTCTGCGGTCCCTACTTTAAATACTCCTCCACTCACCACCAAGCTGCCTGCCCGTGTATCCATGTAACCGCTGTAAAACTGCCATAAGCCTATTGTTTGTTATTTTAGGCCTTTGATAGCCTGTCTGCGGTCCCTACTTTAAATACTCCTCCACTCACCACCAAGCTGCCTGCCCGTGTATCCATGTAACCGCTGTAAAACTGCCATGAGCCTATTGTTTGTTATTTTAGGCCTTTGATAGCCTGTCTGCGGTCCCTACTTTAAATACTCCTCCACTCACCACCAAGCTGCCTGCCCGTGTATCCATGTAACCGCTGTAAAACTGCCATAAGCCTATTGTTTGTTATTTTAGGCCTTTGATAGCCTGTCTGCGGTCCCTACTTTAAATACTCCTCCACTCACCACCAAGCTGCCTGCCCGTGTATCCATGTAACCGCTGTAAAACTGCCATGAGCCTATTGTTTGTTATTTTAGGCCTTTGATAGCCTGTCTGCGGTCCCTACTTTAAATACTCCTCCACTCACCACCAAGCTGCCTGTGTATCCATGTAACCGCTGTAAAGCTGCCATGAGCCTATTGTTTGTTATTTTAGGCCTTTGATAGCCTGTCTGCGGTCCCTACTTTAAATACTCCTCCACTCACCACCAAGCTGCCTGCCCGTGTATCCATGTAACCGCTGTAAAACTGCCATGAGCCTATTGTTTGTTATTTTAGGCCTTTGATAGCCTGTCTGCGGTCCCTACTTTAAATACTCCTCCACTCATCATCAAGCTGCCTGTGTATCCATGTAACCGCTGTAAAGCTGCCATGAGCCTATTGTTTGTTATTTTAGGCCTTTGATAGCCTGTCTGCGGTCCCTACTTTAAATACTCCTCCACTCACCACCAAGCTGCCTGTGTATCCATGTAACCGCTGTAAAGCTGCCATGAGCCTATTGTTTGTTATTTTAGGCCTTTGATAGCCTGTCTGCGGTCCCTACTTTAAATACTCCTCCACTCACCACCAAGCTGCCTGTGTATCCATGTAACCGCTGTAAAGCTGCCATGAGCCTATTGTTTGTTATTTTAGGCCTTTGATAGCCTGTCTGCGGTCCCTACTTTAAATACTCCTCCACTCACCACCAAGCTGCCCGTGTATCCATGTAACCGCTGTAAAACTGCCATGAGCCTATTGTTTGGTATTTTAGGCCTTCGAAGCCTGTCTGCGGTCCCTCCTTCCACTAGGCCTCCACTGACCAGACCACTGCTGCCCGTGTACCCCTGGAACCAATTTTAAAGTGCCTACAGCCAGCCCATTTTATTGTGTTAGGCCTTCGAAGCCTGTCTGCGGTCCCTCCTTCCACTAGGCCTCCACTGACCAGACCACTGCTGCCCGTGTACCCCTGGAACCAATTTTAAAGTGCCTACAGCCAGCCCATTTTATTGTGTTAGGCCTTCGAAGCCTGTCTGCGGTCCCTCCTTCCACTAGGCCTCCACTCACCTGACCACTGCTGCCCGTGTACCCCTGGAACCAATAATAAAGTGCCTACAGCCAGCCCATTTTATTATGTTAGGCCTTTGAAGCCTGTCTGCGGTCCCTCCTTCCACTAGGCCTCCACTGACCAGACCACTGCTGCCCGTGTACCCCTGGAACCAATAATAAAGTGCCTACCGCCAGCCCATTTTATTATGTTAGGCCTTCGAAGCCTGTCTAAGGTCCCTCCTTCCACTAGGCCTCCACTCACCTGACCACTGCTGCCCGTGTACCCCTGGAACCAATAATAAAGTGCCTAGAGCCTATTTTTTTATTTAATTTA